>NW_024543077.1:1742500-2197500 GCF_018167655.1 Microtus oregoni | reverse complement strand
CCGGAATAGCCTGATGGGCCTGGGGTTCCTCCTGGTCCTGCCTCAATAGAGCCCTTGGCTCCAGTACATGGAAGCCTGGTATGTGGAGGGCCTCTGTCTCTTCTGAACGAGGCCTTGGCAGGCCCAGGCTGGGACCTAGGAGTCAGGACTCCAGACTTCCCGGAGCCAGGAAGGGAGCGGCTGGGGCTGGGTTCAGCCTGGAGCTCCACAGAGGTCCAAGCTCTTGTCCTACCAATAGATCCCTGAAAATAAGTCAAGCCAGACTAAAGGAAGGATCTTAGATATAGGTGCCCCACCAAGGGGCTGTGGGTAAGCCCTGCTGTCCTTCCTGAGCCTGCTGGGCCACCGTACTTCTCCCTGCCATTGGGAGATGAGGACAGGTGCATGCACCACAGGCGGGCATTAGCCCAGCTCCGGCCACGCTGCCGCCTATCACTGGGTTCCTGACTTTGCAAGATGCATTGGGTCATGAGTGTGTCCTGACTTGAGGTGGCCAGAGTATGAAGCAAGCTAGGTCACACCATCAAGAAATGCTGTTCCGCCAGCCCCAGCACTGCGTTCAGGGTCCAGCACCTAGAGCGTTGAGTTATCTCCACCAGCTGCTGCCCTGTCTTCTCACCCAGCGGCCGGGGAGATGTAGCTGGGCGTCGACAGGGAACCGCCAGCTTCAGTCGGTCACGCTTCTCAGCATGTGGAGAGTGCTGGCTTGGGAGGCCTGTAGTCATGGGATGTCTGCCGTGGAGAGAGCCGGTCTAGCGGGGCTAAGACGGATCCAACTGCTGTCACAAAGGCTCTGGTGAAGTGCGTGGGACAAAGCACAGGGCGCGACCCTTAGGAGAGGGTCTATGTGGGCTGGTGCTATGTCCTAAACAAGTGTCGCGAGTCGTGTATATTCTCGGATACAGGCTCTAAGCAAAGGAAAGTGGCGTCCTGCCTTGTTTTGCCCTGTCCTAGCCCCATTCTTAGGTGCTGCTGGGCTCCCTCCATCCGCGGCATCCCACCACCCTTTCTCTAACGTCACCCGGACCAGTTCTTCGCTGATTTCTCCTAAGGGTGGCCCTTCTGAAGCCCCCACGAGCCCCAGGTCCTGTTCTATCTATGCCACTTTGATGTCTCCCACGGCCTTCAGGTTAAACCCAGACTTCCATAGGAGGGGAACCTGTGTGACCTGAACCCTGCCTATCTCCTCAGCTTCCAGGAGGCAAAGAAAGGTGAGACCAAGGTTGTGGGGCTGCCTCTTCCGGCTGGGGCAGGCGGAACTTCCCAAGATAAGGGCAGCCAACAATGGCTCTGTGTGGCTTGGCCTGTCTTCGGGCCAGAGGAAATGAGCAGCCTTCGCACCACTGATCCGCCGTATCCTGGGGCATCCGCTGGTAGGGTGGTCCAGGTGGGGGGAGATGTTCCCACCCGGGGCTGGGCCCGCCACCCCTGGCTTCCTCCTTCCAGGACCCTGCATATCCCTAAGGGACTTAGGGGAGGGACTTGGAAGGACACACACACAGGGTTTGAGAAATGGGCCTGGGACACACACTGTACCCAATGTGAGAGTTCTACTGCTGGGATTCAGGCATCAAACATGGCTGTTCGGGAGATGTCTGGATGTCATGGGTTGCTCTCTCAGTGGTCCAGAACAGACTCTGCTGCCTTGAGAGCAGCCCATGATACCCAGGAGGGTCAGAGTCAGGGCTGCGACACAGACATGAAGCTGTGTAATGCCTTGAGTTCCACCTTAGCTTCACCTGCATGTATGAATCTGGCAGGCACCTGCCTGCTTTGGAGCCTGGTCTTCCAGTTGATAAAACAGCCCTCGCCTGCCAGCCAGTCAGTGGAGTGTGCACAGGTCTTGGTTGATGTTAGTCAGTAGGTGAGAGACACACTCCTGTGTGTGTAAGGGTGAGCAGCGGTCTCTGCCCTGTTCCTCCCCAGCTTGTCGTGGTTCCTGGATAGCAGCCTGTGCTGCCTTCATGCAAAGAGGGGCTGGTATTCCCAGTTCAGGTGACATTCTGAACAAAGAGCAAGCCTGGAAGCTCTTAGATAAACCTAGGAGGCCAATCCCTGCCCTGTTCAGAGGAGGAAACTGAGGAAACCAAGGCTGAGCCTCCATGTGCCCGAGGAGAGGGTGGAACACTCATTCCTGTACTCTGTCTTCAGCTCTGAAGGGTTTGTGTACTCAGAAAACAGAAGGGAAGGCGCCAGTCCCCCTAACCGGGAGAGGAAGCCATTTCACTTGTCTCCTAGGAGGAAGGCAGGTGAAGCAAAGTACCCAGGACTTGGGTGAGGAAGAGCCGCAGGAGAGAGAGGAGCCTCTGGGTCAGGGATGCTCAGCAGGATGTCTTCCTGGGACAGGTCTGAGAAAGGCTGAAGGGATGGGGACAGAGGCAGGGGAGTTAGGAGTTCCTGGAGTTAGGAGGTCCTGGAGTTAGGAGGTCCCCTATTTATAGGGGACTTTAGTCCTAGATCCTTAACTTGGCTTGCTAGCATACACCACCTGTCCTAACTCAGTCCCTCATGACTGTCCACCGTGACACATGGTGTCTGCCTAAGACACACAAGGCTTAAAACGCACAGCCACCTCAGCTCCCAGGCCTAGTCAGTCACTTGTAGCCATGATGCGTGGTAAACTATGGTTGCTATGGCTACTGGGATAGGCGATAAGTTCTCAGTGATAGGAACATAAGCCCCAGCTGATGCTGTAGCGGGGGGCAGACCAGGGAACGCCAGATGGCAAAACTCCTAGGCCCTTAGGATTGCTTCATGCAAATTGTTTTGCCAAAACTTGATAGAGGTTGAGTCTAGAAAGGGCCAGTGACGTGCCCAAGGTCACACAGCACAGAGGAGATCAAGGCACACAGTCCTCAGGACCTCATTGTGTCTTCCTGGTGGTTATCTGAGGCAGCCCCAGTTTGCAGGTGGACACGTGGAACCTGGAGGAAGGAACATCACTAGCGAGTGGAGGAACAGGACTGAACCAGGTCTGCCTGAACCTGGACTCTCGACTGTGTCTTAGCCGTTGATCTCTTGTGAAGAGACACAGCGTAAATCCAAAACTCTTCAGTTTTGCCTCAGGCAAACTTTTCATGGCCAAGGGCAAAAAGCAGTCATGTTCTTTGCCAAAATATCACAAGAATGGTCTCTAGGCCACTTATTAATATTCTTCCCTTCTGAAACCTCTTTGAGCTGGGTTGTTATAATTTACAACACTCTCGGTACTGCTATCTTCCATGTTCTCAGCTCTTTCCCCGGCTCCCTGTCTGCCTGCAAGCCGCCACGCTCCCCGCCGTGATGATAACAGACTGAACATCTGAAACCGTAAGCCAGATCCAATTAAATGTTTTTCTTTATGAGAGTTGTCATGATCGTGGCAATAGAAGAATGAGTGACCAGGGCAAGATCTTTACTACATAGTATCATGAATGCAGCTGTTGGGACTAAATTCTGCTCCGAGGTCAGAGGCAGCTGCCACCAAGCCTGACAACCTGAGTCCCGTCCCTGGAGCCCACACTGTAGAAGGGAGAACCGACTCCTGAAGGTTGGTTACTCTGTGACGCACGCACCCACATGCACAAACACACACACGCACGCACAAACACACACGAAATAACTCTAAAACGTGGTTTAAAGTTTCACGATACAATCTTTGATCCCATATAATCTATGTGTACTAATAAAAACATGATTAAAATGCCAAATTTTATGTGTTAGATATTTCCCCGTAATTAAAAAAGTCATTAAAAAGCAATATACCAAGAGCTATTGACTGTAACTCTAATGGGAAATTATCTCTCAAAAAAGCTGTCTTAAGAATTGTCTTGATTTCTTGGCCTGGATGCTCTGGAAACTCGTCTCGAGCGTTAATAGGACAGCAGGGATCGGATTGCTCCACATGAGATGAATGGTGTCCTGAGGGAGAAAAGGGGGGGGGGGGCTGCAGGGGTGCAAGAAAGGGAGCCCTTAGCTAGGCGATTGTTACAGGGCCGCAGGCCAGACTCACTTTGTATTCCCAAGTGTAGAGCCTGCTGCTGCCAGCACCGGGGCTGAGCTCACCGCCAGTCCCACGGCAGAGGTGACATTGTTTGGGTTTTGAAGGATAAATAGGAGCTACATACAGCCAGGAGAAATTGTAGGGGGAAGAGTCCAGCTAGAGGAAATGGTGCGTGCAGAGGCCTAGAGGTGTGAGGTGGGGGCTGAGGGTGTGCCATCAAACCCCGCGCCAGCCTTGGGAACAATGTCAACATCTGCCCAGGGGCCAAAACCAACACGCCCTCCGGCATCCTCCCTGCCACCTTCCACTGCTAACCCTGGAGCTTTCTCAGCCCGTCAGCCAACAGCCTGGATTTACTGGGTGAGCAAGACTGAGTTCTGAACTAGTGGCAGCATCTGCTCCTTCACACTTCCCAAGGAAAGAGGCCTAGCATCCCCAGCAGAAACAGCCAAGTTTCAGGAAGAGGCCAGAGACAGAGGCTCTCTGGGCATCGGGTGGAGCCTGGCTGTGTGTCAGCCTACATGTGTGTACATGTGTGTGCATGGTAGGTGCACACAGCCCTGGGTATCCTCAGTGCATGGTAGGTGCACACAGCCCTGGGTATCCTCAGTGGTAAGTTGAAGATGTTTCATGCTCCCTTCCCTATGTTAGATCATGAAGAAGCAGAAGAGAGGGTCAGGGTGTAGCTCTCTGGGAGAGCACTTTTCTAGCATGGGTTCATGTAGTATTAGGGGCGGCGGGGCCGCGTCCCCAGCACCCCAGCTCCCCAGCCGCCCGCTAGGCTAGCTTATGCCCGAAATAACAACACACAAACTGTATTCATTTAAACACGGCTTGGCCCATTCTCTTCTAGGCTAATTCTCACATATTAATTTAGCCCATTCCTAATCATCTGTGTGTAGCACCCCAAGGTGCGCTTACCGGGGAGATTCTCTAGCCTATGTCCATCCTGGGTCGGAGCTTCATCCCGGGAGCGGGGCCTGGCGTCTCTCTCTGAGGCGTCTGCTCCCGAGAGAGCAGAGCTGTGGAGACTCTGAGCTCACTTCCTCTTCCTCCTAGCATTTTGTTCTGTTTACTCCTCCCACCTATCCTCTAACCAATAAAATGGGCCAGGGCAGTGCCTTTATTAGCCAATGACCTTCCTCCATCATTTCCCCTTTTTCGGTTTAAACAAAAAAAAGGCTTTAACTTTAACATAGCAAAATTACATATAACAAAACAGTTATCAAGTAAAAGTTACAATAATCTTTATCATAACTAAGGAAAACTATAACTATAACTAACTATTCTTAACTCCATCAAAGACACCAGAAAGATATAATATTACCTAAGTAAACAAGAACTAAGAAACTTCAAACTCTAGAAATGAGAAAGACATTGACAAAGACATTTCGCTGCCTGGACAGTCACCCAAAGTTCCTCTGTACTGTTGGGGCATCCATCTTCAGCCTTCAGGCCCATGGTATCCAGAAGACATTTCCATAAAGCAGGAAAATTCAAAGTCAGTTCAGTCACTATCTGTTGTGTCCTGCAGAATGTTTCGCAGACTCTTTCATGAATCAGGAACCCCGAAAGATCATCTCACCTTAGGCAAGTTCAGTAGTCCTCTCTCTGCGGGTTCTCTGTGTCCAGTTTATGCAATAGTCCAGGCAAAAGCAGTTTCTTGCCCAAATGGCTATCAAACTCCATAAGGATCCTCTTCGATGCCCATCTTCCTCTTGAAGTAGATTGGTGCTGCCAGGAGCAGAGTGTCTCATTGTCATGAAAAGTCCTAAGTTATTAAAACATTAAATGTCCTATTCTGTAATCTTTGAAAGACATGAAGAATGCCTATCTAAAATATATCTCTATATATCTAGAAAATCTAACTAACATAACTACAAGCTTTACTATTATCGATGATTATCCATTAACAACCTATATTTCTTAATTATACAGTACATATTTAAATGAACTACACAATCACAATACCTTAATCAAAATCAGAAACACTTATACATATAACAAAATTGGCCTTAAATCTCTATCAATAAAGCAAAATCTATACTAATGCAAATTATTCATATCTATATCATATCCCCATTTAAATGTAAAAGAACATTGATACACCATATTTGGGAACATGGGCGCAGTTTTTTCTCTCCAAACTGCTTCCTGCTGAATGGGGGCGTCGTTAATTAGGTCTTTCATGGTATAACCTGTGTGCTAGTTTCATCTCAGTTGGCAGTTGAGCGAAGCAATTTTCTGAAGATGTTCACTGCAACCCTTCAGGAGGGCGTGGTCCATCATACCAAATAGGAATAGAAGAAATGAACAGCGTCTCATCCTCTGTGAAAACAAAATAAGAAACTCCTTTCCAAAGTATCATGTCCTTAGATCCAAATTTCAAAGTCAAGGCATCAAAATATCTATGTCGGATTAGTTCAGCAGCATTTATAAATAAATATCTTTTAGCAGCTGTTGCTCCTTCCTCAGCATTCAAATAATTCAAAGAGAGCATAATAGCATACAGTATCAAGATTCTCTGTGTATTTTCCATCTTTGTACAGCTTTGTTTTAACCTCTATTTTGTTTATTTTTACTTTTAACTCTTTGCTTTTTGAGACAGGTTCTCTGTATCTTTGACCTGAAGTAACTCTGTAGACCAGGCTGTCTTAGAACTCTCAGAGATCCGCCTGTCTCTGCCTCCCAGGCATTGGGATTAAAGGTGTAAGCTACTACACCTTGAACTCACAGAGATCTGTTTGCCTCTGCCTTCTAGGCAATGGGATTAAAGGCGTGTGCTACCACAGACAACAACTCTCTTCCTTTTTTTTGTTTTTTACTTTAAGAACTTCAACTTTTAGTCTGCATATATTTTTAACACACTTTAAACCATTTAAAAATTTTCTTTGTCTTTGAATCTCTCTTTACTGTATATCTCTCTTTTTCTGACCACATGAATCTTTAATTTACCAAGCAATCTCAGTAGGACTAAAGGCATGGCTTTGCCAGCTAGATCCAGTCCATTCCTTAGCTTTCCAGCCTCATGGTGGATATACAGGCTGTAGCCATGTTTAATGCAACAACTGTATGGCATTTCAAGGTCCCTGCCAGCAAGTGAGCTACAACAGACAACACTCAAGTCCTCTCTAGGTAGCCGACCCTCCTGCCTCAAACAGTCAGAGTTTGCCCTGGCAGGATGGCCCAGAAAGCCGGCATTTTTAAACGGCGCAGCTTTTTTCCTGCTACGGCTGAAAATCGAAAAGCATGCGTTCAGCTTTTCGTCAACACCATTTAAGTGTTTCGTGGCAGGACCTCTAAATGAGCTGCAGGCTTTGCAGCTAAAGCTGAGTCAGGAAGCTTCTCTTAGATGAGGCGCTTGCTTGCCTCTAGCAAGCAGAGTAGAACCGAGAAATTGCTGCTACCAAGAAACCAGGCACAATGCTTTCACTTTGTTCTAGAATTACTTCCCAAGCTGTCTCAGGCTTTATGTGGAAGCAGTTGTCCACGTGGGCGCCATATGAAGTAATAAGGGGCGGCAGGGCTGCGTCCCCAGCACCCCGGCCGTCTGCTCAGCTAGCTTATGCCCGAAATAACAACACACAAACTGTATTCATTTAAACACGGCTTGGCCCATTCTCTTCTAGGCTAATTCTCACATATTAATTTAGCCCATTCCTAATCATCTGTGTGTAGCACCCCAAGGTGCGCTTACCGGGGAGATTCTCTAGCCTATGTCCATCCTGGGTCGGAGCTTCATCCCGGGAGCGGGGCCTGGCGTCTCTCTCTGAGGCGTCTGCTCCCGAGAGAGCAGAGCTGTGGAGACTCTGAGCTCACTTCCTCTTCCTCCTAGCATTTTGTTCTGTTTACTCCTCCCACCTATCCTCTAACCAATAAAATGGGCCAGGGCAGTGCCTTTATTAGCCAATGACCTTCCTCCATCAGGTTCAGTCTCCAGCACCACGTTCATTGAGTGTGGTGGCACAGGCCTGTAAACCCAGCATTTGGGAGGCAGAGGCAGAAGGGCTGTGAGCCGGAGGCCAACAAGAGGGAGGTGGAGATCATTACAAGCATCATGGGAAGGGGGCGTCCTTCTGGGGGTGGCAGAAAGGTTCTGGAACCAGAGAATGGTGAGCACCACTATCAATGTCACTAGCGGCACATTCCGTGTATTTTAACGCAGTTTTTAATTGTATGGATGGATTAAAAGCCGTCACGCTGATCACTGGAGTAGAATATGGGATCAATAACAGCTGTGGTCATTAGAACTTACTGCCAAATGCCGCAGAAAAGAGGTCTAGTTGGCAGGTCCAGGGGACTTCCTAGAACAGGCACACAGGGAACAGGCAACATTCAGCCTTCCGGGAAACATGGGGACATTGGATGTTTGAGTGTCTCCTCCAAAAGGGAATCACCCTCCACCTGCCGCCTTGTCAGGAGGCAGGGGCCAGGCAGGTCTGCCAGAGAGAGAGCTGGAAGGGCTGTCCGTTCCCTCTTCCCTCAACCTCAACTTGCTGTGTACACTATGGGTTGCCATGGCACCCAGCTCGGGTTGATTGGCCAAGGGCTTTGCATCTTGAATGAATGTCCTGAGCTCCACAGATGCAGGGAGACAGTCTTAGGAGATGCAGGCCGAGAAGGGGAAGAAGGGAGAGACTTAGCCATGCAAGGATTTTACTGAGTGCCAAGGGCACGGTGCATGAGCGTGGATGCGTTGCCCACTCATGGTAAAGCCCGGGGTTGGGGGGAGCTGCCAGGTGAGGTAAGGGTCTGGTAGTGGACCCAGGCTTTCCCTTCTGTGTGTGATGCCAGATCAGATGACAAGGATATCCACTGGCATTCTCTTTCAGAGACCAGGTGGGGGGTCTGCTTTCTGACAGGCTACCAGTCCCATAAAAGCGGTGATTTATGTGCTAGCTGGCTCTGGACCGTGGTGTCGTCTGTGCTGTGTTTATTTATCTGTGAGAGCCAATTAGGTTCTGGCTCCTCCGTCCTTCTGTCCGCATGTGTTCTAACCCCACACAGGGTTGGGGGGGGGGGTACAGATGGATGCCTTGGAATTATTTTGCATGAAATTGCCGTGGAAAACTATTTGGTCCGCATTTGGTTTCACCCCCTGTTACAGTATAATTTGTTCTCCTGAAACATGCGGCAGCTGAAGGCCTGGAGAGGCAGATGTTCTGGGGGAGGTGGAGGCTCCACAGACAGAGTGAGCAACATCGTGGTGGCACCGCCTTCTCTGGCCGTGACCCGATTTACCTACGCCAAGGGAAGACTCTTGGAACCCTGCCAGCCACGATTTGCCTGCCCATCGAATGGGGAGGAGGCTGCTGTGGTTTGTGTCTCCATCCCCGTGGCACAAGCAACTGAAGACACGCGAGGTTTATTTCAGCTCCTGGTTTCTGAGGTCTCAGCTGATTGTCTTTCGCTCTTGTTTCTGAGGCTGCCATGACAGAGCATCATGACAGCCAGAGTGTGTGGCTCAGGCTTCTCACTTCGTGGAGAGAAAGGCTAGGGGAGAATAAATACATATCCTGGGTAAGATGCAGTCCTGAAGACAGCCCTACCGCCACCCCCTGACCCATCTCTCAGCTGAGTCTCACCCCCTGAAGTTAAACAGGACCAGCGGCTGGTCCAAACAGAGAGCCAAGGCTTACTGGCCGCCACCAGAAACTGGAAAGCAGAGAACTCACCGGGGAAATGACTCCTCTGTAGAATGTTTGCCTTGTGAGCTTGAGGACCCGAGTCTGATCCCCAGGACCCAAGTGACAAAGTCTAGATGTTTACAGGAACCTCGGTTCAGAAAACCAACACAAACTGGGGAGTGGAACTCAATTCAGCCTACAACAGCTCCTGTAACCTCTTTGCTCTCAGTCCCTCAGTCACTGAGAAGCACAGAGGCTCTGAATCTCAGGACCCACTCCATCAAGAATGCTCCTGCTTGGGATGGGAGCAATGTGGAGAATCACAGAATTGGGGGAACACAGCAAGCCCCCCAAGAATACAGGCCGCATAAAACTGTAACCAGAAAAAGGAAGAGAGGAGTGGCTGAGGCCAGAGCTACGGCAGAGAGATGAGGCCAGAGCTGGGGCAGGCCTGGAAGGGAGGGGAGGTCTTGCTTAGCAAGGAATGATGTCATTCTTGTCCCTCTGGGTGCGACTCAGTGAGAGGCAGAGGCGCAAATGCTGTCTGCCAGAGAGCTTGAGCAGGCAGCAGAAGCTCCATGAGTGACAATGAGAGATCAGAGAGACCCGGTGCTCCCTATGGGGATTTGGATAGGGGTCAAGAAGTGTTGAGAATGTCAATTACATGGTAAGTCTTTATTCTCTATGGTAAACACACACACACACACACACACACACACGTGTGTGTGTGTTTTCCTGTGAATGAGCAAAACTGTGGTAAGCAGGGCTTTCAGTCCCTTCAATGACACCCACACACCCTTCCCTGATGTCTGTCTGCCAGGGAGCCAGCCAGCCAGCAGCCCTGTCTTTGACAACCATCTGAACTGTCATCATGGTGGCCTGGCTGCTTTGAACATTGCGTGGTCACTCCTAAGAGGGTCCACTCCAGCTGGAAGGACCCCGGCAATCACAGCTGCTACTGAAACCCAACTCCTGCTTCGGATAGGCTCTCTCCCGTCACAACGGCTCCAGACGGTGCACCTGCTTTGGAAGACAATTCTGGAGAAAAGACAAGTCGTGGTGAGCTCCAAAGAATCCAGTTTACCCTCCAGCCATACTCTCTCGGGACAGGAGATGGACAAACCTCGGTGACTCAGCAAGAAGCCTGTGATCGAGTGAGTCAGTGCAGAGCCTGCGATTGGTGGGGCTCAAAGCTGTGACTGGAGGAATTACATACCGCCTTTCTGGCTACTTAAGAAGGCCTTTCAGGATGGTGTGGGCTGCTTCTTCCCATGACCCTCAACATGAGGCCCTTCATGGCTTCTCCTAGGCAGTCCTTTGATTTCCTGGGTCTTTATCAAGAGTAGAGCACGCCTTTAATCCCAGCACTCAGGAGGCAGAGGCAGGCGGATCTCTGTGAGTTCGTGGCCAGCCTGCGCTACAAGAGTTAGTTCCAGGACAGGCTACAAAGCTACACAGAAACCCTGCCTTGAAAAACCAAAAAAAAAAAAAAAAAAAAAAAAAACAAAAGAAAAAAAGAGTAGAGCAGGCTGAGCTGTTTGAACAAAGAACACAAAATGGAAATAGCGTTGTGTACACATACAGGTGGCATGAGACCCTGAAGGGACAAGGACATCAAGAAGAGGAGGAGGCTTTCACTGGGGGAGGAGCTGCCTTAGAAATTCGCCCAAGCAGAGCATTGGCTGCTGACTGAATTCACAGGAGGCAGGGGGAGTCCTAGATCATCCCAGTTTTAAGTGTAAAATGAATCAGCTGTTAAGACTTGAAAGCAAGCTAGGCCAAAAGAGTTCCTTGTTTTAAAGACATGATTCATGAAGACACTAGAGGGTGAGGGCCAACCTCTGTCTTTTGGGAGCTCAATGCACCCAAGAATGGAGGTGTCAAGGCACAGAGCACCTTATAACTGTGTCTGTTGGCATCTGGTTTCCTGGACTGGGGGCAGACGACAGGAGTCCCATAGTCTTCCACTCAGCTCCTCAAGAGCAGCCATACCTGACTCCGGAATCCAAAGCACAGATTCAGCAGTAGAGGTAGAGGATGTGTGGACCAACCTCAGTCACATGTGCACCCTGATGCCATCAGGAGTCAGGCTTGGGATTCGGTAAATATGGCGGTGGGGGCTCTAGCTCTCAGTCCTGACCTCCAGGGAGGCTCTAAGACCCTCAGTCATCCCAGAAGGAATTACCGACCCATAAATGTCAAAGATAGATGATATTAAGAGAAAATACGTTCACAAGAGACAACAAGAGGAGCCTATGGGACACGTGGAAAACCCTACAGGAGGGAGTGTAAACCAAAGTGGTAGGCACATTCCAAAGACCCACCGCAAAAGGCCACGAAGGCCCAGAGCTGGCCCTCCCTGCTCCTGCAAGGAGCAGACAGATGTCCAGGTGCCCAGAAAGCAGAGGGAGCCCTTCTTTCCCTCCCTATACCCAGCCCACTCATTGCTCTGAGCGCCTGTCCCTTCTGTACCTCCATGATCCCTATAATACCAAGAGGGGCCCCAATCAGCCTCATGGCTGGGCCAATGAGAGCAAAGAGAGGGGCCGTCCCAAGACCACTGTTTGGGGCTCTTCCCTTCACACCAGTCTCCCTGACAATGATCAGGCTGAGGTGCTTCTAAGTGCCTTCGTGAGTACCAGGGCCCAGTTTTACCTTGTGTTGCTGTTTCTTAGGGTCCCCAACTGAGCGTCCTAGGAGATGCTAAGGGCTGGCTCAGATACTTTAATCTGTCCGCACCTTTCATGTTGCTGAGGTGCAACGGCATTGGCCTTCTCTCTTCAGCCACCTCCGGGCTGTGTGGATGTTTGTCTGACAGATGTAAACAGAGGCTGCTGGCTCACTGGCTAGAATTCCATCTGCCTGGGTCTCCCAGGGAAGAGCAGGCTGGCTGGCTTTCAGAGGCCTGGGAACCACAGAGCCCTTAGGGAGCCCAGAGCCCTGAGTTCATTGCTTGTCTTCCCTGTCCCAGCCTAGCCTGAGGCTGCTTGGGACACCCAATTCCTCCTGGAATCTCTATTTGGGTTTGGTTTGGGGTTGGAGTTTGTTTCCATTCAGGGCAACTTGATCCCATCCTAGCCTCCTCTCTCCTCTGCCCCCAGCATGCCTGCCCCTGAGGAGGGAACTTGACTTTGCCACAAGCTGACAGGGCAGGGGCTCAGACCTCCCACAGAGGGGGAGGGAAGCTTGGTGGCCTTTGATGTCCCTGAAAGGAGGCCTCCAGCCTCAACCCCCTCAATACTTAAATAACTCAACTTGGGAAGATCGAATGCCACCCTGTGGGGAGGAGTGGAAAGAGAAAAGAGCCTAGGGAGGTGGAAGAGCTAGGATACGGATACAGCCTGGTCAGTTCCTCACTGTTTGATCCAGAACACACGGACCCTGTAGAGAAGTGGCCGAGATGACAGCCCCAACAGATGGGTTATGTGGCTGTTGAGGTCTCATCCAGTGCAGAAGGGAACTGGATGCCTTGCTGTAGGCTGTTGGCTGTAGATTACAAAATCAGGAGCGTTTAGCTCCTCCCCCTGTATTTAGCTCCTCCCACAACCTCAAAGAACTGGGGTCGTTGGGGAACTAAGTTCTAGATAAGTTTCTCAGCGAAACAGCCACTCCCAGGAGCAGGGCAGATTGGACTCAGCCAAGGATGCTGTTCTCTGCCGGCTACATGTGAGGAACTGGACAGCATGGCTGACTGGTTATCAGGGAAAGGATGCAGGGTGGAGGTGAAGCCCAAGAAAGGCTTAGCTAAACTGCGCCCTCCGGGCTGGGGGGAAGTTGGTGTCCTCGGTTCCTTCTTTGACCACAGACACCTGTGTTTCCAGCTGTCCGTCTTTGAGCCTCATCAGGCCCCCACACGCTCCGTCTCGCGAGAGAGCTTAGAAAATGACGCAAGGTGAGCGGCAGTGGAAGAGCCTCTCATGTCCTCCTCATGTCCCTGCTGCGTACAGAAGGCCAGTTGTGTGACCGCTCTCCAGGCAGGCCTGTTGGGTGCTGCAGGGCTGGGGTCAGACTCATTCTCTGTATCCTGCTGTTCTTCCCACAATGTCGAGAACCCTGGGCTCTTCCTTAGCTGGACTGGTCCACGGTGTCCGTGCTGGCTCTGCGACCCCAGACAGGGATCTTCATGCCTGCCGTAAGCAGCGGGTCACTTGGGTGCAGTTTGACATTTTTTACACAGGCAAGCTGGCTGAGATGTTAGGATTCCAAATGCAGAGATCCTGAGTAAGGAATCTCTGGTTTTAACATAATAAAGCCTTAAGATTATCGTTGTGCCCCCTCTGATTCCGTGACTGGAGGAATCTGGGATTACATGAGCCTAAACCTCCATTATCCTATAATTCTAAAGCCTTAGAATTCTAATTCTCTTGAGAGGTTGGGCTCTGAGGAATAGGAAAACCCAGCGGGGAATGGGGCTGAGGCGGTGAAGGCAGCCTTTCCCATAGCAGAGTTTTCTAACAGTGAAGGACAATGCATTGCAATGCATTGCCTGATTTTCATTGTGTTTAGAGGAAAATGCTCAGTTAAGTGTGGCCAAGCCACATCAGAGTGTGAGTTCATCTGCCTGGGGCAGACAGCCTCTGGAGGCAGAGGAGGCAGAAGAGGAGGAGGAGGAGGTAGCAGTGGTGGAGGAGTGAGGAAGAGAAGGAGGAGACTAGATGTCTCCCTCATCCATTTTTTTTTGGGGGGGGGGCAGTGTTTCTCTGCGTAGACCTGGCTATCCTGGAACTCATTCTGTAGACCAGACTGGCCTCCAACTCACCGAGTTCCACCTGCCTTTGCCTCCCTCTGCCTCTGCTGGGACTAAAGGCGTGAGCCACCATCACCTGGCTTCATCTGTCTTTAGGAATAAATTGAAGTCGTCCTGCCCTTGTGCAGAGGTCACCTGGATGTTGAGGAAAACCGGGCTGGAAATACCACCATGCACAGCTACTGTGGTCTTCAGAGCCCTTCCCAGAGACCTTCCAGGGGCTGGATAGAGTCCGGAGTTCCCAGATGAAACAGAGAGCCACACTGCAGCCTGGGCTTCCTTCTGCTCTGACTCTTCACTACTGTGCTCCCCCTCTTTCTGGACATCTGCTGTCATCTCCCCCTGACACACACACACACAGTCTCAGGTTCCCATCATGCAGCCTGGCTATTAACAGACTCATGGAAACAGTGCCCCCGAACCTGGGCTTCAGACCCTGTTAACCAGATGCCGAATGTGATTTAAACCACAGAAGCAGCTGCAGGAGCCTCTTTAAGGCAGGAGAGAGGCAAAGCTGGCCCTTCTAGCATATTCTATTTGCAAGAAGTAGTGGCTTCCCAAGTCCTCAGTCTCCTGCCAAGTGCTTGGACCCTGGAGGACACCATCCTCTCTCTCCTAGCTGCTTGGCTTCCCGGGGACCCTCAGATTCAGGGAACAAGTCACAGTGAAGGTTCGCAGACTGCAAATGCCTGCTCACCTCATGTGATGGAGTGTGGTGCCTTCTGCTGCACTCTCTGCCTTAGCTAGGATGTTCCCTGTGGAGAAGTGACACCTGCCAAGCTTTTCACCAACCATATCAGCCTGGGACACGCTGTCTACCAAAGGATACCATCTTCAATCTACTACAGACAGCTGGGTCATTGCCTAGATACGTTCCCTTCAAGACAGAGAATGCCGGGACCTTTCTGCAACGGTGACGCCACATCTAGCCCTACACATCTCAAGGTCACAAGACATGCTTAAGTGCACCCTATTCCTTCTGAGTCACAGACACGGATAACAACACTAACACACATCTGCACGTCTCAAAACCCACAAGGTTGGATTCTGGGAGAGGCTTCTGCGAGAGTTTTCACGTCCCTGAGTTCCAGACAACTGGCTTGCCAAGAGCCCCATCCATCCCCTCCCCTTCTGCTTGTGTTTGTGACTGCGTATACACACATACGTGCATGCATGTGGAGGTCAGGGTCAGCCTTGGCTCTCATTGCTCGGGATCTTTCACTGGCCTGGGGCTCAGTGAGTAAGCTAGACTAGCTAGCCAGCAAGCCTCGGGAGTCTGCCTGTCTCTGATTCTCCAGCGCTGGTATTGCAAACACATGCCACCAGGCCCAGTAGGCTCTGGGGATCAAAGTCAGGTCCTCAAGTTTACAAAGTAAGCGCTTTGCCAGATGAGTAATCACCCCAGCTCAACCTCCTTTTACTTGTTGCTAAAAGATTTATTTTTGAGCTGGGTGGTGGTAGTTTATGCCTTTAATCCCAGCACTCAGGAAGCTGGCAGATCTCTGAGTTCAAGGCCAGCCTGGTCTACAGAATGAGTTCCAGGACAGCCCAGGGGTACACAGAGAAACCCTATCTACAAACGAAAAGATTTATTTTAGTTATTTTTGGTTATGTGTACGCATGTACATCTGGGGTGGGGATTATGTGCACATGAACCCAGATACTCAAGGAAGCCACAGGCTTTGGGTCCAGGCAATTGTGAGCTGCCTGACGTGGATGCTAGAAATCAAGCAAGAAGCATGGGTTCTCTACAAGACCACTACGTGCTGCTGTTAACTGTTAAGCTCTTTCTCCAGTCCCCCTAAATTTCTTCTAATATTTTCACCTGTTGTGGTCTGGAGAAGAAATGTCCCCATGAGTGCACGTGTTTGAACACTTGATCCCTCTCTAGCAATGGTATTTGAGAACAGAGGACAGGAGGCCGAGCTGACAGCCTTCAAACCATAGGGAGGGACTGCAGGATACAGGCTGCTTTTGCTTCCGGCCAGAACTCTCTGCCTCCTCTGAGTGTAACAAAGGCCTGTCTGTGTGCTCCAGCTGCAGTGATTTCTGCTGTGCTGTGTTGGATTGTCCCCTCTCAAACTGTGAGCTGAGGTAAATCCTTCCTCCCTTAAGCTTCTTCTGAAAAGCATGGGTTCACAGAGATGAGAAAAGTGGTCAACCCACCACCAGGAAATAAACCTATAAAATTCGCATCTTTTGCCCCAAACGCTTAACCCTCACAAGTTTCCCATTTTGTCTCCATCTGAAAAGAGCTAGGGGCCAGATAGAGGGCACCCATTAGCCATTAGCATTAGCATCAGGCAGATGCTCATTTGAAAGGAAACCCGTTTAGACCCTGTCTGATATAGCTCTATAGCCTTCTGGTTACTGCAGACTTCTGACAAAGGGTCTAGGAGCAGTCACTGGGGCACAGGTCACAGGTCACAGGTGCAAATCCTCCATGTAAACCTAGAGAGAGAAGCCACCTTGCTCTGAGAGAGCATCCACAGGCAAGGGCACCTCCGGAAACACTTCCCAGGCAGCCCTGCCTTGACTCAGAGCTCACCCTGAGCTGACATCTTCTCCAGAAGCAACACCCCAACCCAAGGCTTCACTGGTGGAGATGACCTCACCCCTAGCACCAGAGACAATTGCATCCAAACACTCAGTCATTCCTAGAAATTAAAATCCTAGAGTAATTAAGCCAGCCATCTTGCAGTGAACTGAAGTTCCCAGAAGGAAAGGGGAGGAAAATGTACCCATCTTAAGATTCTAAAGGCCAAATGTCTAAACTCTGAGATTGTGGAGAGTTAAAATGTTGCAGACCAGAGCCAAATTATCTTGGGCTATTTTTAGTCCCTTTGAAAGCGTCTGCACCTCTGAGACTGACCTAACATCCTCACGACTATCAAGACCTTACAATGTATTCTTAGCCGATCACTGGCTCTTGCCAATCCTAGAGCTCAAAGTGCCACCAAATAGCAGCTGAATCCTAGTCAGGATGTCAGGATACACTTTAGCAGGCCTACTTGTGGCTTCCACCAATATATTTGCTAAATACTATGAATCATTATTTTCTTCAATTTGTAACTAATAGATATCTTGTGTAACCACTTCTACAATGGGGCATGGTATTTAGAGAAACCAGAATCTTTGTTCCTGGGGCACCCAGCTACCAGGCAGCCCACGGCTAGTGACATAACACAGGTTCCGAGTGATTATCACCAGGATTTCATCCTGCAGGCACTGCTCTGCCTTCTGCTCTAAGGGACGGCCCCCTCTCTCCAGGCACTGTCCTCACCACTCTGTCTATTGCTGTGGCAAAATACTTGATAACCTAAGGAAGGAAGAAGGGTGCATTCTGGTCCAGAGTTTGAGGGTACAGAAGGCGTGGAGGTGGGCACTTGAGGCAGCTGGTGACATCACATCTATGGTTAGAACGCAGATAGAGATGGGTACTGGGGTTCATCTCTTTTCCTAGTCCATGAAATGGTACCACCTATGTTCAGGTTGGGTCTTCTAATCTCAGCTAACCCAGCTTAGAAACTCCCTAGACTTGTCTAGAGGTTTGTCACTGGGGCGAGCCTAAGTTTGTAATCATGCTAACGTGTGTGATTGAATCCTGGCACACGGGTGCCGTGATGTGTGGGTGAAGCTATCAAAGGACACCTCTCAGGAGTCGGTTCGCATCTTCCATCTTGAGGCAGGGTCTCTCTTGTTTTTGTTCTGCTGTGTCCTGCAAGCTGATCTATACCCTTCTGGGCAGTTCTTCTATTTTCACACACCCACCCCCCCACACACACACCTCAAAGTAAGAGTGTTAAGATCACAGATGCGTGCTCTATGTCCAGCTTCCTCCTGTGGGTCCCCAGATGAAGCACAGAAAGCAATTTCCCTGCTTAGCCACCTCACCAGCCACTCTATCGCAGTGTTTCTCAACCCGAGGGGGCACAACATTTTGGACGGGCGGGGGGATCAAACGACCCTTTCACAGGGGTCACCTAAGGCCATCGGAAAGCACAGATATTTACGATTCCTAACAGTAGCATAATCAGTTATGAAGTAGCAATGAAATCATTATGAGGAACCACATTAAAGGGTCGCATTAGGAAGACTGGGAACCACTTCTCTCTCTGGTTCTATACCCTATCAACTTGACAATTGATGTTGACCATCACAGTTGGATAAGATTCTTGTCCTGGGGCATATTACTCTCCTGCCTAAAGTGCCTAGGAACATCCCACGCCTGCTAGGTGGGTCCTGCTGTGAGAGTCTTGGACACGTTCTTCTCACCTCTGAGCCTCCACTGCCTTAGCACTAAGCTCGGAACTGTGAAATCTAGCCTGAAGCTCACGGCGAGAGCCAGGGGAGAGTATGTCTGCAGGATCACTCGGCTCAGCACCCAGACATCATAAGCACACAAGTGTTAATTTTGATGACACTGCAATCCACAGAGTTTTCCTTAATGGAGGAGCATTCCTGTGCCCATTTTATAGGACAGAAAAACTGAGGCATGACACCATGCCCGCTAGGGGAGAGAGCTGGATCATACAAACTACAGGATTTTGAGTGCTCAGGAGTCAGAGCCCTGCTGAGGAGGCCCTCTCTGATTGGGTTTTAGAGAACTCTTTGGGACCTCTGTCCTTCAGGCAAATCCCAGATGATGTCTGTATCCACCCACACAGCTGCAAACAGCCTGGGTTAAGGTAGACAGGACACAGATCTAGGTCCCCAGTCCTAGATATTCCGGAAGCCACACCCTATCTCCAAGCCTCTCTAGAAAGTCTGGCAGCCTTATCTGAAAGGGGAGGGAAGAGGCCAGGACTGGCTGGGGGATGTCAGAGGGAGGAAGAAAGCAAGGCAGAGGAAGATGGAGAGACCCTATGGGACCTGGGCCCATGAGCATGTCCGTACTATCGTCAAACACTGACAGTCATCCTGAACTCCATCCCATCTCTAAACCTCCTGCCAACCCCGAGTAAACTATGTCTCCTCTCTGGCCTCAGTTTCCCCATCTCTGGGAGTGTATGGGAAAGCTCCCTGGAAAGCAGGTTGTGCCCTCCCACAGCCCCACACCCACCCGCCAGAGCCTCGGAGTCTGTGGTATTTCATTTATCACCCCTGTGGTTCATAGGTACCAGGGCCGGCAGGCTGATTACTCAACAGGCTTATTGCACTCCTTGGTGACTAATAGATTCTTCTTCTGTTTGTGTTTCAAAGCCATAGCAATAGCATTGGCTCTCAGGAATGACATTGAAACCACCACTATTTAGCCAGACTCTACCTACAATGATAAACAAGTCGGCCAAGACATGGCTCCTTAGAAAAAGGAGACGTCCACCTCTCCTCTCTGGACCAGTGGCTGTTGGTACCGTAGCTGTGTGTTGGGGGAGGGCTGATCTGATGAAGTGCTAAGAAGCAAGGATTAGGTCATCTACCCAGCCCTTTCCAGCTCTGACCTACACATTAAGACTCCTCAGAGGGAAGGGGGGCTGAATAGATACCATCTTGGCTTCAAAAGATCGAGAGTGTAGGGTTAAGAGTCTGCCCAGGAGTCAGACAGCCTGGCTATGGGTATTGGCTCCATTACCTGCTGGCTAGGTGACCTTGGCAAGTCATATCTTCTGGGGGAGCTTGTCCTGTCTGAAAAGAGACAGAAATAAGATGCCCCAAAGAGGCAGCTTCTGCCTCGCTCCATTCTCTCCCCACTTCTCCCCTTCCCTCTCTTCTGTCTCTCCCTTCTCTCTTCTTCTTCTTCTTCTTCTTCTTCTTCTTCTTCTTCTTCTTCTTCTCCCCCTCTTCCTTTCCCCTCCATAATCCACTAAATAAATATTCAACCTAAAAAAATGATGACATCAGACTGAGCAGCATGGTACACGCCTGTAATCCTAGCAATGGGGAAGTTGAGAAGGAAGATTGTTGAGCATTTGAGGCAAGCTAGGAGGAAGTACTGAGGAGACACACTCAGCACACAGTAGGCCCGACACACAGCAAGCACTTAGAAGTTACAGCTTCTAAGTGCCATGGACCTGAGCTCAGCAGCATGAGGGACTGACATCAAAAGGGACTTGACACCATGGGGGAGCAAGCTGAGGCTAGCCACTGTCGAAGCCACATGGCCTCTCTTGCTCTGTTTATCAGTCAAAGCCCCAATGAACAAATTAGCCCAGAAACACAGCAGCCTCACGGGACCCCACATCTGTGTGCTGTGCAGAATTGCTAGCCGCTAAATTCTTCAGGAGCAGTAACTGCGTTCCACAGCCGTTTGCCTCTTTCCCTGGCTCTCACGGATTTAGAGCTTCCTGGCTTGTTCAGGAGCCTTCCTGTCACCTGCCACAAGCAGTGTGTCCCCACTTCCATCTGCGTCAGCCTGCAGGCCCCATGCCCTGCTGTTCCACAGGGATGATCGTCGCTGATAACACTGCCTGTTTCCACTCACGGTGACAGAAGCCAGGGCCGCCGGTGAACTAGTAAATATTTAACAGCCGCCTCCCTGAAGGAAAAGGGAAACTTGATTTATATCGTTCGCCAATTTCCGTGGTGTAAATACTTCCTTCCTGACTGATTTCAACCTCCGGCTCTAACCACGGGGAGCAGAGTGAGGAAGACACGCAGGCACGCGGGTGTAAGCACACTCTGTGTTCGCTCACGAGACTTGGCTCCCGCACAGCCTTCACGGAGAGAAACTGAGATGAAATAGATGGAAAGGAACTGCTAACACAAACACACAGGTCACCATCTTCACGCTGGGGCTGGTGGCCCTAGAAGATGAACGGACTGGTGTATAGGTAGGCTCTGTTTGGTGGTGATTTCTATCCACACAGGCTGGGGGCCAGGAACGTCCAGCTGGTCCTCAGACACCACCAGAAGTACTTCTGTCCATGCTCTGACTATTGAGAAACAGCAAATCAGTCTCAAAAAATGTTCTGAACACAGGACAATCTTCCCCAGGTTAAAAGGTGACTGTATTTCTGGAAACACTAGGGTGCATTCGAATCCTGCAAAAAAAAATTGTGAATATATGTAAAAGAGTTAGATTGGAGTCATAGATAAAATCATCTTTGCAATCATCCGTACATCCTAAAAAATCTGTCAACTGTCCCCACTCACAAAATGCCAGCGGAGACTCCTACTCCCCCAAAACTCACCCCTAACAAAAACAACTTCTCTGTCAGTCCCTCTGTTTAGTACTGGGACCTGTTAAGATCTAAATGTTCATCCCTTCACCCGAGTAGCCGCTCTCTAAGATACTACTGTGTTGGAGGCTTTATTAGCTTACTCAGTCTTTCATAAACTTAACCATGAACCCACTCGAGATCCACCCACCATCATCTACCATCTATCCATTCACCCATGAGTTCATCCATCCATCCATCCATCCATCCACCACCCATCCTTATGTTCACCATTCATAAATCCTTCATCATCAACTCCTTACCCATTCATTTACTATCCAAAACCTCCCATCCATCCTTCAGTCCATCTATTATCCATTCATTCCTCCATTACTCAATATCCACCAATCCATCCACCCAGCCACCCATCTATCTACCTGTCCGTCCAGCTCCTCTATTCCAGACCAAGTACTGGCTCCTCAGGACGCAGGATGCTGTCAATCCGATTCCTGTCCTCAGGAAACCGTTGGGTAAATGACCCATATAGTCAGGTATACATCACAGAGAAGGTCAGTGTGGAGAGCCAAGTGTGATGATGAACAGGTGTCCTTGGCCAGTATAAAAATTAAGAGCCCCAGTGTTGGTCTTGAACACCTGGATTTGACTCCTACCCGAGTGGGCATTTGCTGGATAGCCTCAAGAGTGTGGTATCAATCTCTAGGCTTCACTTTTCTCAGTACTAAGAAGTGTCAAAGCCTGATCTCACAGAGCTGTTGTATTCAGTGATAAATAAAGATCTTGGCGGCCACACAAGCCCAAGCAGGGGTCTCAGAGTCCAGGCAGCCAGTCCCTGACTCCAATGGTCTCTGTAGCCTGACCTTAGGGTAGGGAGGCTTCTGTTTCACCTAGTGCGGGAAGGTTTCCATGGATAGAATAATTCATAGATGACACTGGGCTTCCCAGATAAAACCTCATAGTTAATTGAAGTTCACAAGCTGTCCCAGAGTTCTCATCGTAGCCCTGGTCAGTTGAGGTGACCTGACTTGAGCAGGCTAGATGGCTTAGTAAAAGAGGATCACCAAGCCTGCTCTGGGCTAGTCCTCCATGCCGGGTGAAGTTGAGACATCTGAAGCTAAGCGCAGTCCTAACTCAGGAAGCTGCAGTCCGACAGAGAAGGTAAGTCTGTCACCGCCCGACGCCATCCTCCATTGGCTTTCATGTGACTGGCTGACGGTCCCCAGCATATTCTTATGACCCCTGACACCTTCCTCCTAGGCCCACGGTGGACCCCTGGCTCCCTCGGGAGATGCTCCTGACACAGGCTTCGGAGCTCTTGGCTGCATTACGCCCCCTTAGGGAAGAGGAAATCACCCCACTTCCCTGTCTTCCCTCAGCTCCAGTATGATCAAGGCCCCATGGCTTACAAAATAGCAAACAGCTGCTGTGACCATGGGCTGCCCAGACCCCAGGGGCCAGAGGGAAGCGAGCCAAGGGGAACTTGGAGAAAGAGCTCTTAATAACATACCTTCCCCAAGCTGCTTCCAACGAAACTGCTCCTCACAAATCATTCCATAAACACTTAGCAGGCTCTCAGGAAAGCGCACACGGCTCTCACCCGGCTATTAGGGGGCTCCTCACAAGTAAATTGAGACCAGGCAGCAGAGGCCCGTGCCAAACCCCCCTTCCTGCTCCCTTCCCATGTGGCCTCTTCCTCTTCCACCCTGGGCCCTTCAGCTCCAAGGGCCAGTGTCTCCCACTATACCTTGGGCCTCTCCCGGGGTTGGGATAGGGGCTTCTGTTTCCTTGGAAACCAATCCAAACCTTCATAACCCAACTGCTAGATTTTCAGAGGGTTCTCCTGGTTGTATATAGGCCTAAATTCTCCAGAGACTTCTGAGGGCCACAGCACCAGGTCAGTCATCAACAGATTGGGAGACCCACATCTGTCCCTACTACCCCTCAGCCGAGGCTGCTGGTGCCTCTCAGGCTGGAGCTGCTCAGTGGGGAAATAGCTCTAGGTTCATCCAAGTCACGCTGGAAAATCCCTCCCATCCAGCAAGCCCCCTCCTGGGAGAGCATTGAGCAACTCGCTTGGGCTGATATCCAGCCCTTGGCTAATATCCAGCCAGGATCGGGGAATGACCGCTGTTCAGAAGTTGACACGTTTGTGTGGAGGTTCACAGCTTGTTGTGGGGAATGGCTTTATATGGATGTCTGAGAACAATAGAGCGGGCTGGTACCCCGTGACGATTCTGGATCATAATTTGGCTTTGGGAAACACTTCAAGAATGACTTCTCCCTTTTCTTCTCTAGGCCAGGATCATCTCGAAGGTCAGAAAGCTCTAGTGAAAACAGAATCCTGGTTGAAATAAATAAAGCATTTGGATGAAAAGAAATGTTCATATCCACAGAGCCTGAAGTTAGCAGTAGATGGGCCTTGGCCGCAGAACTTGGGTCAAATCCCAGCTTAGCACTTACTGGAAGGCCTGTCCTGGCGAACCTGAACTCCCCCGTTGTGCCATGGGGACAGGCTTGCCTGTCTCATGGAGCTACGGAACTGCCCTTCCTGTCCTGCTGCTCTTGCACACACTCAGAGGAGGTCTCCAAGGGGCACTCAGAGGCTGGGCCTTCGCTCATCAAGCCAAGAGCTGCCATCTGTCCACTTCAGGGGATTACTCTGAAGCTGCTCATTCCGTCTTTCAACAATGTTTAAAAAGCAGTATGCACCCACCATGGACACAGGGCTGCTCCAGGCGCCGAGCAGTATGCACCCACCATGGACACGGGGCTGCTCCAGGCACCGAGGAGTATGCACCCACCATGGACACGGGGCTGCTCCAGGCGCCAAGCAGTATGCACCCACCATGGACACGGGGCTGCTCCAGGCACCAAGCGGTATGCACCCACAATGGACACGAGGCTGCTCCATGAGAAGCAAGCAAAAAAAAGGGGGGGGGGGGGGAGACAGACACATAAGGACAAGGAATGACTTGCACTTTTGGCAAGAGTCACAGTGTCCCAGAAGTCCAAGGATAGACTTTCTTCTGAGAGACGGGGCTCAGGCTGTAGGCTTGAAGCTGCCAGGAAACAGGTCCAAGAGGCCTCAGTAAGAACCAGCCATCTGATATGTTGGCCCCAGAGGAAGAAATGATGGGTGGAAGCAGGGAGGAGGAAGCCTAGTTCTTGTCACCGCATCTCAACCTCAGCTCCACATCCAGATGGGACTGTAAGGCTCAGAAAGGGGCTGGGCATTGCTCATGGCCACACATGGTGGCAACTGAAGTCACGTGGAAGCCTGGGATGCTAGTTCATCTAACTTCAAGATAAGGTGCTGAGAGATCTCTTCTCCATGTGTAAGACAGAGGGCATCACCCCGGGAAGCCAAGCATGGTGGGTACCATACCTCAGAGTGACTGGAGCACTCAGGATAGACCCTTCAGCCTCATCCAAAGGTTTTATCTTCTCAGAGTTCAAGTTTATCTTCTCACAGTTACCTAAGGGGTTAGCATTGTCCTCTCTGGACACCTCTATGCCTCCATTCTTGGCAATCAGGGGACTCTTTCTTTTCCCACTACAAATTATTCAACATGACACATAATACCTATCCACTCATGAGTCTGTCCACACATGGTGTTGGTCAGTAGGCCAAACCTCTGTTCCCACCCCTTGGCTTTGGCTCGCTAACCTGCCCTTCTACCTTCTCCCATTGGAACACCCTTCACGCCCGAATTCCATGTCTTCCCAGAGCTTGTTCTGATTCCTCATCTTCCCAGAAGGTAACTCAAGAGGAGAGAGGAAATGTGAGTTCTGGCTGGGGCATTAGTGAGCATGTGACCAAGAACCAATCGCATCTCCTCTCTTAGGCTCTGTGTTTCTTACCTACAAACCAGTGCTAAGATTCCTTACTTCCTGCATGATTAAAGGGGTTATTAAATGAGGGGAGAGTATAAAATAATTCTACAAACTTCATAATGCTGTTGTTATTTGTGATCAATGATCCCATTGTCATAGAGTAACAAAAATGTGCTTATGGTCTAGGTGTGGTGGTGTGTACCTGTAATCCCAGAACTTGGAGATAGGAGAATCAAGAGTTCAAGGTCATCACGGTTCCACGACCCAAAGAAAGAGTCTTTCTCAATAGTTCCTACAAATATTCAGATATTTAATCTTACTGCTTCTGATGGGTCACATGTCCCCATGGCCAGGAAGATATGATGCTCGTTAGTCAGACTCAGGTCTCATTGTTGGCCGGGGTACTGAGGTTTAGGGACCACACTACCTGAAATAAATGAAGCAATGTGTGGGGACAAGCAGAACAAGGTCACTGTGCAGCCCTTTGGTGGGGTAACAGTCACGTATGCTTTTATTTACACATAAAATAATGCCTTCCCATCCCTTTTCCTCCCCCAGACAGAAACAAACCAAAGGCTTGTGATCACCTAAGTTTGGATCTCTGGGTGATTCATATTCTCTTCCTTCAAGGTTAGATGGGGTCTTTGGGTCTCGCTGTCTGCTACAAACCATGATTGTACATCGACAGAAAGAGAATTGGGTCACTGTAACAATTCAGACTTGAAGGAACGAGGAAAGAGGGACATCACCTAGAGCTACACCAGTACACACAACATTAACCAGTTTTTCTGATGAACAGGGATCACAGAGTCTCCCAGTCCTGGTCAAGGAAGGAGTTCTGTGGATGGAGTGACAGACCTCTACTCTAAGGATGTCACATAGTGCTGTGGTACAGAGGTCTGTACCCTGTCACTTGTATTTTAAATAAATGCTGATTGGCCAGTAGCCAGGCAGGAAGTATAGGCAGGGCGACCAGGCAGGAAGTAGAGGTGGGGCAAGGAGAACAGGAGAATTCTGGGAAGAGTCAGTCTGCAGTCCTCTCCCAGACACAGAGCAAGCAAGATGTGACAGCCTCACTGGAAAAGGTACTGTGACTAACACAGTGGGCTAATATAAGTTATAAGAGTTAATAAGAAGCTTGAGATACTAAGCCAATTTGTTTATAATTAATGTAGACCACTGTGTGATTTCCTTGGAACTTAACGACTGCGGGAACCAGGCAGGACAGAAACCTCAGTTAATAACATAGCAATAATCCCTAGGCTGTGACTACATCAGATTAAATGATCAAGAGGAAGTGAGATCACAGAGGGAGGGAAGCCTTGGTAGCACTCAGTTTTATATTAATGTCACGAAATACCCGTGGCAGGGTTCCTCACCAAGAAAAGAGATTTCCTTAGCTCAGTTTTGAAGAGCAGAAGTCCTAACAGCCCGCTACACACATCCCGTACTTCATGGTGGATGATGCTATACTGTGGGGCACTTGTGGAAAGAGGGAAGATCACATGGCCAGAGAGGAAGCCAGAGAGAGGGAGGAAAGCCAGTAATGACCTTGTGATGGTTAGCTTCACTGTCAACTTGACTGAATATGAAGTTGTCATGAAAACATACCTCTGAGGCTCTGCCTTTCCCATCACCTTCAAACCATCAGCTGAAACAAATTGCTTAGTCAATTGGCTATTTGTCGAGTAACTGACACAGACCTCTCACAGGTTCTGTCTCTTAAAGGTTTATCCTTTTTGCTTGCTTGTTTGGTTGGTTGGTTGGTTGGTTGGTTTTTCGAGACATGGTTTCTCTGTGTAATCACCCCTGGCCCTCCTGGAACTCACTGTGTAGATCAGGCTGGCCTCGAACTCACAGAGATCCACCTGCCTCTGCCTCCCTCGTGCTGGGATTAAAGGCATGCCCCACTGCAGCCTGGCAAGGTTGATCTTTTCAATTTTTTATTTGTTGTTATAGTTTACATTTCCTGATTATTTGTATGTGAACATACATATGTGTGTGTACAGATGGCAACCTTCACCTGCCTGTCTTCAGGTCATGTTTTGTCCTCTGGTATATCCTTGCCCAGCAGGGGGCACCCGTGCCCACATACCAACAAGGCTGCAGGCTTCCTAGTGGGACAGCCCAGAGGAAGGTAGCTGTAATGTGGGACCATAGCTGACCAGTAGACAATAATTCCAGATCCTGGGGCCTTGACCGCGACTGTGCTGGCCTCCTGCTTTCCTGGGAGGAGCTCTTCCTACCCAGATCTAGACTGTAGTGTACCTCCCAGATCTAGGCTGTAGTGCGCCTCCCAGATCTAGGCTGTAGTGCGCCTCCCAGATCTAGGCTGTAGTGAGCCTCCCAGATCTAGACTGTAGTGTACCTCCCAGATCTAGGCTGCAGTGCACCTTCCAGATCTAGACTGTAGTGTGCCTCCCAGATCTAGACTGTAGTGTACCTCCCATCTCTACTCAACTCAAAGCCGTGTGGCTCTCAGTTGTCACCTCCACTCTCGTCTGATCTGGGAGTGTTCCCGGAGTGTTCCAGGGGGGAAGGGCCAGTGCCTCTGATTTCTTCCTGACAAATGTGTCAGGGGCCATCAGGAAGGTAAAGAGATCCCTAAAAATGCTTGTGTGCAGTTTGGGGTGGAGGAAGTTCATGTCGATGTAGGCTTATGAGGGAGCACCGCAGGGGCATCATGGCCATCTGACAGGCAGAAACAACTGCCTCCTCCTTCCCCGATGCATACAACCCACACGGAGGCCCAGGCCACAGCCGAGACTGAGCGGGAACAACCAGGGGTCCCAGACACACCAACACTCAAATACAGACCCTAGGATGGTCCAGTGAAACATCCTTTAATCTGATCTCTTTATTGGTCCAGAGAAGGGAGTTAATTTTTCATGGGCCACACAATAAAGCTGGAACTACTACCTAAATAGGGCTTAGTTTTCTGGGGGTAAAACCAGGCTTGTGGAGAAACTAGACCGAGAAGAACTTGCTGAGAAACCTGAGTGGGAAATAACAGCCCCCTGTGGATGAAGCCAACACTGCACACAGGGCACCTGACCAGTGTGCCAGGCTCATCTTGTTCCGCCTTTACGGTGCCCTGTGACGCTATCATTTCTCCCATTTTTTTTTTTTTTTTTGTATGAAGAAACCGAAGCTCCACGAGGGAACTTTAGAGATGCGTGTGTGGCTGTATACACATGGAAAAAGTATATGAGCTATGCGTGTCAGATGGACGAGCTTCACTCTGCCAATTTTATACCTTTACTTGTTTAAATGCTAGGAAACAGGCAAAGAAGTTAATGAACTCTCTAAAGACTGCACAGCAGGGAGGGGCAAAGCTTAGCCCTTAGCCGTCTGCAGAGTCCACAGCCATGCCTCTCAACACAAGGCTGTGTCCCATGTCAGCATCCCAGCCACTCTGCCCTCCACGTGGTTCCAGTTTGCTGGACCCAGGCCCGAGGGAGTGGCTAGGAGGCTCCAGAGGGAGGCGAAGAGGTCTAGATGCAGGACACCCACAGGCCTTCCAGTTGGCCCTGTGCAATACACAGTCTGAAGACCTTATAGCCATTTCCACATCCTGGGGCTGTAGAGCAACTCAAACCCCATCTCTGTTTCCAGAGCTGTACCTTCCCTCCTCCCTGCAGCCCACAGCCTCTCTGCCCTGCTTTTTCCTGTCTTGCCTCCTTGCTTCTGCTTTCTAGGCTGGGCAGACGGGTCCCCAGGGGCCGCCTGCCTGGGGCTGTCTGAGCTCCCTGTGTGGGATGTGTACAAAGCCAGCTCTCCAGTGGGGGCAATGGTCCTTGAAAAGCCCAAAAGCATTCCTTGTCAATGTGTCGTGACGGCAGGGATCAGCGGGAAAGGGTGGGAGGGAGGAGCAGGCCGTGGGAGAGAGCAAAGTCTAACAGATGCCCCTCTCATTGCTCAGCATCCAGTTTGGTAAGGCCTCTCTGCACGGCTTGACACCTGAACCTGCAGGAGGTCAGGTGGAACCAGAGAAACTCAGAGAGTCCTAGCAATGTATACCCTGACACACAGCAGCACAGGAGGCCGGCTGAGCCTGAGTGCCAGCCTGTGGCTCCACCTGAGGCCTCCTTTACCGCCATCCACTGATATTTTCTGGTACTCAGGGAGGCAGGCAGCCCACCTGCCAAGTGCACGGAAGCGCTGGGGTGTTGGCAGGGATGGTTGAGATGCTTCCTCCTGGGAGGGGTCACGGTCTGTAGATGCTGTAATCTGTTGGCTCTGTGGCCAGGATGAAAAGAGGAGGCCCACCTGCGCCAGATGGGCCTGGGCAGGGGCTCACATCCTGGATGCAGGAGGATCTCAGCAGAGCCAGAGAGACAGCAAAAGGCCTGGACCCTCCTGCCTCCCACTCCTGCTGAAACGGGCGTGTGGTCCTCCAAGCAAAACCGTTGCTGTCTTCATTAGATCAACTGTGCCTGCTTGCAAGATTCAGTGAGGAGCCAGTTTGTTGACTGCTGGCATCCCCTCAAAAGGAGGCAGAGAGTCATCGGACCCTCAGCTGAGAATCCAGCCACTCCTCTCGGTCATGTGTGTGCACTTCTGCCCTAAATGCACATGGCCTCGGGATCTTGAGAGGAGCAAGAGTGCATAGACCGGGGTGCCTCAGAGAGGGGCTCCATCTGTGGAGCCTTAGAGGACCCATCATCCATGCTGGGTGCAGACTTCCCAGGGTGTCTACTTTGGGGTCACCAATATTTTACAAATAAGCCCCCAAAACTTCTTTCTGGTGATAGTAGGTGAACTTTGATAGAATTGTATGGTTGTTGAGACCTTATAAGGAGGAAGCCAACATAGCTAACAGCTCCCCAAGGAAGGACTTCTTCAAACAGGGGGCATGCAGAATGTCTGAACCTCCTTTATGGCTGGAGATGAATGACAGACTCCAGGTCAAGGGCAGCCTTTCCCGGACCCCATGCCAATCAGGCAAGGGTGGAGGTAAGCACGGTCACTCTGGGGTCACCTTCCTGGATTCAAACCTCAGCTGCCTAAGTATGACCAGGGGAGCAAGTCACCTTGCAGATGGGGACAGAATGATCGCTGCAGAGAGAGGTTGCTGTTCTTTGCCCTTCTGTTCTTGCTCTAAATGGTTCATAGTTACAGGAAGTGTTTTCATGAATCACCCAAGTCATCCCAAATACAATCAGCAGCCTGTGGCAGTCAACCAGACTTCACCAGGAGCCCTTCAGTTCACCTAACGTTGCCCACCCCAGACAAGCTCCAGTTGTTTCTAGGCGTCCAGAGCTGGCAGCACTCCCAGGCACACACCCCCCTTTGTGGTTCTGGCCCCCATGCCTCTAGGGATGCAACCCCAAGATGACATGGCCCTCCTCTGCTGCCTCCCTTTGCTGGCTCCTAGCCACTCTCCCTTCTGTTCCTATCCTGGGTGGCCTACAGGTGGGCTGAACCACAGGTGGCAAATATTTGCTGACCGAGGGAATGTATTGTCGCTGAAGACACTTGGCAGGTGTTTGTGCACACACTCTCGAGAGGTGAAACAGGGGACAGGGCCAAGGAAGGAACAGCCTGAAGTCCTGCACCTGTGGGGGAGCTTAGGCACTGCCCACCACCGACATGATCAAAGACTGAAGAAGCCAGGGACAGATCAGACACTTGAACATCAGACACTTGAACGACAGACGTGAGACATGAAGACATCGCCAGAGACTAGACAACAGCACCTTAGCTATGGGGGAGGCAGGTATAGGGATGCAGGCTGGTATGCCTAGCAAGATGGGGGAGTGTGCTTCCAGGAAGGACCTAGAGGCCAGGAGAAGGCTGAGCATGCACGGTTGGAGGCTGCACAGTGTAGCACACTAAGACTGAGTTGAGGAGAGGGCAACTGTGCAGTGTGCTGAGCACAGCGCCCCCTAGAGAGTTACGGTGCCATAACACCTTCCTTCTGGGTTCCCTCTGACATCAATATCAATGGCTGGGAGGCACTGAGGAACCTTGACTGCAGACCTTCATAGAAGAGAGGTTACTCAATTGTCTCTAAGTATCTAAAGCAAGCCTGGGGCTCCTGAATGCTCCTGAGTGAGACTGGCCCCAACTGTCACAGGGACAAACATGTTCCCAATGATGATGGCTCATACCTGGGATCCCAGCTCTCAGGAGGCTGAAGGGTGGGGACCTGAACTTCCAGGCCAGCCTCTGTGCATAAATCCTGTCTTGGGGGGAAGAAAGAGAAAAGAAAAAGGAAGGTGACCTCCGAACTCCAGGACATCTTATTAAGTAAGCACTTGCCAGGAGTCATACCAGGTACTGCTTTGTGAAAGGACGTCATTACCAAGGCACCTTGCACAAAACAGTGTTTCATGGAGTGTTCGCACAGTGCACCACCAGAGATGCAGATGTGGTGCTCCTCAAGAACTGGGGGTGTGGTGCTCCCAGGATGCTGCCCAAGAGATGCAGATATGGTGTTCCCCAAGAACTGGGGGTGTGGTGCTCCCAGGATGCTGCTCAAGAGATGCCACAGTTGCCCCTAAGCCCATCCCATAGGATGGCTAGGCTAGTTCTGCCTATGAGGAGAGAGCATCAGGCATCCTCAGATGTCCCAGCATTCTCCTGTGAGTAGGGATGCCTGGGTTTAGCTCCTGGGTTCTGTGGAGAGAAGAGAAGAAGTAAGGAGGCCTCTCAACTGTTCTGTGGTCTCTGGGCCTTACCCCACCTGCCCCTCCCTGGTCCTGCCCTGTCTGTCTGAAAAGCAGGTCCCTATTGTTCTGGGTCCTTCCCCAGATCTCCCTCCTGTTCTAAATTCTGGGGACAATGCACATTCCTTTCCAGAGATTCCGTAGCCCTCACCTCTGCCCAGTCTCCTTCAGAGAGGCAGTGGGCTGGATCTGTCCCTGAAGAGGTGCCAAGCTGCATGCCTCTCCCACCTCTCCCAGTGCAGGACCTCTGAAGTCCTTCCAGCTGGCCCTGAAGAGGGGCCTGTGCTGGATGCTGTGGCCAGGCCAGGCCTCAGTAGGGGGATTGGGCTCCACTCACCTGGACTTGGGCCAGGATCTTCCTCAGACAGACTGGGCAGTTCCATTTAGCCACTAGCCACTTCCACTTGGGACTTCTTTCCCTCTCTATGAAGGATGGTAGAGACAGCAAGCAGCGTATGGTCGTGAACAAACCGTAAACTTTGCAGTCTGAGCTCTGGGATGCTGCTCCTGGCTTTGACTCATGTGGGCCAGTAGGCTGCTTCTAGTTCTCTCTGCCACAGAGGAGGGCGCCAGCACTTGCCTCTCAGGTGGTGTGCCGTAAGGTGAGCTGGAAAGGTACTCCATCACGCTGTGCTGCAGGACCGAGTCTCCCTGCATTCATTTGTTGGTCCCCATAATCCTCAATGTGATCAGAGGTGGAACTTTTGGAAGTAATTATTAATGTCATGAGAGTGGAGCCCTCCTGATGAGGTTATTGCCTTCTTAGGAAGAGACATTTGGGCCTAGGAGAGGGTTCACTGGGTAAAGGTGCTTGCTGTCAAGCCTGACAGCCTGAGTCCCATCCCTGACACTCACATGGCAAAGGAGAGAAAGGAATCCTACACATTGTCTTCTGACCTCCACATGCCTGCCATGGCATGCTGAACCACCTCCCCTACATACATACAATACACACCCTACACACACATACCTACATACGATACATACAAGACACACCCTACACACATGCAAATAAATGTAAAACATAAAATAAGAAGGAATTGGAAAGTCTGTTTCCTCTCTGTTTCCCACCATGGAATGACAGTGCAGCAGATAGGCCAGCTATGGGCCAGGAGGTGACCCCTCAACGGCCACGCATCTGTTTGAGCCTTGGCCTGGGACTTCCAGCCAGAATGGAGAAAGCAATCTGGCTGTACTAGGTGTTGTAGCACGCACCTGTAATCTCTACTTGTAATCTGGAGGCAGAGATAGAGGATCGCTGCAAAATTGAGGTCAGCCTGGTCTACATAGTGAGTAGTTACAGGCCAGCCAGGGCTACATAAGGAGACCTTGTCTTAAAACACCAAAACAAAACAAGCGAAACCCACACAATAACAACATAGAATCATTGTTCGAGTGATCTAAACTCAGATCCACAGAGAAATCAGGGCCTGCCACCCACGCCACGTCACCCGCGTCTCTAATGTCCCCCACATACACTTGGAGGTAGGGTCTGAGCCTGCTCTGTCTTCAAGGTGGGTATCTTCCCACCCAGGACAAGCTTCTAGCTTTACTGCTAAGCAGAGAGCTGGATGTTCGAAGGCAGGATGGTAAGTAATGGGTTGATGGGGTTCTCCAGGTCCCTTGAGGTCCCAGGACAGCTGTCCTGAGCCTGGTACCCCTGCTTTGGCCTCTCAGGGAAGATGCAAAGACATCCCGTCCCCCACCAGCTCTGATCTGTGGGGCTCCTGAGATGGTGAGAGCAGTCTGGGTCCCCTCTCTCCTCAGCTTACCCAACATGGTCCTCTCAGAATCTCCTTGCCTGAAAGCTCTCCTAAGGCAGTGGCTCTCAACCTTCCTGATGCTGTGACCCTTAAAACAGTTCCTCATGTTGTGGTGAGCCCTCCCAACCCTAAAATTATTTCATTTCTAACTATAATTTTGCTACTGCTACGAATCGGGTTTTTGTTTTGTTTTGTTTTTTAAATATTTTATTTTATTTTATTTATTTATTATGTATACAATATTCTGTCTGTGTGTATGCCTGCAGGCCAGAAGAGGGCACCAGACCTCATTACAGATGGTTGTGAGCCACCATGTGGTTGCTGGGAATTGAACTCAGGACCTTTGGAAGAGCAGGCAATGCTCTTAACCACTGAGCCATCTCTCCAGCCCCTGTTTTGTTTTTTTTTTTTTTGAGACAGGGTTTCTCTGTAGCTTTTTTGGTTCCTGTCCTGGAACTAGCTCTTGTAGACCAGGCTGGCCTCGAACTCACAGAGATCCGCCTGTCTCTGCCTCCGAGTGCTGGGATTAAAGGCGTGCGCCACCACCGCCCGGCTACGAATCGCAATGTAAATATCTGATATGCAGAATATCTGACACATAAACCCAACAGGGGTCACGACCCACAGGTTGAGAACTGCTCTCCTTGTTGGGAGCCATCTCTCAACAGCACCAGAGGACAGACATAGCCAGCTCGCTTGTCAGCCCTGCTTGACACCTGCCTGCACTGCTTCACAGGGAAAGGCTTGCTCTCCCTTCGTGGCGTGTTTGCCTTGGAGTCCTTTCCTCCCCACGTCTGCTCCCCATGAGCGCAACCCGCTCATTTCCTTCTGAAAACACCAAGGCTTCCTGGCTTTGCAGAGAACCACCGGGTGAAATGGGGCACGGTCCGAAAGGAGCCTGTGTACCCTCGGCCCCGGCTGCGCCAAGATGGCCCCTCCCTAGCACATAACGTCCCCCAGCAAGCCTCTGTGGGGTCAGCCAGGGTCTGGGCTGCCAGCGTTGGTGACAAGAAGAACACCCATCTTTACTTCAAGGCTTGGAGAAGAGAAGCCAGGGGTTGTCACTCCAGATTGGGTACAAGTCCTGACTGGGTGAACCCAAGGCTGAGTGTCCGGGTGAGGATCCCCAGACCTTGGCATTGGGTACAGATAGGGCAGGGCTGTACCCAATGAGAAAAGTGCTCATTGATACGATGCAGGCACCTGGGACAGAAATACTCAAGCTAAGGAAGCAGTTCCTGCCAGAGACATCAGACCTTTGCAAACGGGGGTGCATTGAGGAGAGTCACCAAGAGCCCCATAGTCTGGAGACTATGATGAACACTCACTACCTCTAAGGCCCCAGAGTCTGACTTCCTGTTCTGGAGGACCAGGATTCTATTTCAGACACAGACCCAGGTTGGGGCAGTGGTTGGGATGGGTTCAGTGTAGTCATCGCGTTACTGAAGGGCAGGTCTCTGAAGCCTCCCACAAACCCATGTCCACATTCTTCATGTCTCAAAGAATTGAACAAGGCACAGGTAAAGCAGCAGTCAAAAGGGCAGCCTTAGTAAAAGCAAGAAGGACCCTCCACAGGGTGGAGGCAGACACCAGCAAGCCTGTGACTCTACAGCTCCTCTTTCTGGGTCCAGAGGGGAAGAGTAGCTCCCTAGGGCGTGACCCTTCCTTTGAGCGACATTGGTGATTGACACTTCTGAGCTATATAAAGTTCTGTTTAGGGCTGGAGAGATGGCTCAGAGGTTAAAAGAACTGACTGCCGTTCTGAAGGTCCTGAGTTCAATTCCCAGCAACCACATGATGGCTCACACCCATCTATAATTAGATCTGGTGCCCAGAACACTATATACATAGTAAATAAATTTAAAAAAAAATAAAGTTCTGTTTATTGTGCAGGTGCTACCCCACTGTCCTCTGTTACAATCCAGGCAGGAGACGCAGCCCCAATGTGTTAGCCGACAGTGGTTTGTGATGTCTTGGGACAATCTTGTCCCGAGAATGCCTGTGTATCTCCAGGGAATTCGCCTTATGTTTTCATTGCAGTCAACTGTTTCCCGTTTGTTGGAGGAAGTTTGTATAACATGCAGCCATGGGCAAATGACCTTCCCTCGGTCCCACTTCCTTAGGAAAAAGGGACACATAAAGGGGAGATGAGAGAGAAGATGCGGAAGACAAAGTCCAAGGGAGGCAGAAAGCAAAGTCTGACTTGTAGGTGAAGGGGGAGATGTGGATAAACGTGTTTATGTCCAGCCACCCTCAGACAGCCCGACCTTGTTGGACCCCTGGATATTCCCGGGCCTGTAGACCCAATCCAGGATGGGCCAGGACAGGACACTGCTCCCTTCCAGGACCACTTGGTTATATCAGACAGTTCACCAGATGACACACAGAGATGGGTATATTTGGGATTTCCTGTTTGTATATGATACTTCAAAAAAGGTTTGCCTTCCCTCCCTCCCTCCCTCCCTCCCTCCGTTTTGCCTTTTTAAACAGCCTCCTGTAGTGTAGACTGTTCAAGACTTGAACTTGCTGCTATAAAGCCAAGGGTAGCCTTGAACTTGGGATCCTCTGCCTTCACTGTCCAAGTGTTGGAATTAAAGGCTTGTGCTGGTTTGCTGGGGCTTTGTGTTTGCTAGGCAAGCATTCTACCAACTGGTTCCCCGCTCAGTCCCTCAAAACAAGTTTCCATTTAAAAAAGCAACAACCATAGCTCCCCCGTCTGCTGTCTCTTCTTCCCTTACGCTAATCACTGTCCAGTCAGGCCATCATAACGTCCCCTGGACCACAATCCTGGTTTTATCTCCATCCTTGCTCCAAACTGGAGCTGCCAGAATAAGTTTTGTTGTTGTTGTTGTTTTTTTTTTTTTTAAAAAGTATAGATACCCTGTCCTTAAAACCTCTCACTGTGGTTAGGGAGATGGCTCAGAGGTTAAGAGCACTGGCTGCTCTTCCAGAGGGCCTGAGTTCGACTCCCAGCATCTACATGGTGGCTCACAGCTGTCTGAAACTCCAGTTCCAGGGGATTCAACACCCTCATATGGTTATACATGCAGGCAGAAACACGAGTGCTCATGAAATAAAAATAAATAATAAAAAGAACTCCCTGAAAAATAGCCACTCGTTTCCTGAGTTGCAGATTTAACTGAATATGTATATCTGACCTAATACTTATAACCCCAGTTCCCCAAGAGCCTGCCACTGGCTGCTTAAACCTGTCCCAGGTCCCCCAGCCACGGGATCCATCTAAGTTCTTGAGAATTTTTTTTTCAGCTTCTTCCAGATTCTTCCACATCTCCATCTCCCACAGTCAAGCTACAGTAAACTTCTTAAGATTTATCCATCTCTCCACTTACTCAAAGTTTTTTTTTTCTGAGCACTTACTATGTATCAGTCTCTACCCCAGCTGCGTGAGTCCCCCCAAAGTACGGTCATTTTGCAGGTGCTGCTGCTCTGCCTAGGAATCCCTCCAGAGTTTAGCTAGCTGATTAATTCATCTTCAACATTCAGGTCAAGTTCCCCCTATCCTCCCAGGGGATTCCCTGACCCTCCTGACCCCAGGCAATGGGTGGGGGCTGTCCTCAGGTTTCTTTGTCTCAGATGAGCACACTGGTTTGTCATTGTCATTGCCTGTGTCCACACCTGTCTCTCTATCAGACTGTGACTTCATCCTGGACAAGGGCCAGGTCTGACTCATCTCAGGGTCCCCAGGCTCACCTCAGTGCCTGGAGCGTAGCTGGCACAAGGAAAGGTGTGTGGTGCCTGCGGAGGAATGGGCGATAAATAAGCCAGAGTTCTTTCCTTTCTGTGGCTCCCCTAAGACCCCAGCGTGTCTTAAGTGCAGTTTAGGGGGACATGATCTCAACCGCAGGAGAGGCCCAGAGCCTGGGGTATGGTGGTACACGGTGGCCAGCAGCTGGACTGGAGGTTCTAGCTCTGTCTCTACCTCAGGGTGTCACCTGCCCTATCCTCCCCAGCCTCTGTCCCGAGGCTATGAATGAGGCTGTGGAGACTGGAGGGTGTCTAAGTGTCCTTGTCACACGGCCTTTCCAGTCCTGGCTTGCCTTCCTCCAATGGCCACGGGGCTCACGCTCCATCACTTCAGGCTGTGGGAGTCGACAACAACAGCAGCTCAGGTGAAACCCCAGTGCATTAATGGGGCCCCTGTTTACCCAGGCCGGGCTCATAAAATGCTTCGAGCGGAACCGCTCTGAACTGGGAGCTGTGAGGCACTGTCCGTTCCAGTTGCTGGTCCTTGGAATGGACCACCCGGAGGGCCTGTCCTTCCACAGACACCCTAGGGAACTGCCGAGGGAAGCCTGGGAAAGCCTGGGAGCTGGAGAGTGGGAAAGGGCGGCTTTGCGAGGAGCAGGCCGTTGGAAGGTCAAGCTGTCCACACCTTTCCTTTGCCAGGGTCCTCCGAAGGCCATCTGATAACTGAAAGGAAGAAAGACATAGGCTTCTGCTCGCTACTTCTAAGCAGAAGCCTGCACTGGCACCCAGCAGACAGGGCTCAGGGACATGCCACCTTTGCCTAGTCAGTGTTCTCTTTCCCTGTACTTGTGGAGATCAGGGGGTAGAACCCTGGGTCTCCTGGTCCCTCTTCTGAAGCCTTGTTCTTTTCTGCCTTTGTCTTCTGTGTCTGTGAGCTCTCAGGACCAGATATATGTCAGATTCAGTATTGCCTTGGGGGAGTTTATGTCTAACCTAGACAATAGCTGGATACCCAACAAATTTGAGAATGTAGAAAGAATCTGTTGGGACCATTTGGAGTCCTGGCCTCCAGCTGCTCTTCCCTGCTAGAGATCTTTCCTTCCGATTTGAGTTACTGAAAGCTGTGTCAAAGTTGTTTACCAGCTCTGCTTCACGAACACGTGTTGCCTTGCCTTGAGGATCAGGGGATAAAGTTTTCACCTGTTGGCCCACCTGACTGTGTTGGGTGTATAAGCCTCCATGGCGCTATTGAATAGAGGGCTTCTTACCAGTGACTAGAGGTCCATGTCTTTGTCTTTCTGTCTGTGTGTCTTTGTGTGTTTCAATCTCCAGCCTTTTGCCCAAAGCTCGCTAACTGTATGGTAGCACATAGTGCGCAGACAGGCATTGTGCGCTGCAAGAATCCATCCATCCATTTCTTGAGAACAGTCCCATCAGCTTCTTGAATACAGAAGATACTAGTGAAGGCCCTAGGTTCCCATAATTCTGACTTTAAACTTGCTTCTTATTATGCTATCTCTGTCTTTCCTGACCTTAGCTATGGAACTCTGTGGATTACAGTAGGGCCTGCCACTGTGGCCCAGGTACCAGGAAGCTGATGTAATCCACAGTGCAGGGCCCTTTCTTTGAAGCTCTTCCTCTGGAAGAGCCCCTAGCCATGTGTTACCATGACCGCAGTGTTCTGTGAAAATCTGTGAAAAGGGAGTTGTGCTAGCCACAGAAGTTTGGAGCATAGTTTCCTTCTGTGTCGAGTTCCCTCCACCCTCCCTACAGGAGTGTTGAACGGCTGAGGCATTTGGGGGGCTGAGCCAAGAGGAGCTGAGCTGGGGATTAGTGATGTATATTTATATGGCTTGTGGTCACTTATGGGTACAGTCATTGCTAAAGGTCCCCATGTAGGAAGACCTTCCAGAATGAGCACCCTGCTGTCCAAGGCACTCAGTCACGTGACACCCCAGGAAGCCAGTGGAGAAACAAGTTTTGAAATGTTTGGCACTGGAAGCTAGTCAGTGGACTGTTCTTTTAGGCATGCAGAGTGTCACACTGTAGGCAAAGAATCTGGGAACTGACGAAACAGATTCTCTTCTGTCAGAAATGTAACCGGAGAGCTGAAGACCTGGCTTAGACGGACCAGCGCCCACCACCCAAGCCTGAGGACCAGAGCTGGGTCCCCAGGATCCGTGTAAAAAGCCAGACGTGGTGGCATACACTTCTAATCATGGCACTGGGAAGGCAGATATGGGAAGACCCCTGAGGTTTGCTGGCCAGCCAGCATCCTCATCAGCTAACCCAAGGTTCTAGAGCGAGACCCCCTCTTCTTCCTCAAGCAACAGCAAAGAGACAAGGTGAGGGAGTCTTGAGGGGCAACACCCAACATTGATTTCTGGCCTCTCCATGCAAGAGCACACGTATACACACATACTTACACACACACACCATACATACATACATGCAGCAGAATTGCGAATGATAATGCAGCCCATATAATTAGATATCAGAGCTGTATCTTTGTTTTCTTCATGGTTGGTAGGTGTGTGACGTCGAAACTAGCAGCTGCTCTGTGGTTGTTGTCAGGCACCAGGCTAGAGCAGGGCTGAAGGCAGCAAGTACATTTGGCTCTGAAGCTGCACACATTATACTTTGTCGGCAATAGCGAATGAGTTCCAGTCAACCATGCGACCTGGAGGGGCTGCCTTTCCCTTTGTTCTGTGACAGACAGTTAATAGTTATTATAATGTAAAGTGAAAAACAATTGGGACAAGGCCCCAATTTCAGGTTTTTGTTGTTTTTCGTTTTTTTTTTTTGTTTGTTTGTTTGTTTGTTTGTCCAAGACAGGGTTTCTCTGGGTAGCCCTGGCTGTCCTGGGACCTGCTCTGTAGACCAGGCTGACCTTAAACTCAGAGATCTGCCTGCCTCTTACCTTTCAAGTCCTAGGATTTTAATCCTAGGATTAAAGGTGTGCACCACTACCAGCAAGACCCAAACTTGTAAGAAAAGAATATTGAAGAGAAATTTCTGATAGTTAAAAATACATTGTTTTTTTGTATTTGGTGATACTTGTTGGCTTTTAAGTTTTTCTGATTGGGGCCAGCTAAGCGGCTTGGCAAGAAAAGGCACGAGCTCCACAAGACTGAGCACCTGGGCTCAATCCCAGGAACCCATAAAAGGTGGAAAGAGGGAGCCAGTGCTACAAAGTTGCCCTCTGACTGTCACACACACACACACACACACACACACACACACACACACACACACACAGAATGTCCCCCCAGTCACACAAAAAGTTTAAAAGCGTTTTAATTGTAATTGATTGCCAGGCGGTGGTGGCACGTGCCTTTAATCCCAGCACTTGGGAGGCAGAAGCAGGCAGATATCTTTGTGAGTTCAAGGCCAGCCTGGTCCACAGAGCAAGTTCCAGGACAGGCTGCAAAGCTACAGCAAAACCCTACCTTGAAAAACAAAAACAAAAATGCAATTGATTGTGATTTTTCTCATTTTAAATAAATATTCACGTCTATACTTGATTTTAATACGTTTATTTCAGCCCAGCTTCCTCCAAACTGCAGCCAAGCCTGCCCAGCACACAGCAAGACTCTAAGCACTAAAAGGTTTCTCAAGGTCTGCCCACTCTGCCATCATGGACCCCAGAGTCGGCCTCCCATATCGTAGCTACAGAGGCCCTCCGGCTCCCCGGAGAGTCCTATGTCGCTGACCTAAGTGGGAACGTCATTGAGCACACCCCACTACTGATCTTGGCAATGCGGTGTTGGATGATGTCACAGAACCCCATGCAGTGTCCTTGTTCACCCTGTGATGTCACAGCTGCCTGCAGCTGCGGCTTGCTCACACCGCCCAGTGTCCTGAGGGATTACGACACTGCTCACCACTGGCCCGGGAAGAGACCTACTTCCAGTTTTTGAAGATCTGGGGATCGTGCCCCATTTTTCTTGTCTCAGCTACTTTGGGGGTTGAAACAAGAGGGTGACTCCATGAGTTTAAGACAAAGCTGGCATAGGGAAACCTCCTTCTACTCCCTCAAAACAAAACAAAATCCACTTCTTAAAGGTACCGTAACCTTCAAAACCAAATGGTGACTAGGTTTTTAAACATATTGGGGGATATTTTGGATTCAAACAGTAACAGACTCCAAACCCCCTAACCCCTCTTCCCTTTTAAATGATACATTGTTAGAGATTGTTATTTTGTCTGTACAATGTGGCAGCAACTACTGATCCAAAAATTGAGCACCACGTTCTCTGGGGCTTCCCCCAACTCTACACTGTTCTTGTTCTTAGTCTACAGATAGTCTTGCTCCAGGCTCAACCCACCCTCAACAGTCCCCTGGGCAGGATGTAGATCTGGTCCTCATGGCCCTGTCATTTCCCTTCAGGTCCTACAGCCCCAGTGACCCTGCTGGGCTTCAATCTTAGGGGTAAATCCAGAATGAATACTGACAATAACAATTCACAATGGCCCAAGTTCACGGAAGGCTCACTCTCCAGATGAACCTGTTCCATTTCACTAAGTGACAGGCGCTAATTCAACAAGTCTGCAGCCACCTGAGAAGGTGCCTCAAGTATCCCACTATAGAGATAAGAACACTGGAGCACACAGAGAAGTAACTTGTCCCAGGGTTCCATGAGTAAGATGTTAGCAGAGTCCGGATGAAATTGATGAAGCCTGGCTCCGAGCCCTGAGTGACATCTTGGCATTTGTTACATGTTCCTTTGTAAAATAGTTGCAAACCGGGACTGGAGGACACAGGGCTGTGGAGACCAAGGTACCTGCAGTTGGAACACTCACAAAACAGAAATGCAGGTGTCACGTTCAAACATGTAAGGCCACGGCTACACTTGCTCTCAGAGGAGGCAGCTGAGCTCAAAGAGATGGGGGTGCAGAAGTTAGCCTAGCCTTACAGAAGGGAAGGAAAGGACCCCAGGGGCCCCACATCGGAGTGCCCAGTGTCCCTCAGTCCTTGGCCCTGCCACCTATGAAGCGATCCTTCCCAGGCAGGCATCAAGCTGATGCCCCTGCTTCCCTGGCCCTTATGGAATGCTGACCCTTGGCCACGCCTCAGTTCCCAGTAAGACTCTGAGAGTTAGGAGGGAACTTCAGGCTAGCACCTCCTGTCCAGACAGAGAGGTCCCTTGAATGCTGCACAAGGTGCCGCGGGCAAGTCATGGGATTGCTCTGAGCCTCCTTTTTTTTTTTTTTTCACCTGCAATTCGATATTGAAGAAAGGGATGGGCACGAGAGTCAGTAAAACAAAGCACGTACAACTGAGCCTTGCAACAGACTGGGCTCCAAAGCACGCAAAAGCCAACTTCACCTTCTCATCACCATCTCCAACCCTGCCCTGCACTGCCTCCCTCGCGCCTCCCCCTTGCACTCCCCTGGGATGGAAGCTGAGGATTTGCTGGGACTGCTGAATTCACTCCAGGGCTCTCCTCAGGACCACGGCACCCAGGAGTAGACCCTGGCTTTTCACAGGCCACCTCTCGCAGCAAGCTCGGACTTCAGTACACTGACCTGGGTGGTGCTACTTCCCGCTGTCCTTGGCCGTCTTTTCTCCCCACCCACATCCTCAGCCTTCTCTACCGTCCTTGGCAGCAGGCAATGTCCTAGCCTGGTCCTGGCTAAATATAGCAGAGGGTCCGTGTTAACCCTGTGGCCCCTCTCCTCTCCTCCCAACCCAAATCTCCGGATGACGTAACATGTAAAGAAGACACACAACCCCCACAGTCCTTGCCCACAGAGGACTTTCAGCTCTGGCCGCCTTCGTACTTGGCTGGGAACGACTGTCGTTATCGGATCGGTTTGGAGCCTACACTTTGTCTCTGTTTTGCACCGCTGTCTTAAAATGTGAGTGTAGGGCAGAGTGGTGGCAGTGCCCGCCCTGAATCTCAGCACTCGGGAGGCAGAGGCAGGACGATCTCTGTGAGCACAAGGCCAGCCTGGGCTACAGAGTGAGTTCTAGGAAAGCCAGGGTTATACAGAGAAACCCTGCCTCGGAAATAAAAAAAAAAAAAAAAAAGCAAGTGTGGGATCTGAAGCAGAGAAGGTGTCCACAAAGACTTCCAGGACTTTCTCTTCCAAAAACAGGGGAAGACAGAATCAACAGGAAGAATAAAGAGCAGAAAGCAGAGCAATGTGAACCACCAGACAGCCGGACCCCTGCAGGCTCCTGGAGATGGACATAAACCCAGGGATTGGGAGGGATTCGTTTTTAATTAAAAAGCTATCAAGGCCCAGATATAAAGTATCAAGACACTAATAGCCCAGGAAATCTGGAACCTTAAATCACAACAATTCCTCCCCCAGGGCAAGCCTGGGACCTTGGGATGGGGGAGGGGGGTGTGGATCTTGCTGCGTGCTGGGGCAGGAAGTGCTGGTGGCGAGCTCTGACCCCTCCCTCTGCCGGAGCTTCCAGAGGAAAACAGGCAAGGGCTCCAGCTAGATCTGGTTGGCACCGTCATTTCTTAAATGGGGAAACTGAGGAAGGGTCTAGGGGCACCAAGATCTCTCAGGGAGCAGGAGCAGAGTGGAAGCCAGAAACTGAGCGGAAGGTTCTCATTTTAGAGCTGGCCTGCCGTCACTCTCAGGCTGCCTGAGGGGTGGGTGGGGCTGACGTCGAGACTGCAGGTGGGCCACGCTAGACGTCCCCCTGGAGCAGAGGCTTTCTGCACCCAACATGGGCCTCTTCCACTCGGGCAACAGCCTTCCACGAGGGCACCATGACTTGTTAATCTAGGGACCAGTGCCCACCTCCCTCTGTAGTGAGAAGGTCGGCTAGACTCTCTGCAGAGGCCCTTCTGCTGCTAACAATCTTCAACGCTATTCGTCAATCGACCCTGCTGTTCCGCTCCTCAGTAAGATGGATTCTGGACTCAGAAGGCTACCAGCAGGGAGCAGTGATGAATGGAGAGACCGGAAATAGTTTGAACTCTCAAAGCAAAACTCTAACAACCACCTCCAACCCGGAGGGTCCCCCCTTGTACCACCTGACTCTCCAGACTTTTCATCTCAGGGCTGGCCTGAGCCAAAAGCCAGACACTTCGTTCATTCTTCTTCCCGAGGATGTATAGCTTCCCGGGAATGTTCTTGCTTCTATAATTCTTACATTGTCTGAGGGCATCCAGCTAAGGTGGGAGGATTTCCCTGCCTCAGCTGAGGGGAAGACGAGATGCCAAGCAATCGCTCATCCCTTGGGCCACATCCACAGAGATACTGTACCCAAATCCAGGGAGAGGATATTCCCAATCTATTTTACGTCAGCTAGATTTCCAGAGAGTGATGACCGGTATAGGAACGGAACGTTGAAGATCTCCAAAAGAGGTGGCCAGGAAGCTGGGACCTAGACCATGTGAGATTGCTAAATCAGGTCAGCTCAAAAAGTGAATGAATGCAAAGGGCCTGGGGCCTGGGTTCAAATCTCTAGAAGCATTCTGCAGCAGAGGACACGTGTGTTTGGAGCAGTTACAGGCCTGAAATTCTCTCTGTGGAGCTTCTATTGGTACAGTCTAGTGTCCTCCTGCCAATTCCTTGTAGGCCTACCTGAAGCTGAGTGTGGTGGTGTATACCTTTAATCCTAGCAGAGGCAGAGGTAGGTGGATCTCTGTGAGTTCAAGGCCAGCCTGGTCTTCTCAGTGAGTTCTAGGACAATCAGGGTTATATAAAGAGATCCTGCCCTCCCCTGAAAAAAAAAAAAGATTTGAGCTGATAGGAAGGTCTGTTCATTTGTGAAATTCCGGGAACATCCGTCACACATCCTTCTTCATTTCATTCTCACAACGCTGAATTACCCCTTGTTTCTACAAATCCTAGGCTGAGACCATGCCGGGCAGCTCCCTCAACCCCCAACTGGTAGCCAAAGCAAGCTGAGAGTCGGCCTTGCATCTCTGACACCACAGAGCTCTCTCTTCTGTCCTGCTTCTGCCACCCTGTCCCCTCCTCCCTGAGCCTCATCTTCTGAGAGCCTCTGCTTTTGCCTGAGGCTCCGGGTGCCCAGAGAGTCCTCCCTTCATGGCTGGGGATGGGAACCTCCTCCTGAAGGGTATGTGTTTCTCATGGCTGCGTCACACATGCCCCACTCATGGGCTCACTTTCTGTTGTCCCCCAATAGGTACTTGGCATTTGAGTCCTTGGGACATCCTGTCCTTGACTCAGCTCTCCCTGACTACAGACCTCCAGGGTGGGCAGGTTTATCTGGGTTCCCCACCTCTAGCCTAGCTCTGATGTCTCTTTCGACCCCAACATCAGCACAAAGAATTGACTCAGGAAGGCCTGTGAACACCAGGCAAACTGGATCACCAGTGAAACTCAATGGCAGCCTCATCTAATCCCCTGCTGTTGCAGAAGGAGAAACTGAGTCCCAGGGAAAACAGACTGGAGGTCAGGATCTAAGCAACAAGTTTCCCTAACACTAGATGGTCCCGATCAAAAAAAGTAAGTGAAGAGGAGGCCTGTGGTGGCCCCTGCTGGCCCCTCAAGCTGGTTACCCTGCAGTGGTCTCAGACCTGCCTCTGGGACTTTGGAGAGGTGAGCCAGAGGTCAGGGGGAGTTGCTGAGGCTTCTGCCTCCCCATAGAGGCCTCTTATATTCCAAACTGAGGTCCTGCTCTCCGCTGGCAGGAGGAAAGGCCCCTGGTGGGTACTGAGTATCAGCCTGAGGTTCAAAGGCTGCCTGAAACAGGCACTAGCCCTCTCAGCTTCCGCCACGAATTTACAACCCCCAAAAAAGTCCTCTATGCTGGGAGTGGGAGGCGATTTTCCATGGCTGGCCCCGCTGCCCTGCCTGGTCCCCAACTTACTGGAAAGTCAGAGACAAAGTGGGTTTTTCATGCTGGGGAAAGGCCTGGCTTGGCCTGAGAAAACAGACCCTGACTAAGTGGGCTGCAGGTGTGATGTCACAGGCACTCCAATCTGAGAAGGCCATGTCCTGGGCTCCCTGGCTTCTGAAAATAGAACTCAAATCCTGGGATCTAGAGGAACAATCGGGGGTCATTAGGGAGGGAAGAAGACTGCCCTCCTGCCCCCCTTGGCCCACAGACGGGCAAGCCTGGCAGAGGATCCCAGTCCTGTAGACAGCAGTCTGCAGTCTGCAGCAACAGCGGAGAGTGGTTGGGACACAGAAAGCAGGGGACTCGAGGCTGCAGGGTGAGCCCCTTGAGTAAACGTCATGAAGGTACAGCTCCTGGGGGAGCAGGATGCCTGCTGTGGCTACCGGAGACCTCAGCCCCACAGTTCTCGGATGCCAATGTCAATGCCTCGATTGGAGTTGCACTGACTTATACCAGAATTTGCGGGATCCACAAGCGCCAGATGCAGGAGAAGCCAAATGGGTCCCCTACTCCAAAATCAGCTTTATGCAAAATGGAGAAGTAAAAGGGAGGAAAGGGAACTGCCCCAGGCTAGAACTGAAATGGTAGGAAATGAGACACACCTTGTTCTCCTGTGGTACAACCGGCTTTGGAGCGTTCACCTGAGCCAGCTAGGAGAGCTTCAAGCAACACCTAACCCAACCTTCCCTGATTCAGGCTGCCTGGGTTTGTGGCCCTGAGGTCTCAGATCTGCTACAGGCCTCCTAGTGAGACAGATGCTGAGGGCAGACCCTGTGTTCAGAAGGATAAAGGCAGGGATAGAATGAGGCCACAGGGAAGTGGGAGAGAAAGAATCTAGACGGTGGACCAAAGTGTTCAAAAATCGGGAGGGTATGCCCAACGAGGAGTGCACCCAGCCAGGGGTGTGGGTGTATTTGGAGCATCCCAGGATACAGGGTGGAGTCAAGATGGACAGGAGGAAAGGAAGCAGGAGCTGGGGCAGGAGAGGTATGGTGTGTTGAGCCGGGCTAGGTTTGGGGTCTCTTGTGCAAGAAACAGGTTTCCCCCTGAATTCAGAAAGGGTTCAATCAAGTGCATCCCTCACAGTTTGCTGTGACAGAGCCAAGCCAATGCTCGGGTACCTTGTTCTGTCTGCACCCATCCACTCACCACAAAGGCCTGCAATCACAAAACACAAATACTGGGCCATGCCCAGCCAAAGGCCACCCCAGATCTCATCAAGGTCCTACTCTAGGATCTTGGGAGTCCTGTTTCTCTAGTCCCACCCTTCTCTAACCAGAAGTTAGCATCCTGCGGTCTCTAATTGGGGCCATTTTCTTCTGCACACGATACAAATCAAAAACAAAACAACAAGCCTTGTTCCCTGTTGCTTGGGGACAGATTTCCCCACCCAAGAGCCCAGTAGCCTCCACACACAGTTCCCCAGCATTAGCTACAACTCCCAGTGTGGGCCAGACTAGGGGGCCAAGGTGTGGCAGGTCAGCCTGCCCACCACAGGCTGCAGGAGGGGCCAAATCACAGAGTCCATATAAATTAATTTAATTGGGCCCTATTATCACTTTGCTCTGAGCCTGCAAGTCTAATCTAGCGTTGAAGTAATTCATTGGGTGTGAAGTGTCCCTAGCCAAGACTTCCCTCTGCTCACGGAACAAACCTCTCCACACTTGGCGGAGACCCTGGGCCACTGCAGCCTGGCTCCGGCAGAGGGGTTGTGCAGGGAGCAGGGCCAGCAGGGGAAAACTTAAAATAGCTCCAGCGTTGGCTGCTTCCCCTGACTTTTCCCAGAATGAGGCCCCAGCCCACACCCCACCAACCCCCCAAAGTACACATATGCTCAGCCACACAAGTACAAGATGAAGTGACATTCAGGCCTTTGCAGAGTCAGAGGGTGGTTATGGACGTCCCAGGAAACCCAGGTGAACCCCAAATTACTAGGAACTTTTGGGGCAAGTCTTTTCTCTCTGCTCTGTGCCTCAGTTTGCCCTCCTGAAAAAAAATGCCCTGGCTTCTCACTTCAGAATCAAGTCATTCAGTTCTCACCTGTGAAACAGACGCTCCTAATGGTTAGCAGAGTCTCTGGAAGGGTTAGAGGAACTAGCAAATGATGAGGACACAATGGCACGCAGTAAGCGCTCCCTAGATGCTCACACATTGTGAGACTCAGGTAGGACAGAGTAGGGAGTCATCTGCAGCTGTAATGGCTGAGGCCAAGGCACACATGTGTTGTAATTTCAGAGCTGCAGAAGGGCGTGGGATGGTGTGGTTCCCACGGAACTTTGATCCCGGGGTTGGGGGCACCTGAGAACTGAGGGACTGCAAGGTGCCCAGCTTGATGTGTTATGATTTGATTTGCATAAATTATGGTGCAATTGTGCATAGCCTGATGTCAAGCTCATTAAGTCATCAGGCACTATGAACCAGCTAGTTGAGCCCAAATCTGAGGTGGGAGAACCTGGGGACCCGAGCCTGAGGATAGAAGCAGGAACTCATGCATGAAGACATGTACGCATAGCACACCCACCTCGGGGCCTGCCCCTCCGTCCCAGGCAACTCCTCAGAAAGGGTGCTGGTTGTAAAGGCCTAGGGGAGGTAGAGGATTTCCTGAGCGGTCTGCCCCTCAATCCCAGATACTGAGATAGCACCAGTTTATTATTATTACCATCATCATCATCATCATCTGGCCTGGAACTCACTATGTAATCCACTCTGCCCTCGAACACACAGAGATCCATCTCCCTCTGCTTCCCCAGTGCTGGGATTAAAGGTTTGCAACCACGATGCCCAACACTTGTCCGGGTCCCGCTCCTGGGTCTGAGCTGAACTACACCACAGCTATTGGAACAGCCACCAATAGATGGGGAAAGTGACAGGTAGCAGGAACAACCGGAACCTCTTCTAGCAAGCGGCAAAGTCCCATCAGAGAGTACAGGACCCTGGCTCCGACTCAGAGGAAGTATCTGGGAAACTGAAAGGAGTAGGAAGGGACTTGGGAGCTCAGTTTAGGCCCTTTCTCTTCTCCAGACTCAAGTCTCCTACTCGGAGTCTGCGCACGCTGGTCTCAGTCTTCCCTTCAGCAATGGGTCGCTGTGGAAATTGTGTCCGTACAAAAATGGCTCAAAAATCCTGTAGAGTGCGCTTTAGCTGTATCAAGACAAACAGCTTCAGAACTCAGCTCTAGAGACACCAAGTCAGGAAACGTTCAAACAGCTCCTTCCTTTTATGCCTCCGTCTCACGGAGAGGCCCAGGCTTAAGCCTTCAGAGAAATTCTCCTACAGGCTGGATCTCAGGACTCCAGCCTCATTACCCACAATGCAACCTTCTGTGCTTTCTTACCGCGGCCCAGGGAGTGGTTGGGAGGTGGGCGGTTCTCCACTCCGCACCCGTGGCTCATCGGAAAAACCGTCATTCACGACCCGCTCTGCATCCAGACAGCCTTAACCTGTCTTCTGCCGATGGTGACGGGGATAGGGACACAGACAGATACCCTTCCTCTTTACTCTCGCATGAGGACTGCCAAGGCTCTGGGGGGGAGGGGGGGCAGGTCACACTTCAAATTGCTCTCGAGTTCTTTTCCTCTCATCCGGTTCCCACCGCCTTTACCGTTCGATTCACCATAGTGCTTAGACTCCCAGCGTCCCATCTTTCAACCAGGCTGGCAAGTGGTGTGCCCTCACAGAGTGGTGAGAACCCAGCAATGTGCATAAAGATTTCAGGAAAGCACTTGGGAAACCGTGACTATGACTGGGTGTTGGTGTTTTGTTGTGCTTTGTTGTTTAGTTTGTCTAATCCGTGTCCTGGGAATGGCGGGGCCCAGCTCAGCCCTACCTGTCTTGCCCCTTAAAACATAGGGCTGACATTACCTGCTGGCTCTCAGTCAGGACCCAACCATGTCTCTGAAGGGCTTGGGGCCAGGGATATCACTGAAGTCAAGTGAGGGCAGTTCTGGGGCTGTGAAGCTCCAGTAGGAGGCCCCAGAGTCCCCTCCCTGATGCTATCTTAGGTATCTCAGACTGGCCTCAAACTCCCTGTGTAGCTGAAGGTGGTCTGGAACTGCCCATCCCCCTGTAACTCCTAAGTGGTGGGATTATAGATGTGGCCAGCCGGACCCCATCTATGCAGTACTGAGGCTCAAACTCAGGGTTTCATCCATGCTAAGCAAACACCTTAACAGCTAAACTACAGTTTCTAGCCCCTCATTATGGTTTGAATGCATCCTCTGCAGTGAGCGCTAGGCACTTGTACCCACTGCACAGCATTGGGAGGTGAGCCTCTAAGAGGTAACTCAGCCATAAGGACTATCCCCCTCCTGAATGGATTCCTATGGCGTGTACCTCACAGACAACACAGAACTATGATACAACAGCCCAGAAGGGCTGGGGGAGCCCCGAGGCAGCCCACTAAAGGCTCGGATGCTGAGAGGCCTTTTGGAAGAGTCTACGTCGGCAGAAAAGCGTTCTCAGCGCAGGCAGCACAGAGGTGCTGTGTCCCCACCTACCCTGTGTCCCAGTGATGTGGGACAGGCAAGGAGATGATAGCCCAGCAAGCTGTGAAGAGAACGCATGCTGGCCTCAGGCCTGGGGGTGAGGGTACCTCCTACTCCGTCTCAGCAGCCACCTCTGCATACTGTAATGTTAGGGAGGGCCAGTGCAGGGCACAGGGAAGGGCAGGCCATGTCATGCTCTGGCCTCCGAGGACCAGTCCACTCAATCACTAGACAAGTGTCAATCAAAACCTATTATGAGGGAGTTATTTCCCCATCACAAACACTCTAGGAAGAGATTATGGGTGAATTTGCTTTCCCTGTGGGCATGCATGGAGATTTGGGGTAAGGACTGAATGTGGACTCCAAGTTTCATTCAAGAATGGGTTCCCCAGTAATAAATGCGCAGTTGGGGATCTCCGTAGATCAGGGAGAACAAAGACACCCACACCGCATGAAAGCAGCCGTGAGGATAGGGAGGTCTCTACATGTATGCGTCCCGGTGCCCTCTGTGTGTATTTCCTGATAGGCAGCAACTGGTTCAAGGATGAGACAGAGCCAGAGGAGGAGCAGAAATCAGGCAGAGAGGCTACAGGGCGAGCTGAGACTTGCCTGACTTCCCACCTGCAGTGGGATGATGGTTTTCCTCTCACGTCACCCGAGGCTAGTTGGTGGCACCGTCCCAAGAGCTGATCTGATTTTTCTCACTGGGAAATCAGCAGGGAGCCCGCCTTGCATATCCCACAGTTGGGCAACAGTGAACAGAGAGTCCCACCATGCAGGGCAGGGTGGAGGTAGATAGAGGTACCTCATCCTGATCATGAAGCATTTGCCTCTTGGATGTGGTTAGACCCCTTGGCTGCATCAAGCAGCTGTGACCAGGACCTGTGGGAGCCACTGGGGAAGCCTCCAGAGAGGATGACCACACCACAAGGTATGATGCTGGCTGGCAGCAGGTGGGCACCATGTTGGGCATACCAAACTGACATCTCTCTTCCCCAGCAATCTTACGATGTCCTTCCCCACATATTCCCTCAAAGATGTTCATCTAGAAAGAGGGTACACTTGGGGAAGGCTCCCAGCACTCTCTGCATGCTCATCCTGAGACGAGCTCATGTCCCCAGGCTTTGCGGTACCAGCCAATGTGCGGAGCATCCTTCATCATACACTGCCCCGTGGTGCCAGCGAACTCCCAGCTCCTCTGCGGGGTTTAAGTCTCCGTGTCAAGAAAGCCAAGACAATCTGCTCTCACCAGGTTGTCAGAGGCTGCACGGGAAAGCACAAAGCCTGGCCCGCTGGAGGTGGGCAGTGGCAAGGCACCTCCACAGTCCTGCTCATCCAAAATGACTGTGCTGAGCCCTGTGACAGAGGATGGAGGTGGAGCAGGTATCAGGGCCCCTGTCTGCAGGCTCTGAGTCCATCCATCAGAACAGACAGACACAGGGCACTCAGTCACAGCGTCACAGGCAGAGGAACCCAGGAGGTGCACCTAGCCTTCCATGTCCCTGAGGCCCCCACCAAGGCACAGATGCTGAGCCGCAGTTTGACCAGAGGGCCATGCAGGGAACATTTCAGGGGCAGGGGACCTAGGCAGATCTGCATGCTAAGAGAACGCGGGTATCTGTCACAGGCTGAACAACCTGTGGTGACCAGGACAAGACAGGGACTTTAGCAGGGAAGGCTAATGGTTAGATCAATGGGTAGAAAAGTCCCCCGGAGTTGGGGGAAGGACTTGGACAGTCATGTAAAAGACCTACAGCTCAGAGACCTGAAAGAAGCCTGGGCAGTTCTGCCCTAGCCAGGCAGAAGGTTAGGGAAGGGAAGGAGGGAAGGCAGGAAGAAGGCAAACAGACTCAGAAGGAGGAAGTGGCTGGGTGGGAGAGGGAGCACCCCTCTGGCACGCTAGAATCTCTGTGTCTTACCAACCTATCCAGCGACTCAGCCAGCCCCTTCCTCGCCAGGCCTTAGTTTCCCCATCTGGGAAATAGGAGTCTAGGCCAGAACAGCCCCAGAGGCCCATCCCAAGACACACACCCCCGAGAGGCTTTAAAGCAGTCTTTTCGTGCTTCAGGAGTAGGGGCACTGAGCCCCCACAATTGAGCCTTCCTCTCAATCTAAGCACTGGAGTTAGGGGGCCTCCCCCACTCCCAGGTGAGGGCAGGTAACCTAGCCCAGGAGGCTCCATTGCAGAACTCCAGCGCCACCTACTGTCCATCCGGGAAAGCCCGCCAGGTTCAGGCACTTGTTTGGACCCAAGTCCCTGCGGACTGAAGCACTTCTGGTCCCTCTTCAGGTGACTCACTGCACACAAAACGTTTCCTTCTCCGAAGATTCTAAGCTCATCAGCTCTTTCCAGGAGGGGCACTGGGTAAGACAGCACCACCTACCTGCCCTTGCTGCCTCCTGGGAAGGGTCTCCGTTCTGTTCATTTCACTCTCTCTGGCCCTACAGCCCATCAACTTCAAAAGCCAGCTGCCACCTTGGCCCCGACACCACACCTCCTGTCCTCACTCTCATCCCACACCACAGTGGCCTTCTTTAAAAGAGAAGACTGGAGGGCAAGACTTCAGCAGCTTTTCCAAGGCCACAGGCTGGTCCGGCTCTTTCTTGCGTACTACACTTTTAAGCCCAGTACTTCACTGATGCATCTGACAGAAGGTCTTGGCATATTCTGTCCCCCAAATTCTTCCATCTTTAGGAACTTTTTGAAACTGTCATCAAGAAGCTTGGGTTGAACGGGGAAGCCTCCCGCTGCTGCCCACCCAGGGGCTGGCTTCCCTGTTGGATCCCAGGCACCCTTCTGGTGGTCAGGACAGAAGGAGCAAGGAAAAGCTGGTTTCCGGCCTGACTGCCCCACCCTCAGCCCTGACCCACTAACGAGGGCTTGAGGGGGAGGGTTGGAGGCTGTAGGAGCTCAGGAAACACCTTGCACCTGGGTTATACCTAGTGGGAGATGGGTGCGTAGCTAGTCCCTTGTGGAACCCAACCTCCCCCCAGTCTCCCCAGGTTCTCCCCTCCCCCGCCTTGATGGCCGACTCAGCCTGGAAGCAAAGAGCCCCCCTCTTCATGCCCCCACCTATACTGGCTGACCCATAAAGTCGGAAGAAGCCTTCCAGGGAGGCAGGTGTAGCACTCTCTGTGTGGGTGGCTGTTGCAGAGGCACCCCTGCCTGTAACATCCTAACTGGGCTCACTTCCCAGGCGGGAAACTGAAGCATCCCAAAGTCAGAGAAAAGGGCCTGCTGTGTCCACTCTGTCTTCGACATCCCTGTAGATCGAGGGCAGCTCACTCTTGGATGAGCACAACAGATAATCGATACATACATAAACACATGCTCAGGAAAATATCAATCAAAACTACACAAAGAATCCGTCTCACCTTAGATGGCTATCGTCAAAAAAGCAACTAACAAAGACTGGAGGGGATGGGGTGAGGTGATCTACTACTGACGGGGATGTAAATTCTCGTAGCCACTACGGAAATCAGTATGGGGGTTCCAGAAAAACTAAAGACAGAACTGCCACAGGATCCAGATGTTTCTACCCCTCCTGGGTATACACCCAAGGGAACTGAAAGCTGGTGCATAATTAAAATCCTCTCACTTCTGTGTCTGTCACACCAGTAACAACGGCCAAGTCCTGAACTCAGCCTCTCATAGATGGGTGGATGAAGAAACCGTGAACAGATGAGCACAGTGGGGTATTACTCAACCATAAAGGAAAATGAAGCCTATCTGTAGGAAAGTGGATGGACCTGGGAACCATCATGATCAGCAATGGAAGACAAGTACAGTGTCTTCTCTCGTACTGAGAATCTAGAAAATGCAGCATCAAAGTGGGTCGGGTCTATGAGAGAAGCGGGGGAGCTGGGGAAGGAGCATAAGAGAGGGCCATGGGAAGGTATGTCTACGTGAAGATATCATAATGAAACCTGTTGTTTTATACACCAATGACAATTGCGGTGAGGCCTGAGAACAGCTCAGTTGGTAAAGGGCTGAGTTTGATGAAATCAGGCTGGCCTTGGAAGGAAAGGATTTGAGTCCCGAAGCCAGAGCTTTGCAGCTGTGAGGTTAACCTCTGTATCCTGGCTCCCTCTTGCCTCAAAGAGAGATAGCATCCAACCCACCAACCAGTTCCTGTAACACCGGAGATCTGGTGAAAGTGACTCACAAAGTTTACCCCAGCCCTGGTTATTTTTCCAGTCACTGCAAGTTCTCTATGAGAGAAGCCAGGCTGGGAGTGGCTGGTGGGCTTAGCAGCCCCTCTGCAACACCACCCTGGGCCAGTCACAAGGAATGAAGTCCCTCTTCCTCCATACCACACCCAACAATTTTGTGGGGACTAAATCTATGGGCCTTCCCTGTGTCTAGGCTGACTTCAGCATGTGTCCTTTTCTCAACAGAACGTGACCTCTTCGGAGTGCCTCAAGGTCAGCGATGGCAGAGGGCCTGGAGGGAGGGGGCAGAGCTGAGCTCAAATTCTAGCTCTGTCAGAGCTGTGGGAATGGTCTGTGGACCAATGTCCCTGAACCCCTGTAGCTAGAAAATGCTATGTATGAATGAAATGGCCCTGGTAAGGTACATCTGCTACTGGGTTGGCCCAATCAGATCAAGAAAGATATGAGCTTGGGAGACAAGAAGACATCACAAGAAGTCCCTTGAGCATTTAGAGCTGGGATGGGTCAGATTGGGGCAGGGGGAGTGGTTGAGGACCACACTGCCTTAGATGCTTCTGGAATTCACTGTGCCGAGTACTTCTGAAGCTGGGTAGGTATGGAGCTACTGTTAGGACTATGAGTGTACTGTTTCAACCGTCTAGGAGATATTTATTGGGTCTCATCTCTGCCACATCACAATTTTGGCTACAAGAACTCTTTGCAGTACCAGATCAAGTCACGGCGGCCAACAATGTAGCCATGTAGTATTCCAACAATATATCCATCCATAGCCGGGCAATGGTGGCGCACGCCTTTAATCCCAGCACTCGGGAGGCAGAGGCAGGCGGATCTCTGTGAGTTCGAGGCCAGTCTGGTCTACAGAGCTAGTCCCAGGACAGGCTCCAAAGCCACGGAGAAACCCTGCCTCGAAAAACCAAAAAAAAAAAAAAAAAAAAAAACCCAACAATATATCCATGTAGCATTCCAACAATGTAGCCATGTAGCGTTTCAACAATGTAGCCATGTAATAATTCCGGGGTTATTTTTCCTTCCCTGCATAGCAGCTACAGGGGCATTAGTCTCAGCATGTTTCAGTGTGTAGTGACAGTTTAGGGCTCTCCCAGCCTCCCATCCTGTGCTCTGAAGTCTTCTAAGGACTTCAGCACAGATTAACTGTTCATTTGTCCCATGTGTGAGTGATCAGCAGCTTCTAAGTGCCAAGCACACACTTATGGAACAATATGACCCTTGCCGCTTAGTCAGCAGAATGACTAGCCTTAGCCTCACCCTGCCTCGTGGTTCTGGTACAAAGCAGATGCTCAAGAAATTGCCCTATGCATGTGGTGGAGGCTCCTACACTCCCAGTGCGCAGTAGGATTTGAACAACTCTCAGAACCTTCTAGCAAAGTGCCAAGATGTCCCCATGTATCAGTAGAGCTGATACGGTAGAGAATGACCTCTGGGTATGGGAGGTGTAACCTGGGAATTGAGTGTGGGGAAACAGGATGTAGTGATGGGGGTCCTTGGAGGTTTCATGGGTGTCTTGGAGGTCTGCTGGAGGAGGGTGGAAGCAGGAGGAGGTAGGAAATCAGGGTATCACGGAACAGCTCTAGAGCATCCTGGTCTAGAGAATGACTCATCCTGGTCTGTCCACTCAGAGCTGTCTAACTCACTGCCCCATGGTCCAGCTTCCCGTGTCCAGCTTGCAGAGGTCTCCATCTGGAAGGATGTTTGAGCCAGATTCTTCCCACGCCCTGGGATGGGGTGGGTGGGGTCCCAAGCCCAGGCCTGTGTCCCTTGGCTGGTGTGTCACTGAAAATGCTGGCCCAAGGGCTCCAGAAGAATGGGACATTAGATCATTTAACCCAGAAGGTTCCCAACTTTTAGGGTTTGTCAAATTTGAACCAAAGAGATGGTAACCGACAAGTCATCAATTTTTTTAATTTTGTTAAGAACATTCCAAGCTGGGTGTAGTGACACACACCTTTAATCCCAGCACTCAGGAGGCAGAGGCAGGAGGATCTCTGTGAGTTTGAGGCCAGCCTGGTCTACAGAGTGAGTTCCAGGGCTACAAGGAGAAACCCTGTCTTGAAAAACCAAAACAAACAAACAAACAAAAACAAAAAAAAGACCATTCCAAGAAGATTTCATCTTTAAAAAAAAAAATGCGTTTGTGCACCATTTGCAGGCAGAGGCCAGAAGAGGCTGTCAGATCCTCTGGAGCTGGAGTTATAGGTGGCTTTGAGCAACTAGACATGGTTGCTGTGAATCTTAACAGCCACTACCTCGGTATTTCAAAATAAATTTAATCCCAAAAGGCAAGGGTGGCGGGGACTTGGCCTGACTAGGGTGATGAGGGAATGAAGAAAGAACAGACACGTGTCCCGAAGTGCTGGGGTCAGGAGGGCTGTGCCTGTCCTGCCGGAGTTACACCCACTGCGCAGCAGCCCAGAACCTCAGCATGTACGTCCAGCAGCACGGCGGAGGACTCAGCTGTCTTGGTCGTTTGTGCCTGCCACTCAGCTCAGGCTGTGCCCCCCAGAAGCTGCAGCCTGGCCCTCAGCGCAGAGAGGACTGGGTCACCCTGTGCCTTGATCACGTGGCAGAGCGATCAGAACTCTGAAAAGAATGCTGTAGACCTGGGAGACCCCAGTCAGTCCCTCGGTTGGCAAGTTTTTGGGGAATGTCAGCCTCCCTTGGGTCAAAACTGAGACCCAGGAGGGGGTGGCTCACTCAAAGTCACACAGCAATCTGGGGAAAGAACCTGGGCTCTGGGAACAGTCAGCCCTATACCGCCTAGCCCTGGGCTGGAAGGTCCACTGGAGTTATAACTATAACTATAACTCTATAACTATAGTTATAACTATAACCTATAACTCTCCTGGCCCTGAGAGTGGCTCACAGGTCCCACCATGAGGCCCTTCAGACACCCAGGGCTGGTGCTGGGCTGCAGGGGATGGTTTGAGTTACTTGCATGGAGACTTCCTCTCAGAAGCCAGACTGCATTCTCTGATTGGCAGGAACACAGCTCAGCAGGGCAGGGCTCCTGCAAGAGGCCAAAGCCGCTACAATGGAGCCGCCCAAAACCTCTTCAGGGCTGCTGTCACCAAGCTTAGGCTGACACCCTGGCTCTGGCAGAGAATGGGTGGGGGCAGAAGGGGAGGTTAGGGAGGCTCTGCCAGGTGGGCTGGGGAGGGATACTTGGCCTCTACAAAACGGATCTCTTTCCATCTGGAGCGCCTTGCTCAGCTGGCCTCTTTCTTGCTTCCCTCTCCTCAGGCATGCCCAGTCTCCACTGACTGCATAAAGCCTCTTTGATTAATGAGGCCAGGAAGAAGCTGCTTCAGGCTATGGCCTTTTCCACCCAATCTGTAAGATGGCCAGTTATAAGTGATAATCTTTTTAAAAAAGGACTAATTTTTTATTATTTTAAAGTGTGTGTGTGTGTGTGTGTGTGTGTGTGTGTACACGCACACACGCAGTGCCCACAGAGGCCAGAAGCAGGTGTCAGAGTCCCTAAAGCTGGAGTTACAGGGAGGGGTTCGTGAGCTGTCTGTAGTGGGTGCTGGGAACTGAACTTGAGTCCTCTGGAAGAGCAGTAAGTGTTCTTAACTGCAGGGCCATCTCTCCAGCTCTATAAGCAATAATCTTCAAGGAGCCCTACTGGCACCTACGCTGAGTGCTGGGGAGTTTGTCAGGGGCCCATTCCTCCCCTGAGCAGAGGGGCAATGACCTTTAAGTCTTCTCACACACAGCTGACTCAAGTCCAGACGATGATCTGCGAACTATAGGTTCCAGATGTCTCAAAGGTGTGGTATTGGGCGAATGTGTGAAAGGCTAATAAAGTTCATCTTAAGATCATTTTATTTTTGTTTTGTAGCACAGGAGGTCCAGGCATCACATCCTCATCTCTGTTTAGTATTATCTTAACCAGGGAATGGAGAGACGATTCAGCAGTTAAGAACACTTGCTGCTCTTGCTTAGGACCTAGGCTTGGTTCCCAGCACCCATATGGTGACTCACAACTACCCCTAACTCCAGTTCCAGGGGATCTGACACCTTTTCTAGCCTCTGCAGGCCCCAGCCATACATAAGGTACACATAAATAAAGCAGGCAAAACTCATATACGTAACAATAAAAACAAACCTTTAAGAGATATCTTAAGCAAAGATGCCATTGCCTCAACAAAGCAGAGTCTCGCTCTAGCAGGCTGCATCTGACAGAGCGGGAAGCAAGGCTAGGACAGGGCCCTTCTTGCTGAGGTCACCGGGATGGCCCATGGGGATCAGTCTGACATCCTGAGCTTAGCTGTCAGATGGCTGTTGCTTTGGTGAGTGAGAATCTGGCCCAGCCCAGGGCTCAAAACTCTGTGGAGGATATGTAGCTTCCATGACATCCGAAGCCTCAGTTGCTCAAAAATCCCTACCATCTAGTAGCCCACTTTTCCCTGAACTTTCTTTGGGTTTCCTGACGCCCGTGGCCAGCTGAGTGGTTTCAGTAGCCCCCTCCTCAAGAATCTGACATAAAAATTAGCCAGCACAGGTGTGTGCCTTGCCGCACAACTGGGGGTGGAGGGGCCTTTACCGTGGCGCTTCCGCCTTGTGAACGCACTGAAATATTGGTGCTTCTCAAGTTTACTACTGGAACCATCTTTGCAGGCAGTGTCTCTGAGGAGGAGCATTCTGGGGAAAGCACAAATGCCTTCCCTCCGGTACGCGTACACCCTATGCTACGTCACTTCCTGTGGTGCGTGCCTCAGGTCCCTGACCGGAGAGATGCTTGGTGGGCAGAAACGCTGCTCCACCACAAAGGATGAGAGCGTGTCCTCATGTCTCCACCTTTGCTCATGCTGTGTGTGGAATGTTAAAACGTCTCCAATTCCGCTCACGTGGACCCTGAATCTTGCAGGTCTGAGGGTGCCAGCATTTGGACAGTCCCCAGGGACAGAGGGAAGGTCCTTCTCTCCTAAGCTCTCCATTGGGCCTTATTCCTATCTGAAGCTTCACCCAGAAGACCACTGGCCTCTGGATATGGATCTGGAAGTACCCTTCCTGGTCTTAACTTTTAGATAGTCCCCTTGGGCAATGCATGGAAGCAACACGTGAGTTGGCCTGGCCACGGCACGGGTGGGACTCTGAGCAAAGTGAACTGTCTATGCTTGTACCCAGACTCAGTGGACACCCAGCACCACCAGTCCCTAGAGGGTGGGGTGGGTGTGAATTGGCGAGAGGCCAGTTGACCTGCCTGACCTTCAATTTCCTCAGAAGCCAGTTCCTACCAGCTAATTTCCTCCCTCTTCCTTAACTCCACAACGAGAGAGAGAGAGAGAGAGAGAGAGAGAGAGAGAGAGAGAGAGAGAGAGAGAACCAACTTTCTGGTTTCCTTGGGTGTGGAATTAAATTACACAGGCATGTGGCGGGCACTCAGCCGCACTCTCCTGTCTCCTTTTCCCCCCAGTGCTGTTTTCTCAGCTGCTAGAGGGGAAACATCCCTTCATTTTCTCTCGTGTGGCATCAGGACATTGGATGAAGGATGAACTGGGGGGAAAGCTATGGCCCAGCCCACACAAAACATAGACCCACTTCTACGGAGTAGCCCACTAGACCTGTCTTCAGAGCAGCCTGAACCCCACCAGATCCACCTCTCTAGGGCAGCCTGAACCCCACCAGATCCACCTCTCTAGGGCAGCCTGAACCCCACCAGATCCACCTCTCTAGGGCAGCCTGAACCCCACCAGATCCACCTCTCTAGGGCAGCCTGAACCCCAAGATTGGCTTTGCTAACCCTTCCCCTCTGAGGTTGGCTTTGCCCTCAATGGCCTGGAACTAGCCAGATTTCTACCAGTCTGCCATTTCCCAATTCTTCCGCAGACACTAAGCCCCTCACATCAAGCACCAGAACGTATCAGCTCTGTGTCATCAAGCCCTTCAAGGGCTTGGCCCAGAGTGGGTCTGCCTGATAGAGTTATGAGCAGGTGTTATCTGTAGTTGTTGATGAAATGCCCTTGAAGAGCAGCTTCTCTTGCCTCTGAGAGGGTGTCAAGCTCTTGGCAAGCGTGAATGGGCACTGGGAGGCCGGGCAAAGGGAGAGAAGGGGTGAGAGGCAGGGATGCACGGAGCTCAGATGAACACGCTAGCTTTCAATTTCCCCTTGGCATTCACTCGTCAAACCCCACAAGCACTAAGCACCTAGGCTTGCCAGGATCATGGGGCATTCTGGCTTGGGACGCTGCTGAGCGTCCCAGCTAAAAGCGCTGTATGTCTGGCTCTGCACATTCTTGGGTAAGTTATTTAAGGTCTCTGAGCCCTGGTGACATCAACCCATAGCCATAATATTCAGTGTTCCACAAGGTTGTTCCGAGGAGTACACGCGTTTATTTGTATAACGTTTTTGGCACAGTCCTTGCTAGATATACGCTTATTACTATAACGTGAAAGACAACACTCTTTCAGCCCTGCATGGTTAGAGCAGGCACTGGGGTCCTGTCTCCTAATCTAGCATCTTTATCAGATGCTTGAGAAAATCGAGGCCGGAGCAAAGCACTGTTTTTCCCCGAGTTTACAGAGCAGGCCTGCTCTCTGACTTCCCAAGTGCTCCTCTGGGGAAAGTGGTATGTGCACAGCAAGGCTCAGTTCACACACAGTGCACAGCCTGGGTGAGTCCTCGACACACAGCTGAGGATGTACTTAAGAGGCAGAACACGCTGCTGAGAACCCGACCTCTCCCTCCCATCCCTGCGGCTGAGTTACAGCCCGGCCCAGGAGAGAATGGCTTCACCCCAGAACATTCTCTTACTGGATTGAGTCTGTGGCCATCAGAGTGATACAGTGTTTCCATGGTGCTAGCATACCCTTGATTTCATTGGACCCTCACAGAGCATTTTAAAGTTACATTGTGTGTGTGTGTGTGTGTGTGTGTGTTTGTGTGCACGCGCGCGCGCGTGCTCAGAAGGGAGAAGCATGCATGGGCATGAACACTTACATGTACCATAGCATACTAGCGAAGTCAGAGGACAATATTTGGATGCTGGTGCTCTCTTTCCATCATGTGGGTCCTGGCGATCACACTCGGGCTCTCAGGCTGGGCTGGAAGGGCATTCACAGACAGAGCCATCTTGACAGCCCTCTTGTTTGCTTTTTCCTAACACATACAACTCTATTGTCAATCTTCTCAACAATTGCCACTGAGGAACAGAGGTCAAGGAAACAGCCCGAAGATACACAGCCGGGGTTCCAATCCGTGTACCTGGGCTCTAGTCTACCCTCCTTGCTTTAATACCAGCCTGTACATTTGTGGCTCCCTTGCATTGTAGAATACATTGCTGCCCTCCTGGCCTCTGTTCCCTCCTGGCCCGTAGTCCCTTGATGCTGGGAGTCCTCCCCTCCCCATAGCTGTGAGAACCAAAAATGTCCCTAGACGCTGGCAAATACAACACAAGGGGTAAACAAGCCCCAGGGTGAGAATCCTTGTTCTCATGCTATCCTGACAGAAAGCAGAGTCATTTGGAAAACACAGCAGCTTCTAGTTAGATAAATACCGTTTCTGCAGATCTCTTTCCAAAACGAACGGTTATTGAAATTCAAATCAGCCTTGACTGCTTACCCCTGAACCCAGGCATTTTACAGACCATCATGAGAATGAGCTGATCAGAGCAATCCAGTTTCCTGCCCGGAATAACAAAGCTGGTCCGTGGAAGGATGGGAATTGGAATGCTGGCCTTGGATTCCATATTTCTAGCACTAAAGCAGTAGATCGGGATTTCTCTCCATCCTCAGATACACATCCCCCTTTGATTTAACGGTCTTGGATTTGAGATGCAACTTAACACCAGTGAATGCGTGGCAGAGCTGCTTTCTAGTTCCCCTGGACACTATTATTCAATCAAAAATATGTCTCAACAGTTTCTTAGAATCCAGAGTTGGGACACAAGCCATGAGGATTGAAGGCATGAACGGAGGAAGACACGGAAGAGGAGACCAGTGATATTTTCCCTGCTCCAAGCTCTGGTGCCTATCCACCATGCTGTCCACCTCGGCCAACATCCTGACTTGCTGAAGACATCCGGGAAGACTTCCGGGTGCTGTGAACCTCACCTTTTCTAACTCCTTCTAGAAGTTTCTATCTAGAGCATTATGAGCAGCTGGGCATTTTCTCCTTCATTGTGCGGCACATGCACCCCTGCTTTGCAGATGAGGAGACGGGGGTCCAGAGAGGGGTTAGCAGTCAGGCTGGCCACACCTAGCATGACTCTTCTCAAGGTTCTAGTCTCTGATATAGCATGGTTGGGCTCCAGATTTGATCCCAGCAAAAGAATACAAACCCCAGTGGATCCATCCACGACTAGGCCATTGCCTACCAGACTACTGGGAAGTGGCAACATCTTTAGGTGGTTGAAGGAAGTAAGTCACTGGGGGCGTGTCCCTGAAGGGGACATTGTGTCCACAGCCCTTGGCTGTCTGCCTGCTTTGCTCCTCCACACTCTCTTCTGCAATGTCTTCCTTGACTCGGGCCCAGGAATGGCAGAGCCAGCCAGCCACAGGCTAAAAATCTTTGAAACTCAGAGTCAAGATGAATCTGTCCCTTATTTTCCTCGGGTAGTTTTCAGGGTAAGGAAAAGCAACAGCCAGCCCCTCGAGTTATCAATCAGCCCAGGTTTCATCTGAAAGCCTGCTTCCTCCTGTTGCTGTCTAACCCTGATCCCCTCGCTCAGAATCCCAGGCCTGCCCCTACTCTCCTTAGCAGGAAGGCTCGGTAGCCTCCTCCTGGCCTCCCCAAGGATGAGGAGCCTCAGCTCTCCTCCCAGATGGCACTGTTGTTACTGCAGGCTCTTCACAGCTAAGACTGGACCCCTCCAACCAGCACAGTGGCATGCGAGAAAGCCACAGGGACAGAGGACAGTAGGCAGGAGGCCCAGGCCCATGGTGCTGCATTTGGCAAGTCTCCCAGGGACAGTGCCTCCAGCTGAGAAGCTGTTATGAGGACTGAGCAGGCGTGAAGTCTGAGGTGCTACTTTCAAGGCCCATGATGGGACTGAGGCTGGTCACACAACACTGCCGATCATGGCCTCTGGCAATGCACAGATGCTGGCCTGAGGCAAGTGACCTCTTGAAATGGTTGACTTGTAGGGATATTATATCCACCTCATTAAATTGTGGGCCACAAATGAGCTGATATGATCAACTCCTCTCACACTGCCTGGCAGAGAGGAAGCAGTTGATGGACATTCTGTCCCTCCTAAATGTGAGCATTGAGCACACGAATACCAAGGTCAGAAGATTCTAGTTGTTGGGGGGTGTGGCTCCCTGACCAGCGGCATGTAAAATTCAATCCCAGGTTTCTCTTATTTAAGCACATGGATAAATCCCACGCTCTGTAGAGGAAATTTAACCATTGCTAGAGATCTTAGATTCAAATGTCATCACCTCTCTTCCTGGGCACTCCAAAGCGGGAACAGGAGCTGCCATCCTGGAAGAAATGCCGCCGTGTGGTAGATAACTTAGAGGGACATGGCTTTCACTTGCCTGCTTTAGGTCTGTTACCCTTCCCTGCTAAAAGGCTCAGACAGCAGCCTGCTCTAAAGAGAGCAATGAAAAGTGTATGGGCTGTGGTCTGAGAAGGGAAGAAAAGCCCAAGGCAGGGATTACTTGACTCGGAAAGGAAGCGGTAAGATGTTGGTACATGCGAAAGTATTTAATAGCAGGGAGGGTGGTGAGTCCTGTGTCAGAGCCGTTAGTGTGGCGGGGCCTAGGGGACTCATCTTAAGATCTTGGAACATTTTGGGAGAAAGACTTTACCAATCACAGACTTTATTACTAATCATGATTAGCAGTGACCGCGACGCTTGACTGTGTCATTTTCTAAATATGTCTATAAACTGCAAGCCAGGTGCTTCCCCATTCACCTTGTGACGTTGACCAGTTCACCTCGTGACCTTGACCAGTTCACACACTGTGGGACTTCAAGCTCAGCCCCTTGACCAGAGATAGGCAACACCTGAGCAAATTTCCAAGGCTGCAGGTTGGCTTCTGAAACTCCAGCCACTCTGCTTTCCCCACTGGCACTAATACCCTTTGTTCGTTCACTAGAAGGGCACAGGGCAGCTGGTACCTGCCTGGCTTGGTCTGACAGCTGGGAATACAACCACCGTGAACAGGACGTGGGTCTAGGCCATGTAGAGAAGCCATTTGGAGAGGAGGAAGCCTGGTTTGGAGAGCACATGGCCGTGGCTCTCAACCTTCCCAATGCTGCAACCCTTTCATACAGTCCCTCGTGTTGTGATGACCCCAACCACAAAATTATTCCACTGCTGCATCATTAGCTATGATTTTGATAGTTACAAGTTGTAACGTCAATATCTGATCTGCAACCCTCAAAGGAGCTGCGGGCCACGGTCTGAGAACCACGGAAACCAGGGACCTAGTGGAGGTAAACTCAGCAAAACGGTGGATGATACCAAAAGCAAGCTAAGAGAGAGGCTGGAACCTGCAGACACAGTGTTTGGCTTTTTGTGATACTGGGTATTGAACTTTGGCCTCTCCCATGCTAGGAACAGGCTCTTCCAGAAGCTTTCAAGGGGCACCATAAACATCCTTCTCTGCATAGGCTGAACGAGAGAGAGAAGCCCGAGAAAATCATTGCAGATGAGGCCGCTGGTGGGCACAGAGTAGTTCACACGGGGCCCTCGCTCATGATCAGGGCCCCTGTGGGGAGGAGCACTTGTGTTCCAACCACACTGGAAAAAGAAACTCAGACAGACAGGATAAACAAAAGATGGTGGGCCAGGGTGGCATCAGGAAGGGTGGCACCTGGGGAGAGCGATCGATAGTCGACATCTGAGCTTGAAGAATGAGCAGACAAGCATGTTGCCTCTAGACTGCGGTCTTTGCAGACAGCACACCCAGAGTCATGGCTGGCACTAAGGGAACCAAAATAGCAAATATTCTTAAAGAAAAATGTTGTCATAAATAATATTAAAGTGTCTCCTTTAGAGTGCTACTGGAGCTTAAGATGAGAAAAACATGTATTATTATAGAACATGAAGCATTATGGAAAATGTTGGGCCAAAATTATCTCAGGGCCTGTACCTCGAGGCCTACAGGACAGAGAAAAGCCTGGCTCGAGTTTGAAGGATAGTCTCAAAGCTACTGAGTGAGGATGAGGCAGCAAAATCTAGGTGGACGCTCCTCCAGCCAGAGGGAGGGCTTGGCTGTCTCTCATTGGTTGGAGGTACCCCACATCACACGATGTCACTTAACCTATAAAGCCGATGCTCTCAGTCTCTATCTAATGGCCAATCCTGGTTGTCAACTTGACTACATCTGGAATCAACTAAATCCCAAGCTGCTGGGTTTTCTTCATCAGATTATTTGGAGCAGAAAGACCCACACAGATAAAGACATGGAAGGAGGAAACATTGCCTTTGCCCGCTTGCCCTCACACTCACTGGCAAGTTTATCTAGTTGCTGCAGCCGGTGTCAAATTCACCTTCGTCAGGGTCCCAATAGAGACTGAAACCAGTATTTCTCCAGGAATCATCTAGGACTCCAGTTCCAGATCGGGACTGCTGAGACATCCAGCCCTGAGGATTGAAAAGCTACTGGATTCTTGATCTGGGAGACTGCTGGATCACACAGCAGCCATCCGATGTTAACTTGAAATTAGGGTAAGAGGTAAGCAAACCTTCACGCCATGCTGGAATCCTGGTTCCACAGCTCGCTAGGTGTCCGACTCCTGAGTCTTCGGCTCTCACCTGGAAAGGTGGCACAGATACCTTCTTTATGGGGTGGTAGCTTCAACTAGATAGACCAGGCGAACGGCCTCGGCCCAGGCCTGGCACACACCAAAGAGGCTAGCAGAAGCTGCTACTGTGAACAGTAAGTCTCCCGCTGCTGCTGCAGGAGAATCCAATCGGCACCTCACAAGCATCCCACGGGGCTCAGTTAACTGCATTCAATGAATGCTTGGTCTATTGCTAGGTATTGGCTGCAGACCAGGTTCTTGGATTACAAGACCCATTAATCAAAGTTACAATTTAGAACTCAGAAGCCTTTGACTTTTCTAAGTTCAGTTTTAATAATTAAAAAAAAAAACACCCTCATTCATGTGCCCTTAAGAATAAAGAAGCAGATGAGAAAGGAGGCAACTGCCCACTGTGTCCCAGACTCGTCCTGTGGAAGTTACTCGTGGAACCCAACTTGGACGTTTGGGTCCAGCTCTTCTTTGCTGTCAGCCTCTCGTGCGTAGTGATGAATGCACACAGAGAAAATAGAAAAGCCCCCAGACTGCACCGACCGCTTTCTTGATCCCTCAATTACAATATCCTCTTTTGCAGTATATCCCTGTCGAACATTTGGAACGAATTAGGACTTTAAACTTCCAGATGTTCCAACTACTGTAAATTTAAACTCATTAAAGAGAGGGCAGATTTACTACCTCTACTCAGTTTTGAAGTCTGTTGTTCACTCCGTCCAAGTACTTTATGGACACAAACACAGTGGCATGTTCTGTATTCTATTTATATAGCATGCGTGTTGGGAAATAAGGGGCATAAAAACAGGCCTGGGAAGGAACTGCCAACCTATAGTTCAGACTTATTGTTCCTAAGTCAGTAACTATTTCCTGAAGCTGACCTAGGAGATAGGTTTATGCTAATCTATACTAAAAACGACTCTGCTTCTCCTGGGCACAGAAACCTGGCCAGAGCAGCCTTTGACGGTGGCGAGGCGAAAGCTGCACCCACTGGTGAAATAAATGGACCTGGGCCCACAGCCCTTTGTGGTAGTGACTTGGCAGCTGAACAAAGGTGGCAGCATTTCTACATCCAGTTTGTAAAGCCTCAGAAGTCGCGGGCTCCAAGATTTTGCATTTTCGACGTTGTGCTGAAAGCTGGCAACGGATAAAAGAAGTCTGTGTCCAAGACAAATGTTTCCTTACAAACCTGAAGAATGAAGTGGCTTTCATAATCAATTTTAAGATCAAATGCCTGGGCTGAAGTACCTGGTTCTGGTCCTGGTTGGCTATTTAATTGGGGACAATTAATTTACCTCTGTGTGCTTGCTTTCTTCACTGAGAAACGGAAGAGATAATGAAGGTGCTTTGTCAGCTCTGAAATATGGTGTAAATATTAACAAACACTGCACGGACAGCTTCCCTGTGCCTGATGAATCACTTCAGTTCACGCAGCGCTAAGAAGTGGCCAACCCCCAGAAGAAATGAAAATAAACCAGACCCAGCTCATTTATTACAGAGGGGTTGATCTCCAGAAGTCTCTTCCAACCCAAACCTCTACTGAACTTACTGGAGTCTATCAAAGAAGGCAGAAGAAATTACATGCGGATTTGAATGGAGGATCTGTTCCCATCTGCTTTATAGAGCCACCAGCCCATAGTAGGATTCGACTGTGTGACTTCCCCCCAGAAGTGAGAGTAAATGCCAAAAGCAAAAATTCCTGAAATTAGATGTTAATTCTTGAATACATTTCTTTTTTTTTTAAAGATTTATTTATTTATTATGTATACAACATTCTGCCTCCATGTATGCCCGCACGCCAGAAGAGGGCGCCAGATCTCATTACAGATGGTTGTGAGCCACCATGTGGTTGCTGGGAATTGAACTGGGGACCTCTGGAAGAGCAGCCAGTGTTCTTAACCACTGAGCCATCTCTCCAGCCCTTGAATACATTTCTTATGACATTTTGCAAGCTGTCCAGATAGACTTCTTCAAACTACACAAGGCTTTTGTAGACACTTTTCCTTCGCCATAATTTAAATAAATCTAATCTACTGAAGTTGTGCGTGTTGTGTGTATGGTTATTTAAAAGTACAGTTGCGGATGGGGGTGGGCTGGAGAAGTGGTTAGATGGTTAAGAGAGTTCAGTGTTCTTGTAGAAGACAGGGCAGGCAATTCCCAGCACCCACGTCTGGCAGCTCACAACAATCTGTTAACTCCGGCTTCAGGGCCTCCAACCTGTGCCCACAAACACACATACCCCCCCTACATATATACAATTTTTAAATACAAATTAATCTTTAAGAAATAAAATACAGTTGTAGTCCCATGGGTCAACTCTAGGCTGTAAGTTCTGTGGGTTAGTGTACTTGGTTACTGCCAATACTTGGCTGAGAAGTCTGGCACATTTGTGATATAGATAGCCACCACAGTCACCATTTTCTAATTATTGCTTTTTGAGACAGGGTTTCCCCTTGTAGCCTCGACTGTCCTGTGGACCCGGCTGGCCTTGAACCTAAGAGATCCGCCTGCCTCTGCCTCCCAAGTGCTGAGATTAAAGGCGTGCGCCACCACTGCCCAGCTAATTACCTTATCTTATAAAGTAGAAATTCTCCACCAAAGCTACACAGACTATGAAAATCCTTTTTCTGTTTAGTGAAAAGGGGTTCTCACTTTTTTTTTTTTTTTTTGATTTTTCGAGGCAGGGTTTTTCTGTAGCTTTGAAGCCTGTTCTGTAACTAGCTCTTGTAGACCAGGTTGGCCTCGAACTCAAAGATCTGTGTGCCTCTGCCTCCCGAGTGCTGGGATTAAAGGTGTGCGTCACCACCACCCGGCCAGGTTCTCACTATTGTAACCTTGGCTGGTCTGAAACTCACAGCAATTCTCCTGCCTGAGATCATCATATACCACACCTGGCATGAAAGCTCCTTTTTAACAAACTAGGGCTTTACCAGGGTGCAGCTCTGGCAGAATGCTTGCCTGGCACGCATTACACCTTCCACAAAGCCCCAAGCTAGAGGATACCCAAACACAGAAGATGGCACCTTACACGCTTCTGGCTACATGGCTGCGGTGGACTGAAACAGGACCTATTTTGCAGCTACTGCTGTCTAAGGGAATCTATTTGCTCATCCCTTCCACCTAGGCTAGCCAAGTGACTTGCTTGGACAATATGTGGTACAAGTGATACCCCTGAGTTTCTGAGTCAGGCTTTGAAAGTACCCTTGGTACCATGGTACTCTAGGACCACAATGACAGAGAGACCAACCATCCCACCTAGACACCAACAAATTTCCAAACAAAAGACAGAAAGCCCACACGACCTTTGCAAAGAAATCGTTTAACCAATCTCAAAAGTGTGAAAAGTGAAATGCTTTCTTTAAGCCATTAAGTTTGAGCAGCAACAAGGCATTAAGAATAAATTATCTAATCCTCACAGCAACGCCTGGTAGAGGAAACAGACCTTGGTTGGGACAGCCTGCCAGGCACAAGAACAAGTGTCCCAAGAACTAGAAACAAACGACAGGCCAGGGCTGATAGGTCAGTTCTCTGTTAAAGACAAACACCGTGCAGAATGCCAACAACATAAAGTCGTTTCGTCTTCTATAACCTGCATAGGCAATGTGTCCTGATTTGACACACCACAGGGCTTGACCCAGCGCTTCAGCAAATGTATCCGACAAATGCATTTTCCTACACCTTAAGCCACATACGGAAAAAGAAGTAGAAAGTATCTCATCTTGAGTTGTAAATCATGAGGATGATTATTAAATAATCATTTTAGGAAAATGTACAAGAATGTGTTTTGATCTGCCAAAAAATACCTCAATTTTTGAAATTTAAACAAAATTTACATTTTATTTAGATTGAAATAAACTGTACAAAATTGATTTTATTCACCAAAAATAACGGTAATATTTTCTGTATTACTCTTTAGATAAACCACAAAACATTTATTTTTGAAGGTTTTGCTTATAAATCAAGACACGGTGGTAGATATAATCACGAAAGACAAGAAAACAGACAAGTCGATTGCCTGTATGGGTGGCCTTTGCCTGTCTTCACCGCAGAGCAAAAGTGAATTTACCTGTGGAAAGGGCTATGGAAATGTGGGCTCGACAAAGGAATGTAAACAGCAACAACCAAGTGGGTTGACAGCGCCTGGCTCTGCCGTTCACTTGCTCCTCTGAGGTCCTTCTGTCCTGCACAGACTACTGAAAGCTGCTTACTGAGCTCACAGACTCTGTAACTCCTGGGCTGCTCATCGTGCAGTTGGATTCTGTTGCTTTCTTCTCTGCTCCGCAGTCCTGAGGCTTGGGCTTGCACGTGCTCAGCAAGTGCTCCACTGAGCTATCCCCGGCCCTTGCTCTTTTTCTTTTTTGAGACAGTCCCACTATGTAGCCCAGGCTGGACTAAAACTTGTGATCCTCATGCCTCTGCCTTCCAAGTGCTGCTACCACAAATTTTAAGCACCCATAACTCCTACAGGTCAAAAGTCAATGGTGTACACTTCATCGTAATACATTATAAAATGTATCTCTCACAAATTCATTTTTCAAAGGCCTGATAACGCACCACCTGACAACTGAATCCATAATGATAATGTTACGTCTAGAATAACTTTAAAACAGTTCCCGAGTCCCACAGCAGGGAGGCATTCTGACATTCCTGGTGCCAACTCCTACAACAGACAGGTACAGAGAGCATGAGAGTTCAAACAGGAGCCAATACGTGGGTTACCAACAGTTAATGACGCACTTGACTGGAGGTCTTGCGGTAGGCGCAGTTAACTGACCCACTATACCTTACGCTTTTCTTCCAAACGGCAAACACAAAGACGACAATCATTTCAGAAATCTTTTAGGCATTTTCAATGGTTTCCGAATTATTCGTAGGAAGCTCTGGTTTATTTGTATAGAGTTTGATGTATGTGTCCACCATTAAATCCAGATCATGTTTTATATCAAAATTTATGTTAAGTAAAGCCAAATTACTTGACCTCTGGTCTGTCAAAGTGTTCCGCAGATACGCCTTGAGACGCTTCCGTCCGTTTTCATAACGCTCATTCTCAACTTTCATCACAGGGAGAATACACAGGACCTTCAGCAAGGCATACACATTGGGGAAAAACTTGATGTCTGGAAGATGCAGGGCTTCGTAGATGGTGGACGGGAGCTCGATGTCTTTCCCCCTGTGCTTCCACTTGATTCTCCAACAGTGCAGCTCGGCTGAGAGCGTGTCAGGGTTGGGCAGGTCACTTCTGTACATGTCGGCATGGTGCTCCTCTGAGGTGTTGAACTTGAGCTGCCCCATCACCGAGGGGACCAGGGACAGGCATTTCAGAGCTTTGAGGTGCTGCTCAGAAAATATATCTTTCAGCTCCTGAATAATGTGCTCCACCGTGGGAACACTGAGGGTGTCTTTATAGTAACTCTCCGAGGTCAGCTGAGATTCCACGTTACCTTGCTGGGCCCTCCGGAATTTCCCCGGGAGTTTCATTTGAACGTCAAGTTTGGTTGCTAAGTTTGTGGCTTCCTCAAACCAAAACTCGTGATAAACTTCGATGTTCTCCATCACCTCGTTAAGCGAATGCAGTACTGCAGTCAGACTGCTGGCTGCAAAGAAGACATCCGAGGTTTGTCCCTGGAGATTCTTCCCAAAGGCTCTCGTAAAAGATAACACATTCTTAAGAACAACAATGGTAACGATGAAATCGAAGTCTGTCACTGCGCTACAGAGGACAAATGCTCGCCCCGCTACGCAGTTATTCCACCTGACACTCGTGTCGCTGTTTATGCCGTCTAAACACAGAACAAGCGCTTGCAGGAGATCCACCAAGACCTCAAAGGCGTCGTGCCTGCCTGTCCACTGGGAATGGCAGATCTCCTTCAGTTCTTTCCCTCGCTCTTCACTGTTCTGGAAAAGAACAGAGATCACATTGTCAAGTTCTAAGAGCAGCTGTGGTGACCGGTGGAAAAAAGAACAGACTTCCTCGATCGTCCCTAACGCCATGGACACCCCGACCACAGGGACAGACTTCGCCAGCCAGGCATTCAAGGCACAGGAGGAGCAGAGGGTGTAGACGGCCTGGGGGTATTTTTCTAAAAGTCTCGAGGCAACAACTTTCATCTTGGAAGAAAACCCACTGGACACAATGTAGGCCTGACCACGGCAATACTCCATATTCAACCCCCACTTCTCAGTTATCGTAGTGTGAAATTTCACAGCCAAAATCTCTGCATCGGCTTCGTATGGCAGGAAGCCCACAAACTCCTCTCTCAGGTTGTGAGCTTCATCGACAAACCTCACCAGCACGGGCAGCTGCTCCTCTCCTGCTATGTCCACCACGTCATCCGTGATGATAGAGAAGAAGTGTGAGTCCCTCACTTCCCTGAGCGTCTCCTCCCGGATGCAGCTCTCGCAGATCTCCAGCATCTGTCTCTGCTGAGCTTTAGAGCAGAAGAGCGTGTTCACCGCTGTAGTCTCAAATCGCTTCCGCAGGACCTCTTCTCCAGAATTGATCCGGCACTCCAGCAAGGCCTGAAAGTTGTCTGGAGCGAAGAGGCCTTCTGGGACCTCATCAGCCTCGTGCCCATCCAAGGGTATGTTCTGCTTCCCCATGAGAATCAGGATCTCAAACAGCGACTTGAGGTACTCTTTGTTCTCCTTCTCTTCGAGAGTGAGAGGCAACACGTTTCCATCCTGCTGGTTCCCTGTTTCGGCACTGGGGTTCTGAGCAGTGTTGTTAGTTTCCTGTTCTTGTTCACAAGCTTCCTCAACTGGAAAACAAAGGAACCACAAAAGACAAAATAGATCACAGTTTTGATTGGCTAAATATCTAAAATCTACAAACTCATTCATTCACCACTAAAAGAACACTGACAGGATAGGACCCAAATTAAATTAGTAAAATGAAGACACAAATGCTGTGGACAGACTTTAATAAACACAAATGCTGTTATGAAGTAGGGACAATTTTTAATAACATTACACCATGAGAAGAGGACAGTGTTTCCACAGGTATCTTACATGTATCACACTACTTTCTTCAGGCGGATGCCATCAACCCCACTTGACTGCACAGTTGTCTTTCCTAGTCCAGAGTGCTCCATGTAAGCCAGGCCATGTTGTCTCTAATTACAAACTCTGCCCTCAGTGGTTCCAACTGCTAGCAACTCACAACGCTGCAAGTTCTGAACTCTGCTCTCTCCTCTGGGTTCATCTGTTAAGCGCCATAGGCTATCAGAGATGCTAACAACATCTAAGTGAGGGTGTTTACTTCAATCTAGCAGCTTGTTTTGTTCTACTCTGTTTCTATCTTTCCTGCCTTTCTTTGCTGAGCATGTTTCTTTATCTATAAAGAAGGAAAATATTATTTATCATGCAGCTACTGTGGGAATTAAACAAAGCACCAGGATGATAAATGGTATCAGCCAAAGCTATGTCTATAGCAGCAAAAGAAGATAAAGGAGGAGAGATGGTGTCCACTGGTAAGAAAAGAAGCAATTTCTAGTCCCATCATTTGACGACACAGCTTACACATCAACATCAGCACCTACAGAGACTGTAACCACTACACCCAAAATACCCACTGCCTTACAGCCAGGAACTAATTATGTTCCACGATGTGCGTGGCTGGCTTTTCTGGAGCACTCCTTCCCTACAGGGACCCCTAACCACTCCGAGGGCCTCGAGGGGAGAAGGCGCTGTGCTCTGCACATGACAATGTGGGCAGCACAACAACTCTGCACACAGGGGATCCTCCAGGCTGCAGGACAATGTTAACCACAGTTTTACACTCACGCTCAAGGAAGGTTTCGGATATGAAACACATTTATTTGTTCTTACCAGGTCAACCCTTTTAAAAAGGAATTCAAAAGCGTCATCAACATTATCACTTACTTTTTTTCTGCTTCAGTGTTCTGATTTCATCTTCACTCTAAGAAAGAAAAAATTTAAGACAATCATCTTTAGTAAATCATCTAGACTTAAGCCTGTTCAGAGCAAAAAAAAAATCTCATTTGAGAGTTTAAGGGGCTTTGTTTTTAAAGAAAGTGTCTCATGTACTCCAGAGTGGTCTTGAACTAAGTAGCTGTGGATGACCTTGAACTTCTGACACTTTGCCTTTACCTCCCAAGTACTGGTTTATGTGGTACTAGGAATTGAACCCAGGCCATCATTCATGCTACACAAGTATTCTGATCAGCAAGACTACATCCCTAGCTCCAGAGAGAATCAATTCTTCACACTGAATACATTCTTAAGACACATAATAGGAAACCAAAACCATGTGACATGCTCTTGATTCCAAGCTTATACTGAAGTACTAGAAGAAAAACGACGTATTATTGACCTACTTTCTCCCTAATGTATCCTAACCGGACAAATGCATACTGAGTGATAATTGAGATGAAGATAGACCACAGCACTTAGCATCATATTCACGAGGACACGATGACTCCTCTTCCCAATCTAACCCTAAATGTCACAAAACCAGGAGGCTGCTGACCACAGAACTTCATGAGAAGGCCTAGGAAGTACAAAGTGAGGCACCAGCTCAGAAGAAAAAGCAGTAGAGTTTTTCTGTACCCCAAACCATCAGAGGTAGAACTTTCCAGATCAGTCTTGCATTCTCCCACCAACACTCTCTAGTGTTTGTATACACTCCACCACTATCTGTGGCAGGAAAGCAGTGCCAACGAAAGCCAGAGACAGCAGGGCACCCGATGGGCTCTCAGGACACTGCACTAACAGAACCATTAGCATGCTGGCTAAGTTGACAGCCCTCCCCTAGCCCAGAGGGCGCAGTTAAGGAATGGCAAGTGTGGAAGTGTGCCTGTCATGAAAGGCGGGCACAGGGAAGCGACAGCTGATGCAAAGGACGGCCATGTGAGTAAGTGTGAGCACTCATCCAGGACAAATCCCAGAGAAGCAGAAGGGAAAAGACGAGAGATTAAGTCCTGAGATGTAAACACGTCATCAGACTACTCAATACAGGAACTGAAAATACACTATGGCACTTGTTTTTATAATTGGTGGTGCTTGGGACTGAACCCCGTGCCCCGCAAATGCCAGGCAAACACTGTAACACCTGGCTGTATGCCTGACCCTGTTCAATAAAATTTAAATGTCCACAATAAAAAACTTCAGAAAAGCTGGACAGTGGTGGTACACGCCTTTAATCCCAGCATTCAGGAGGCAGAGGCAGGGGGCTCTCTGTGAGTTCGAGACCAGCCTGGTCTACAAGAGCTAGTTCCAGGACAGGCTCCAAAACCACAGAGAAACCCTGTCTCAAAAAAAAAAAAAAAAAAAAGAAAGAAAGAAAGAAAATTCTCAGGAAGAATAGTGGACCACTTGAGGAAGCACCAGAATTCAGGGACAATGGAGACACACATACAAGATCCTGTGGTCTATAGGTACCCCCTGTGTGCTACCTAACATTTGAAATAAACAACATGAAGAGCCTTAAAAAAACACCTTTGAGAACTACGGGAGACTACAAAAGGCTGCAGCTAATATGTTGCCTTTGTTTAACTCTGTGAAGTTATGTTACTGCGCCTGTGTAAAACACCTGATGGTCTAATAAAGAGCTGAACGGCCAATAGCAAGGCAGGAGAGAGAAATAGGCAGGGTTGTATGCAGAGTATAAACAGAAGGAGAAATCTGGGAGAGGGAGGAAGATGTCAGGGGCCAGGCACGCAGTCACCCAGACAGCCACAGAATAAGAGTGAAGGTAAGGTATAAAGAAGAAAAGGAAAAAGCCCAAAGGCAAAAAGTGGTTGGGATAATTTAAGAAAAGCTGGCAAGAAACAAGTCAAGGACTAGTATTCATAACTAAGAATAAGCCTCCGAGCGTTTTATTTGGGAGCTGGGTGGTGGACCTCCCCCGACAAAAAGCCAAAAGAGTAAAACATCACACAACATTGAAGAGCTAACTTGTCTTCAAAACTAGGTGAGGGGGAGCTGAGTCAGTAAAACGGCTTAGCAGGCAACAGTGTGTGCCTCCCAAACCTACCCCGGGCTCCCATGATAGGGCAAGGGTGTGTGCCTCCCAAGCCTACCCCGGGCTCCCACGATAGGGCAACGGTGTGTGCCTCCCAAGCCTACCCCGGGCTCCCACAATAGGGCAACGGTGTGTGCCTCCCAAGCCTACCCCGGGCTCCCACAATAGGGCAACGGTGTGTGCCTCACAAGCCTACCCCGGGCTCCCACAATAGGGCAACGGTGTGTGCCTCACAAGCCTACCCCGGGCTCCCACAATAGGGCAACGGTGTGTGCCTCACAAGCCTACCCCGGGCTCCTCAGGTGTCCACATGCCTGCTGCCATGAATGTGTGCCTAATGAATAATTAATTACGTAACTGAAAATAAAAATGAACCGGGGTAACGTGTATATAAGGGTGTTCACCCAAGGTCAACAAAGACAGGTAGGTTTTAGCTATCTGAAAGGTGGCAAAGGATTATAAAAGCACATATAATTTATACGACATTATAAACTTTTTCTAGATCCTGTCACCAATAATAGCAAAATTCTCCACTCTAAAACAGTCTAGATCTCCTTGCCACCAGTCCAGGAAAGCAATGAGCTAGTAACCTGTAATCAACACCCGGCCTTGTCCCAAGCCAACAACTATCAGCTGGGCTCTATCTGGAGGAGCTTTTCCAACTTAAACAGCACTACGACAGACTAACCATCTCAATAAACACGGCTCACTTCCTAGCACGCTACCTGGGAGACACAGAATACCACAGGAGAGCTGCTAACAAGTGCTTCCGTGCTTGATGTAACAGGATGTGCAGAGAGAGCAAAGCTGAGGAGCCAGAGACATACCAACTCTTTTATTCGTTTTCTGTGTCTGCTATGTGGGTTGTTCAAATGACTGGTGAGGTCAAATATTGTTGGTATTGCATTATCTCGAAGAACTGTACGGTAAGGACTCTGAAAAAGAAAATGTATCAATTCAGAAAAGGTCCCTAAAAAAAAAAAAAAAAGTAAATAAAATCCTCCATTAATGACTTCTCTAGAGCTTCTTTACCTGTCTCTAAAGTACAGACACGCAAATTCCGATGCCCTTCTGTTCTGTCCTCCATTAGCTACCAAGTCTATAGGAATCACAGGTCTCCGGAATTTTCTATGCCCTTTAATGTGCAATTACAATGCTCCCCCTTCCCTGCCATTCCCTCCACTGTTGCTAGCACTGGGAAATATCAAGGCAGTAAAAACATGAACTTGACCAATGCCTTTTTAGACTCCAGTTCCTTGATCTAAATAGGAGTCAGGTGTCAAGTAGTTCACGTCTTCCAAAATGAAATTATTCACATACTAAGGATAACAAAATACATAATCACAAGTCTACCAACACTCAACTAGGTATTTCTAAACTCCCTTCTTGTCTCAATGATCTGATCACTAAAAAGGCACCTTTCTCTGCCCTGCTGTCTCACCAGAAGCTGGACCTAAACCTGCATAGTGACAGTCTTCCATAGTGAGCCAAGAGGAAGCTGGGACAACAAGAACTTAATTAAGGAGAGTAGCTGATAAATCACTATCATTCCCACTAGTTAGTTCAAGGAGAGAGTGACATTTATTTCTCTCTCCAGTTATAGGAAAACACAAAGCATACTTCATTTGAGGAACTTTCTTGGTGGTAGTGATATTTCAAAGCTGACTTCTCTGAACTTTTTCACCTTGGTAAGGGAGGTTGGGAAGACAGGACAGAAAAATGTATCCAAATGAAACAATCTGCTTGGATTCCATCCAGAGGTGCTGTGAGCACTCAGGGAGAATTACTAGTTAGTCAGTGTTTTCTAATTCAATCCCACACATCACAGAAAACAAAAAGTCTAATTTATTATTATTAATTATTATATTTAATTTTTTGATAAGTTGAGACATGGTCTCACCATATTGCTCAAGTGGCCTTCAACTCATGATCCAATCTACCTCTGCCTCTTTACTGTTGGAATGACAGCTATGAGCCACCATGCCAGGCGCTCACTCTCTTTCTCCAGGGTTTTCTGAGTAGCTTTGGAGCCTGTCTTGGAACTCACTCTGTAGACTAGGCTGGCCTCGAACTCAGAGATCCTCCTGCCTCTGCCTCCCGAGTGCTGAGATTAAAGAGTGCACCACCACCACAGGGCACAAAATGCAATTTCTCAATACTTGGCTCCTAAGGTGGACTAAGAACTCTGAGTCTACCAGGAAGTCTGAGTTGGGATTGGTATGGACAAAGCTACAGAGGAAAGTTCACCTATGATACCCTGGGCTTTTCATCTTTCTCACTAAGCCAAAGTCTCAAAATTAAACATAATCAACATCAAATAGTTGGGTGATTGGGGGGATTAGAGGAGGGAGGAGATAGTCTAGAGAATTTTCAAAATTCAAATTTAGCAGACAAAGCAAAGACCAGAAAAACTGGAATATGAATGAAAATGATATATTCTATATTCATTTATAAATACACATGTCAAAAGATTAAATCTAACTCACATGAACAATGCTAATTCCACATCACAGTTTACTCTTCGCAATTTAAAGGAACCACGCTTATCTTACTCTAGCACCAAAGATAACAGGTTTTGTTTTTTTGTTTTTTTTTTTGTTTGTTTGTTTGGTTTTTTTTGATAATAGAGGTTTTGGCTTTGGCAGAACTGCTCATGTATGCTAAAAAGCTCTTAAATGCCAAGCTAATGAAGCCAGCAGGCTCACATGTTTCCATACAGTTATCATGCGAGCCAGTCTTCAAGATGCTTGTTCTGCACACACAGAAAGAACATGTCTCCCATTTAAGTTAATTTACTAAAGATGAAAGAAGCATTGGGAATTACAAAAAGCAAAACTAGCTATTCTATTTCTACTCTATGCTCTGACTAAAGTCAGCTACATTAGTGAGCTATATTTTAAATTTTTCAGATTAATCAGGCTAGAATTACACAGTTAAAAGATGATATTCACTATACTAAAAGTAAAAATGCATGGTTTGTGTATTTTAAAATGAACACAAAAGTAGTTTGCCTTTAAAACACACGGCTGATCAGTATAACGCTTGTAACAAAGCAAGGTTAAAAAAAAAAATCCCTCAAATATTTGTGATTAAATTGTTGAACCGGAATTGGCTCACCTCCCAATGACTTCACAAGTATCTGCTTCAATTAATATTGAGAAATAAAATAACCCAATCATTCTTTAGTTTTCTGATGCCTCTGCAAAATGTATCTGAAAAAAATATCAAAATAAATTGCTTCATAATAATATATAGTGTACCTTCAAGTCAAGTTCACGTCTATCCAAGCCTAATCAGAACGTTAGTTATACCTAAGAATGCTATGGATTTACCAAACTTTTTCTTGTTGGTTTCTGGTCCACACATGTCAATCAAATCTGCCTGTTTCTTTTATGAATCACATTCTCTTACTAGAGAATCTTAGAACATTAGAAACCCTAAGATTTTGTTCAGGCCCAGAAGGGAAAGGTCTGGGTGTAAGAACAGCTTCATGTTACCCATGTGATACAGATTCTTGTTCTAGCTAGTCCTTAAAATTACACAGTGGGAACGAGGTAAGAGCATCATTCCTAGGTGAGACTGCCATTCACAAGAATGCTCTAGAAGAGCTGGGGTTAACTCAGTGGTAGAGTGGTAGTGGTACAGAAGGCTCCGGGTTCTATCCCTAGAACCACATTAAAACAAAACAAAAAAACTCTAGAAAAGTAGCTTGAAATGAACAGCCACAGTATTACACATGTACATTTCTGTAAGTTTAAAAGTTATTACCTCTAGTGAGGTGGGGAGGGGGCATCAAGAAAAGAGGGGTTTAAAAAGTCAAGGTTTTTTTTTTTTTTTTTTTGGTTTTTTGAGACAGGGTTTCTCTGTGGCTTTGGAGCCTGTCCTGGAATTAGCTCTGTAGACCAGGCTGGTCTCGAACTCACAGAGATCCGCCTGCCTCTGCCTCTGCCTCCCGAGTGCTGGGATTAAAGGCGTGCGCCACCATCGCCCGGCAAAAGTCAAGTTTTTGAGAGCAAGCAGATACTACTACTAGACTCCAGACCTATCTTCAACTCAAATTGTATAGGCAGACATTCAATAAAAACTGACATTGCAAACCAGACAGCAAGGGAGGAGAGGCCACGCTCTTACTTACAGTTCGACAGATCATAGAGGTCTCGAAGTGTTTGGCGCATAGTCGATAATGCTTATTTAGCTGATCGGGGGTTTTGTCTTCTAAGTCTGCTCTCCTACAATTTTCAACCCACTTCTGGCATCTATAAACAAAACCAAAGTATAATTATGAAATATAAAGTCAAAGTTTAAATTTTAGCGTTTGGGCTGGGCATAGGAGCACACACCTATAATCTCAGTACTTGGGAGGTTGAGGCAGGAAGATTCTGAGTCTGAGACCAGCCTAAACTACATAGGAAACCTCATCTCAAAACATATTTAATCTGAGTCAGGCATGGTACATATATATGTTTTTTTTTGGGGGGGGGGGTCTTTCAAGACAGGGTTTCCCTGTGTAACAGTCCTAGCTGTTCTAGAACTAGCTCTTGTAGTCCAGGCTGCCCTTAAACTCACAGGGATTCACCTGCCTCTGTGTTGCAAGTGCTGGGATTAAAGGCGTGCGCCACCACGGCCTGGCCTGATATACACACCTTTAATCCCAGGTGCTGGGATTAAACAAATAAATAAATATATTTGGAGCAGGCAATTATCTCTTTTAAAGGGCCACAGACCATACATAAAAGTTTAGTTAAAAATATATAAACATATTTATAAATAGACTTAAAACAGAAATCAGTGCCAAGTGTGGCACATGACTTTGATCCCAGCACTCAGGAAGAAGAAGCAGGCAGATTTCTAAGTTTAAGGTCTGCTTAAGCAGAGCAAGTCAGGGTTACAAGAGAAACCCTGCCTTGAAAAACAGAAAGAAAAAAAAAAAACAAAAAACAAGTATCGACAATGTAGAGAAAGAGAAATCAGTCATTTGAAATTAATTTCTGTATGTAGTATAAAGATAACTATTTTCCCCCCAGCACAGGGGATAGAACCTGGAACCTCACTTATGCTAATCAAGGTCTTTAGTCCTGAACTCCATCCCCTGGCTGAAGACACCTTTGGAATTTCTACCAAGCCTGCTGTCAGATGCCGCATTACAAATCAAACTTTTACTATTCCCCAACAAACTGTAATTCCCAATCTTCCTTATGTCAGTAACTGTTTTATGTTAAAAGCCTCAGGAGTCTGAGAGAGATGGCTCAGTGGGTGGAAGCCGTGCAAGCCTGGGGATCTGAGTTCAGATCACTACGCCCACACGAAAAGCTGTGTCTGCAGCTCTAACCCTATGGGAGCAGAGACAGGAGGCTTGCCGGGGTTTGCTGGCCACTAGCCCGGCTACAGGTTCAGTACCCACACTACCCTCATAACACATACATAATCTCGGGAGTTACCCTTGACTGTTTTCTCTTATAACCCACACCCAAACTATTGGCAAATTAAGTTGGCTTCATCACCAAACTTTATCTAAAACGCACAATGTACCTCTTCCTCCTCTTCTGATCTGGACTATTGCAACAGTCGATCCCTGGTCTTCCTGCTTTCACTTTTGCTCCCCTACAATGAACAAGCAGCCAGAAATCCCTGGGAGAACCTCTCTCAGCTCTAAGTTCTCCTGCTTCACTCAGAATAAACCCCGGAGTGTTTCCACAGACAACTTCCTGAACAGCTTGTGACTCCCATACACACCTCATCAGCAAGCATGCCTTGACTGCACTCTTCCTGTCTCCAGACTTCCTAAGGTATTTCATGGATGTCCCCTGCCCTAATTCAACTCTTTGCTCAAATTCACTGCGGTGAGACTTTTATTACTCCCTCTGTTTAAAATAGCAATTGTGCCTCTCTTATTATCATTTTTTTTTCTTTAAATGGGTAAGTGAGACAAGATCTCACAACTGTAGCCCTAAATGTCCTGGAACTTGCTTTAACTCAGGCTGGCTTCAAAACTCAAGCTAATTCTCCTGCCTCCTCAGAGCTAGGATTACAGTGCACGTCACCAAACGCAGCTCCCTGGCTATGGTTTTTTTTTTCTTTAAAGTCTACTTATTGCCGGGCGGTGGTGGCGCACGCCTTTAATCGCAGCACTTGGTAGGCAGAGGCAGGCGGATCTCTGTGAGTTCGAGACCAGCCTGGTCTACAAGAGCTAGTTCCAGGACAGGCTCCAAAACCACAGAGAAACCCTGTCTCGAAAAAGCAAAAGAAAAAAAAAGTCTACTTATTTATATGCATGAGTGTATTACACTTTGAGCCTGGTACACACAAAGGCCAGAGGAGGTTGTTCATGAGATCCCCTGGAAACGGAGTTACAGGGGGTTAAGTCACCCGAGGTGGGCTCAGAACCCAGGTCTTCTGCAAGCGCAGCAAGTGCTCTTCAGCGCTGAGCCGTCTTTGCAGCTGCTCCCTGGCTACCTTTAAACTCTTCCAACCCCTGCTGTATTTTTCTTTAGGGTATTTCTCATTTGGGGGGCACACTACTGTAAATATTTTACTTCCAATTTCCCACCACTTGAACGTAACCTCTGAGAGCAGGGACTTTTCAATGGCTCATCTGTTACCCTGCGCTCAAACCAATTTCTACCAATTGTAGGCTTTCGATAAATATTTGTCCAACTAATAAATAGCATGCTACATTACAACGCCTGTTGATAGATCTGCTCCCTCCACGGATTAGGCGCTTTCTGCGGTTCCTGACAGCATTCCCAGGGTCCCCAGCACCTGACACGAGTACTCCAAACACGGCTAAGCACTGACTTTTAAATGAATGGACCAACAAGAGAGCCCCGTGAAACCCTATCAATCACACTCAGTCCCTACGCCTCTCAGAGCACGACCCGGAGGATGAGCTGCCCCAAGGGAAGAGTGAAGTTTCAATACCTATTCCCACGCCCTCACACGCGTCCTCGGAGCTCCCCACAATAACCGAGGGAGACAATGAGTAACGGTCCGCCTCTGAACGCCGAGAACGATGACAACCCCGAAGGAGGCAGCAGTTGTGACCCGATTGAAGATCAAAGCAAGCGGCCCGACTCCAAACAGAAACACCGTCCCAGGAGCAGAGGCAGGGCCGCCGGGACAGCAACCCGGGAGTCCCACCCTTCCCTTGACAGCTAGGAAAATGAGCCGGACGACGGAAGCCGCTCGGCGCCCCCGGGGTGGCACCCTCTCGGCCGGGTCCCCGAGGGCGCAGCAGCGCACGTGCACCCGACTCCGCGCCCCGCTCACCTACCTGGCCGGGTCCCGAGGGAACCTGAAGAAGGCCAGGTCGGACTGCGTGCTCTTCCGTGTGCAGTTCGGGGCGGCGCAGAAGTTCGGCATGGTCGTCCGGCCACCGGCCGGTCCAGCCCTCCCCTCCCCGCCTCGTCAGGGCAGCAGCACGGCCGCCCCGCGGGGCCGGGGAGGGGAGCTGGGCCGGCCAGCCGGCCGGCTACGCCAGGCCGCGCGCGCGGAGGAGGGGCTGGCAGGCGAAGCCGCGAGGGACAGGAGGGGCGCGCGGGCCGAGGCCGGGCTGGGGCCGCGGCTCCACAGTGCTGTGAGCGGCCGGGAGGATTTACCGCCGCCGCCGCCGCTGCTGCACCTCCAGCCCGCCCGGGACGCTGCCGCCTCCTTCCCACAATGCACCCTGGTGCTCGGGGGTGCCCTCTCTCCTCTCAGCCTCCTCCTCCTCTCCTCGCCGGCGACCTTTCCCGCGGGCGAGCATGCGCACACGAGCCGAGCGCTTCCGACCGGGCGTGGGCTGGTGGCGGCAGAGCTCGGCGCCTCTGCCTCAGTGCGCACGCGCACAGCCCAACCCGCGCGAGGGAGGCATTGCGCATGCGGCCTAGCCTCCCGGGACTCCGGAGCCAGCAGAAGCCAGGGCTTCTCTGGTAGGTTTGTCGTCCTTCAGGTCCCCGGGGCGAGTTCTGACGTTACCGCCACGGCCGCGTCATCCTGCTTTTTGAGTAGCCGCGCTTAGGCGTCCGTTGCATGGATGCCATAGACTCTTAGGACCACAGAATCCGCACGACTTTGGTGACTGCTTTGCAAACTCCGTGCACGGATTGGACGCAAACGTGGGGGTTGTAGAGGCTTTAATTTTTCCCAGTGTTGCCTCTCGGTTACTTTTATAACCCGGTTAGTGCGAGTTTGCCAGCCCCACACCTCGACTAGACGCTAAGGGCGAAAATTCAGAAAAAGCAGAAACTTCCCTGGTGGCTTCTTGAAGAGCAGGAATAGCGAAATGATTAGGCCAGCAGCACCCTAGAGACTGATACCTCGGGGCTTCTCACCGTCGTGGCCTGATCATGTTCCTGTGTGACTTAATGCCGAAATGAGTGGTCGCTGTTTAGAGCAAAGGATTAGTATCAAGTTTTGCGTGAAATTGAACAAGTCTGCCAGTGAGACCCACCGTCTTTTGAAAGGGTTTAGGTAGGGCGGGAAGATGGCCTAAATGATGCATAAAAAGTTCGTCCAGTCACGCACAGGACGGATGAAAACACCCAGAAAGTCAAGGACTCGGTTTTTTCAAACAGACAGTTAACGGTGAGAATGCTGCAGAATGTTAGACTCATTCTGAAAGAAAACCTGAACATGAGAAAAATGTCTGCCAAAGTTCCAGCGAGTATTCTAAAGGATGAGCCTGAACCCGAGAAATTTGAATTCCCTCTGATTCATTCAAAGGAAATTACGAAAAACCATTTTATAGTGAGGGAAAGGGCAACAAGTTCTGAGATGTGGAGTCCTTTGCAGCAGAAAGCTGGTGGGCAAATGTCTCTGCCTGTGTTGAATCCCAGAATCCACGTCCCCACCCCCACTCCCGCCAGCCAGCTTCTGCAGGGCCAGCCTCAGTCAGCAAGCATTCCGCCTAGGGTGGCTCAGCATTGGTTCACATCCTGCTGAAATGAGCCTGAGGTCGCCAGAACCTGACCAGGGAGCTGTCCTCATCTGCTTTTCCTCTCTGGCTCCTCCTTCACGCTGGGCAGGATCCAGCTACATATAATACTGATCTATGGGGTTCTCTTCCTTGCTGTTCCCAACCTTCTTGGAGGGCTTGTGGCTGTTGACTTCTGGTGATAGTTTGTTTTTTATTTCAGCAAGTGTGGCTCTCTTCAGTGCCTGTAGCTCGGCTTGGGGCTACCCTGCACATCCTGCTGTCCCAGGGGATCATGCCAGTGAGAAGTGCGGGTCTAAGTCTATTTCTGTGTCTGGGGAGACATAATTTTCTGAGGGGACCCCAAAAGAAGGCCTGCAGTTTCAGCCTGCTTCACAGTCAGGGCCTGAGAGGTGTGGTACAGAAGGCAGTGTGATCTAACCCGAATGACTCACGGTTGGCCTACAATAGTTACCTCACAGAACTCCCTTCCTCCGACAGGAGAGTTAGGTGTGTCTCATTCTCCTGTACTTTGGACCACCATTCTTTTGGGTACCTTCTGCTAGAAGAGAAGGGTTGGCCCTAGAACATTTAAGCCATGAGACCCAGGTGAAGGCCGTGATGTCCCATGAAGAGACTAGGTGATTCCTCGGGTTTCACGTTAAGGGAGTCTGGGATGCGGTGCCGATTCACACACGACATTTATTTAGTTACTGAGGTCAAGTGTGTTTTGGATGGTGTTGAGCTCTGTAGTGAGATTGCTAAGGATAGGTGGGGTTGACGGAGGAGGCGGTTTTTAACTATATCCGTGAAGAAGGGTGAGAGAAAGGACAGTGAGATTGGAGGTGGTACAGCATGAGGCGGGGTAAAAAGAAAATGCCCTTTTAGTGTTAAAATACTTAGGTCAGGCGGGGGGCAGGTAGTAGTGTTGCAGACGAGGAATTTGAAAACTTTGGGCTTCCTCTCTTCTGCCCTTAATTTTATGCTAGTAGTTTATACATTGCTACCCCTATCTGCAGGTATGTTTATGACAAACTCCCTTGTTAAAGCAGCTAATTGGACCTCCCCGCCCCCAAAAGCAGGCTATACAAATTTAAACAGTCTCTTCGTACCTCCCTGTCAGAGTTCACAGAATGAAACTTGTCTCAAGAGGGTTGCAAGTACTCCACATCTGAGAAAGCATCTCAGAATGCCTAAGGGGGTGCAGAGGGAAGGGAAGCAACAGCATCTCAGCGCTGGCCAGTGTCTGCCTTACCCAGGGGTTCTGACACTTAGTGACTCACTTGCTAAGAAATAATACTGGTTCGTAATCCTCACAGCATAATTCACTTTACTGTCTCTCCTGCTTTCAAAAGGTCTCAAGGCCGGGTGTGGCAGCACACACCCAGACTTGGCAGGCAGAAGCAGGTGGACCTTCAGTTGTGAAGTTCCTTGAAAGCTAGATCTTGTCGTCTAGCAAAGCTCTTGAAGAGGGGTGGAGAAATGGCTCAGCATATTCAGAGCACCAACTTCTTCCAGAGGACCCCGGTTCAAATCCCAGCACCCACGTGGAAGCTCACACAAAGATACATGCAGTCGTAACACCAATTCAGTTCGCATGACATAATATCTGGGAGCTGGAGAGATGGCTCAGTGGTTAAGAGTGGTTCTTGTAGAGAAACGGGGCTCATTTCCCAGCACCCACATGGCAGCTCACAACTGTCTTTAATTCCAGTTCCAGAGGACCTAACACCCATGGCAAAACACCAGTGCGCATAAAATAAAAACTAATTTTAAAAAAGTATATATTAAAAAAAAAACTCTTAAATACAAGCAGCACCTTATAGACTTCTCCCTGCTTAGTAGTTCCAAGACATCCCACTTCTAGGTCGTCCTGTGAGATGAAGTTCTGGTTCCTCCATGCTTGCCACTCAGGACAGTACATCTTAGGATGAAGTCCCCACTACTGCAATAATTTTGATGAATTCATTGATCTTTTCTCTGGTCTTGTAATCATTACATAATAGTGTGTCCATGGGCACAGACAAGGATCCCACACCACTATTTTCAGGTCTTATCTCCATGTTACTTTATTTTGTTTTTTTGAGACAGGGTCTCACAGAGGTCCACCTGCCTTGGCCTCCCAAGTGCTGGGATTAGAGGCGTGAGCCACCACTCCTGGCTCTCACTTATAGCACAGATCCTGAGAGAAGTGGTTTCTGGGTTTATTTCATCCTGTAAACAGAGTTAGTGTGAACCCAGCCGTGATGCTGGACTGAGACCCATATTGAAATACAAGGCCCCAGAAGTAAAATGGTCTGGGTTAGGGTTTAAACACAGAATACTAAGAAGCAGGTGTTAGGAGTGTGGACTCAGATTGTTCTAAGTGGTTTCCAAAAAGGGACTTAATTTATTATCCGAAGCCAAGTCCCATGTAGCAGTCAGATTGAAGTGCCATTTCAGTCCATTACTCCTTTGCAAGGCTTTCCCAGACATACTCAGCAGTGGCAGGATGTCTCAGATTTGGGGGAGGCAAAATTACCGCCCCGACTTTTAGTCCACTTTCATATGACTGCAACATCACTGAACCCAGCGGTAGAGCCTGGGCTCCTGGGTGACCGGAGAGCTCTAGCCCAGCGGCACTTACTGAGTGCCTGAAGTCGCTGATGGCCTGCACCTCACTGCACAGGCTTCCTGAGTTCCTGGTCCTGTAGACTGAGATCCAGCTATGATTCTGGGCCACACCTGGAGGTGTGGCTGCCTTGGGCCTTTGGTGTGGTGTGATTTTCCTTCCTGGTCTTTGGACCGTCTTCCTGCCCCCCGACTTAAGCTGTGGTCCCACTGAAGCAGGCCGTTTCTGCTTCAGCCCTGGTTCCAAACTGTCTTCCTGCATCCGTGGAGTGGGATGGGGAGGGGCTAGTGGCCAAGCCCTCCCTTAGCAATCACAAGGATTGCTTACCTCTGGGCCCTAGAGTCAGGAAGCCTTTTCAGAGCTGTAGCTAGTCCCCTTCTCCCTGGCAGAAGGTCAAGCCTGGCGTCTTGTGACGTCGAGAGAGCTGGCCATCAGCACGCCTTGAGTCATTCTCAGGCTTCGTCAGCTGACTCTCCCGTCATCTTACTCCCGGCTCTCACCTTCACCCCTCTGATTCTGAGTCAGTTCCATGCTACTGTATTCCGTGTTACCGCCAGATACCTTCTAGGAAGGTACCATTCCGTCACTGATTTTTGTCTACTTTTCTCTGTCCCAATCACCTCATCTTGCTTCCTGTCCCACCCAAAGTAATGAAATAAATCATCTTTTTTGGGGGGGCAACATTTTATTGCTTTATTTTTGTTGTTGGTGGTTGGTTTCTCTGTAACAGCCCTGGCTTTACAAACTAGGCTGACCTCAAATTCAGAGATCCGCCTGCCTCTGCCTCCCAGCTGCTGGGATTAAAGGCATGCGCCTCCGCTGCACAGTTTATTTATTTATTTTTTTTAATGTGTAGCCCAGGCTGGCCTCGAACTCATGATCCTCCTGCCTCTGCCTCCTTCAGCAAATCCTACCGGCGTGCGCCACCACAACCGGCCACAGTTTATTTTTTTAATAACATTTTTAAACAGCATTTTTTATAGCGTTTTTGGTCAAATGTTTACCAAATCTTTGATTTGAAGAAACAAACAACCAGGCAATATTGGCACACACCTTTAATCCCAGCAGTTGGATTCAGAGGCAGAGGCAGGGGGATCTCTGTGAGTTCAAAGCCAACCTGGTCAACAGAGTGAGTCCCAGGACAGCCAGGACTGATGCACAGAGAGCCTTTCTCGAAATACTAAAAAACAAAACTCTGTGTATGGTACTTGTGACCAATGCTGGGGTGTGTCCTTTTAGGTGAATCCGTTTTTATTTAGCCTAAACAGATCTCTCTTGTCTTCATTGGAACGGCTTTCCCAGGGCTTTGGTAGAATTTCAGATGGAGCAGACCTTTACAAGACTGCTCCATCAGTGTTTCCCAGGAACTGGTAGTGACCAAACCCTCCAGCAGCCGTCTGAAAGAAGATTCTGTGTTAATTCACTCAACAGATGTTACTGAGTGGCTCCCATGCCAGGTACCGTCCTGTGAGCTGGAATACAGCAACAGACAAAAGTGAGCCCAGCCTTGGGTTTGGCCCCTCTGCTGAAGACTGCGGTCACGTGTGCTCACACTAACTCACTAGTAACAGCAGCCCTGGAAATAGGGATGACCTTTGCCATAGGCCTCTGCGCCAGAAGTCACTGTGTCTCTCCAGCGTCATTAGGAACCCACGGACTGTATGTTCCACTTAATTTTATTATCCTTTTGCACAGATCCATATTGGTAGAAAAAACACACTGGCAATGTTGAAAGTGTAAATTGGCAACAGCTTTCTGTAAGGCAGCTTGGCAGTATCTGTGGGGAGTTTCGCAAATGCTTGTATCCCCCGATCCTCCAAGTCCACTTCTGGGAATCTGTCCTAAGGAAATAGTCTAAAATATGGGCAGAATTTATGCTTAATAATCTGAAAGTCTAATGGTAGAAATTGGTTAAATAAATTGTAGTCTGACTATGATAGGCTGGCAGTATGCAGTCATGCTAACAGAGAACACTTAGCAGCAGACTGGAAAAGCTTGTGATGTTTTAAAAGAAATAAAGAATTCAACGCATACATCCAAAAAGATTCAAATACCTAGAAGGATTTGTTAACTTTTGAGTTGTTGAACTTTAAATTTTTTTTTTTTGGTTTGTATGCCTTTAAAAGATATTTCTTGCCGGGCAGTGGTGGCACACACCTTTAATCCCAGTACTCAGGAGGCAGAGGCAGGTGGATCTCTGTGAGTTTGAGGCCAGCCTGGTCTACAAGAGCTAGTTCCAGGACAGGCTGCAAAGCTACAGAGAAACCCTATCTTGAAAAACCACAAAAAGGATATTTCTTTAAAATTAGCACAACATTTTAAGAAATAGCATCAAAAGTTGGCAGTGGAGAGGTTGCAGCTCTCTCACTTTGATCCGTGAACATTAACTGACTTGGTCACACGGAGGCTGCAGGATCTTGTGTTGGTAGCCACAGTGGGACAGAAAGGAAAAGGATCCCCACCCTCTTCCACCCATGAAGGAATGTGACCAGAAGCCCCCAAAATGCCTTCAAAGTGGTTATGAAGACACGAAAGCTTTCTGGAAAGTCCTTGAGTCTCCCAGAGAATTTCTTGAGTGCTAAAAATAGTTTTCAATGCACTAATACACTGTCTTCTCCCATAGCAGGGCACACAAGCAACATGGCTGTGGGCAGTAATATTTATTCTACATGGGGAAAGCCACATGCAAATCATAAGATATTTAACATGGTAACTCTTTTTTTTTCAAAATTCATTTATTTATTGTGTATACAACATTCTGCCTCCATGTATGCCCACACACTAGAAGAGGGCACCAGATCTCATTACAGATGGTTGTGAGCCACCATGTGGTTGCTGGGAATTGAACTCAAGACCTCTGGAAGAGCAGCCGGTGCTCTTAACCAATGAGCCATCTCTCCAGCCCCCAGTGAGCCATCTCTTTAGCCCCTATGCTGTAGGATTTTAAATGAAAAACTGTAGCTAATGTCTACCCCAGATGAAACTAAAACGCACACTTCAATACGAAAACGTTATCACCTTGGTAAAATTTCCAGCCTCAGAACAAGCACACAAAGTAAAAAGTTGCATTTAAGTGTTATACAGGTTATAGATGCCCTGAACTGCGTGAGTTCCTCAACACCTACGTGTTCATCCCTCTGTGTGTGGAAAGAATACTAATGGGGCTCAGGCTTTGGTTCTGGCTTCTCAGCCGGCTGTGGGACTGGGCGGTTCATCTATACCCCGAGTGCCTCCATCATTTGTCTGTAAGAGGGGTGATGGAGGAAGGTCATTGGCTAATAAAGGAACTGCCTTGGCCCATTTTATTGGTTAGGACATAGGTAGGTGGAGTAAACAGAACAGAACGCTGGGAGGAAGAGGAAGTGAGCTCAGTCTCGACAGCTCTCCTCTCGGGAGCAGACGCCTGAGAGAGACGCCATGCCCCGCTCCCGGGATGAAGCTCCGACCCAGGATGGACATAGGCTAGAATCTTCCCGGTAAGCGCACCTTGGGGTGCTACACACAGAGATTAGAAATGGGCTAAATTAATATGTGAGAATTAGCCTAGAAGAGAAATGGACCAAGCAGTGATTAAAAGAATACAGTGTCCGTGTAATTATTTCGGGGCATAAGCTAGCCGGGCAGGCGGCTGGGGTGTTGGGGACGCAGCCCCGCAGCCACTCTTATTACTACAGAGGGGAAGAATACCACGTATCCTACGGCATTGTTCATTTCTCTAACTCAACAAATACTCGGGCTTATATGTGCCTGACACTGTGCTAGGCAGAGCGTATGGTAATATGCAAGACAAAAAAAAAAATCTGTGGGCATACATCTGAGTGAGGGAAATGTAGCATCTCCGTGATCATAGACGTGGCTCTAACACCGAATAAGAGGAGGCGCAGGGCAGGAGACCTGGCATGCAGTTAAGTGCCCCCGTTGTCTTCCTGAGGACTCCTAGATACTGTACACAGTGGGGGGGGGGGGGGGAGCAGCAGAAAGTGGACCCCGCTCGCTGCTTCAGTCTGTCTCTGACTAGTCACTCCCTCAGCCAGTTCTGGCTTCAGACAGATTCTTCCATGTCCTGTGAGTCTTACAGTGTGTTTCCAGAGTGACAGATCAATTCAAAGTGACCTTTCCTGGAGCTGCTGTTGGGTGTCCTTGCAGGGGACGAGATGGCAGGTGTGAGGTCCACAGACACAGGGCTGTTGCCCTCTAAGTACAACACACACAATCGTTTTCACGGTTGCTCCTCTCCAAGGAAAGCTGCACTCTGCGTCCACACCAGACACTGGAGAAGCAAGCAGGGCTTACAGCGTTAGAATTGGCTACTGTGTTATTTATGAGAGACAAGGGGGGTGCTGACAAAAAGTCAGAAAAGACGCTCTCATGTGCGGTTTGTTCATATTTTTACTTGTTGAGAATTTAGGAAGTTGAGAAATGCTTACGGAAGCAGCCAGAAGTTTACCCCTGGCACTGGAAGCCTTTACCAGCTCCATCCCTGCCTCAGCCTCCTCCTCCAAATTATCTAACAAAGAACCATTGACTGACTTTCTCTGGGCCTGCTCTGTTCTAGACCGAAGGTATAGCCCTTGTCCTTAACTGCTGCCTTGCTCTGTGGGACGGAGGGAAAGGACCAGATGTGGAGAGATGTACCCTCTGTGGGCTCTTGCCTTTCAAGACTAATTTCCCCAGAACACGGTTGTAAGGACCCAACTCCTATAAAGAAAACAGAAGGTTGGAATTGTTGCCTTTACAATCATTGTATAAATGAGCAAAAGGCAGTGGAGAGGCAACACGTGCAGTGGGATGGTCGCTGTGAAGCTCATGCTATCACTAGGTCCTCTTAAGGAGAAAGGCCCCAGAGCATTGGCCTCAGGAGCTGGTTTGAAACCCTATCTCCTGGAGGAGACTGGACATCGCCCTCACCTTACGAACTTCGTAAGTGGGGCTTATTAGGTAAAGGGGTCTGTTGCCAAGCCTGATGACCTGAGTTCAATCCCTGGTACCTCCATGATGGAGGAGACAATTCCCACAACTTATCCCATGACTGCTACATGTGTGCCATGGCACAAGCATGTCCCTACACACACACACACACACACACACACACACACACACACACAGAGAGAGAGAGAGAGAGAGAGAGAGAGAGAGAGAGAATAAAACTGTAATAAAGAGAACCTAATAAGTAACAAATCAGAATTAAAGCCCAAATTAGATGAAGAATAGGTCCAGGGAGGTCTGAAGCTTCTTGAGTTACACATCTGCTTGATGGCAGAGCTGGGACAGGAACAAGGGACCCTGAGCTTATCTAAGCCAGTCAGATGGGTTTTTTTTTTCCATGATGTCCTTCATAATCATTTCTTTTACTAAAATGTTTGTCCTTAAGGTGTCTTGCATTTGACCATGGTGCAGAACTCTGAGGACTCTGAGGAATACGGTCAAGGCACAGACAGTGGTGCAGAGCTCTGAGGAGTATGGTCAAGGCACAGACCGTGGTGCAGAGTTATAAGGAATACGGTCAAGGCACAGACCATGGTGCAGAGCTCTGAGGAGTATGGTCAAGGCACAGACCGTGGTACAGAGGTTCCCCACATCCCCTGGGGTGTCCACTCACACCTGCTGGTCATTCTGCCTTTCGCCTTTTCCAGATGTTCTTCCCAAGTTGTACATTGCACTTTTGCGTTTTTAGAGTTTCTCACGAAGAAGATGAAAACCTGGACACATAAATCCTGATAAAGCGCCCAGCTATCTCCTCGCCGCTGGCTCGTATTTCCGTGTTTGTATTTATGACACGGTGTATGAAGTCATGAATCCTGTCACATAATTCAGACTTGCGTTTCTACAGGTTCTCAAAATTCTCAACACTTCACTTGTAAACCCCACTGTATCATGCTACGGTGTTTCCATAGTAACATGTTTCAAACAGATAAACAGGAAGCCCGAGGAGGAAAGATGGTTTCAAGCAGAGAAAGGGGGGAATAGGAGACAGAGAGACAAAATCATTCGATGTGGTAGAACACACAAGGTGTTATGAGGGGCACGCCGAATACTCTGTCCAGCTAAAAGTCTCCTGAGTGGAGTGGCCTGCCTGCTTACCACAGGAAGGCCGGGTGCAGAGGTCAACATTGGGCGTCTTTCTCCATCGCTGCCAAGTTGTATGAGACAGGGTCTCTCACTGAACCTGAAGGTGGCTGATTGGCTCTTGCCTTGACTGTCCTGGAGCTCACTACGTAGAGCAGGCTGGCCTTGAACTCACAGAGATCTGCCCGCTTCTTCCCCTGAGTGCTGGGCTTGAAGGTGTGTACCCCCATTCCTGGCTTGCATACTGTTTTTGAAATTCATTTATAGTGTGCATATCCCACAGTGTGCACATGAAAGCCAGAGGTCAGCTTGCAGAGGTAGGGTTTCTTCCTTCACCGTGTGAGTCCGGGAGACTGAACACGGCATCAGGTTTGACAACAAGCACCTCTACCCACAGAGCCGGCCAGCTAGCTGGCCCTAGGTATACTATTTGTTTTTATTTTTATTTTATGTAAACACTGCTTTCATAATTATAAATTTATGCATAATGAACACTAAGATTACTTTTTTAATAAGGAAGAAAAAATACACATTTTATGGCCTGAAAGCGATCTGTCCCCAAGGAGCTGATGACTTCATGGGAGGCATGGGATACATACACACATACCTTTCTTACAAGGCAATAAGGAGGATAATGGAAATTTCACCAAGTGTGGGTGGAAGGATCAACTCTGCCTGGGAGAGCGGTCTTTCAGTAAAAAGAGGTGACATTTGCACAGGGTCATAAAGATGAATAGAGGTCTCCAGGGCTTTGTAAATCGTTAGGCTCTGTGCAAGTCTAAGTTAGTCTTTGGCCGTCGTTACCGCTGTCAAGGCTTCCCCCGTATAAAGCTCTCTTTCTTGTCTCTTTCCCATGCTCTCCAAAGGCCAGGATCTCTGGGCCAGGAAGCAGCCGCAGTTAAACAGTCCCACGTCAGTACTGCAGCCAGTGGACTACGGTGCATGCACAAGACGCAGATTCAGGACCAGAGACATAAAATCACCCAGGAGCTGAGCCCGGAAGGTTGGAGCGGGAAGCACCCTGTTGCCACTTTGTGGAAAGGAACTTTTCATGGGCCTCCACCCTGACTGGTGTAGATGTCTCTACCTGAGGGGGGTGGGGGGGTAAGAACTTAGAGCAAGCATCACACATCGGTCTGATTGACCCCGACAGGAAATGACACGTTAGCTGTCTTACGGTCTGCAGACAGGGCGGAGTAGAGAGCGGGGTGTGAGGCAGAGGGCAGGCTGGGTGGCAACAGATGATCTGTTCTTTATTAATGTCTTCTGATTTAATTCTCCTGGTCCCCTCCCTGGAGTCCCCATCACGGTGTCGCACCCCTTCAGGGTTGGGGTTAGAGTCCTTCTAATACCTCTGTGGAAAAATTAGTCAAAGCTTGCTCTGGGCCAGCAAAGGACTTGTGTTGGTCGCAATGTCCTCCTATGCCTGCTCTTATTTACTCCCTTAACAAAAGTATACTGGACACTCACCATATGTTCTATACGTAAACTAATGGAGGAAAAGACAGACAAGACTTCAGACTCCTGTGGATGGAGTGTTTTATTTTATTTGTGTTTTTTTTTCCAAGATGTGATTTTTCTATGTAGCCCTGGCTATCCTGGAACTCACTCTGTAGACCAGGCTGACTTCAAACTCGAGAGATGTGTCTGCCTCTGCCTCCCCAGTACTGAGATTAAAGGTGTGTATAGGCATACTTTTTGTCCCACCAACTGCTCCCCAAATAACCACACAGAAACTTCTTATTAATTATAAAAGCACAACCTATAGCTCAGGCTTATTACTAACTAGCTCTTACAGCCTAAATCAACCCATTTTTACTAATCTATGTGCTGCCCTGAGGCTCATGGCTTTTACCTCTCCTGCAGATCCTGCTTCCTTTCCTTCTGGGTGGCGACTCCTCTGGCTCCGCCCTTCTTCCCAGCATTCCCTCTACCCCCCAAAACCCTGCCTAGCTATCTGCCAGTCAACTGTTTATTAACAATGAGAACAACACAGTTTTACAATGTACAGAAGAATTATTCCACAGCAGGTGTGCTCCACCATGCCCAGCTTTGTTTGTTGTTTTGAAACAGAGTCTCATGTTGCCCGGGATGGCCTCAAACTTGCTGAATAGCTGAGGCTGATCTTTAACTTATTTTTTCCAATTAATTTTTTTTATTTTATGTATATATTTGCTTGTGTGCATGTACATGTACCGTGTGCTTGTCTGGTATTGCAGAAGCCAGAAGAAGGCATCAGATCCCCCAGAACTAGGGTTACAGATGGTCGTGAGCTACCATGTAGGTTAACTGCTGAGCCATCTCTTCAGCTCCCCAACTACTGATCTCTTGGTACTCCTGCCTCTGCCTCTCAAGTTCTGGGATTATAGACATGCACCACTAAGCCTAGATAGATCAATTATTTTGTTATGGGAAACAGAATTAAATTTAAACATAAGAAAGTATCATCTTGAGTCAGGTGGTTGTGGGTGCACGCCTTTAATTCCAGCATTTGGGACACAGAGGCAGGCAGATCTCTGTGAGTTTGAGTCCAGCCTGGTCTACAGAGCAAGTTCCAGGACAGCCAAAGCTACACAGAGAAATCCTATCTCAAGAAGAAAAAAGAAAAGAAAGGAAGGAAGGAAGGATGGAAAGAAGGAAAGAAGGAAAAGAAAAAAGAATAGGAAGCAACTCACAGGAACCCTGAATGTATCTGAGCTAGGTCTTCTGCATTTACGCTATGGTTGTTAGCTTGGTATTCTTGTGGGACTCACAACAATGGAAATGGGAGTGTCTCTGACTCTTTTGTCTGCACTTGGGACTGTTTTCTCCTACTGGGTTGCTACGTACAGCCGTGATACGAGGGCTTGTGCCCACTCTTACTGTATCTTGTTAGGTCCCATTTGGTGGATGTCCATGGGAGGACTGCTCTTTTTTTTTTCTTTTGAGGGGAAACTAAGAAGGAGTTTATCTAGGGAAGAAGGGATGGGGAGAGACTGGGAAGAGTGGAGGGGAAAAAACCTTGACTGGGATGTAATATATGAGAGAAAAATAAAGGTTAAAAAGAAAATACCAGCTCATAAATACCAAGAAGGTATTTCCTTATTTCTGTGCTAGGGTTCAAACCCCGGACTTTAGGGCATGCTAGACAGATAAATACTCTTGGCATTTGAGTCTCTAGTCCCACCTCTTCAAGGTGTACCACATCTAAACACCACCACACTGAGGCCTAAGCTTCTAGCACAGGAGCCTTTGGGGACCCAAAACATCCAGCCATAGCAGAAGGAAATCATGCTGCCCTGCTTGAGGTTCCTTCCTTCCTTTCTTTCTTTCTTTCTTTCTTTCTTTCTTTCTTTCTTTCTCTGAAATAAAATATTCTCATATAACAGGCTTAGCTAAAGCATCACCTCTTCAGGAAAGTCTGCCCTGGTCTCCCAGGTGAAATGGCCACTGTCTCTCTTCCTCCTTGTTAACCCCCGGTAGACCTCTGGTTTGCTGTTGTTTTTGCCGGTTGGCTGATTTTGAGACAGAGTCTCAGTCTTTAACCTAGACAGGTCTCAAGCCTGCTTCATGCTGGCCTTGAACTTGAATCTTCGTTTCTCGGTGCTGGAATTACAGGCACCACCACCATGCTCAGCCTCCTTTCTGTCCTTACCACATTGGATCACCATTACTCTCTGAGAGGCAGCAGCCTCATCCAAGGGTGGCCTGAGCTGCCCGTATTAATCTCTGGCATCAAGAACAGAGACTGTGGGACGGGCGGTGGTGGTGCACGCCTTTAATCCCAGCACTCGGGAAGCAGAGGCAGGCGGATCTCTGTGAGTTCGAGACCAGCCTGGTCTACAAGAGCTAGTTCCAGGACAGGCTCCAAAACCACAGAGAAACCCTGTCTCGAAAAACCAAAAAAAAAAAAAAAAAAAAAAAAAAAAAAAGAACAGAGACTGTGGTCAGTGCTCATTTGTTTCAGGAGCGTGAGATTCCTCTCATTCTACTCTTTTTTTTTTGTTTGTTTGTTTTGTTTTGTTTTTTCAAGACAGGGTTTCTCTGTGGTTTTGGAGCCTGTCCTGGAACTAGCTCTTGTAGACCAGAATGGTCTCGAACTCACAGAGATCCGCCTGCCTCTGCCTCCCAAGTGCTGGGATTAAAGGCATGCGCCACCACCGCCCGGCATTCTACTCTTATCAGAACTTTACTGTTGGCACTTTTTTAGATTTATTGGTTTTGTTTTATGTGCATGAGCGTTTTGCCTCTTGCATATATACCACATGAGTGCCAGGCACCCACAGAGGTCAAAAGAGAGTACCAGACCTTCTGAAACTTGAGCTATAGATGTCTGTGAGCCATCGTGTGGATCCTGGGAACTGAACCCAGGCTCTTTGCAAGAGCGGCAAGTGTTCTTGACTAGTAAGCCATCTCTCTAGCCCCCTGAGAGTGCTTATTTAGACCTGGCAGATCTGTTGCTCAGTGCTCAGCCTTGTGTTGTGAACTTTTCAGCCTGCTAGCTTGCATGGGCTTCACAACGGCCCTGTGCAGGGCCATATAATATCCTACAATTAAAACTCAGACCAAGGGAGGCCAGGAATACAAATGAGAGTTCAGATACTTTTCTTTCTCTGTTTTTATTTTTATTTTACATCTATGAATTGTGGGTGTGTGCCCGCATGGATGTCTGCACCACACATGTGTTGTGTCTGCAGAGAGAATCAGACCCCCTAGAACAGGTGGTTGTGAGCTACCATGTGGGCGCTCTTCTGGAAAAGCAATGGTGCTCTTAACTGCTATGCCATCTCTCCAGCCCCCTGAGATTTTTTTCTTTTAACAAGTAAACAACTTTAAGATGTATTTTATTTTTAATTATGTATATATAGGAGTATCTGTCTTTGTGTGCACACATATGTGCAGGTGCCCAAGGAAGCCAGAAGAGAGCAGCATCCCCTGGAACTGGAGCCAAGGTGGTTGTGAGCTTCCCAGGGTGGGTTCTGGACATGGAACTCAGGTCCTCTGCAAAAGCAGCAAGTAGCAAGTGCTTTATTCATTTATTTATTGGCTTATTGGCTTTTTAAAGACAGTTTCTCAGTGTAGTCCTGGCTATCTTGGAACTTACTTTGCAGACCAGGCTGTTCTCAAGCTCACAGATATCTGGCTCTTCCTCACAAGTGCTGGGAGTAAAGGCGAGTGCAATCACCGCCCAGCAAGTGCTCCAGCAAGGGCACTTAAGTGTGAGCCATCTCTCCAGCCTCTGCAGCTATGAAACCAAGTCCTCCTGATACCATACCTAGATACTTGATCTTCTCTGTCATGTGATGTCACCAGTCCCACGCCAGTTCATGTTGTAGACCCACCCCCTTTCTCCTGGATCACCAATCCTTGTGGGAAAGCTCTGTATTTGACTCCATTCCCTGTTTCCTATGGCAACAGAGCAGGGCTTGCCATTGACTACACTAAGTATGAGTCTTCTTTTGAGAAACAGTCTCACTGTGTAGCCTTGGATGAGGTGGAACTGACTTTGTAGACCAGGCTGTCCTTAAATTCACAGAGGTCTCCCTGCTTCTGCATTCCGGAGTGTTGGAATTAAAGTCATGTTCTACCATATCAGGATGCAAGCAGGTTTCTGTGAGTTGGAGGCCAGCCTGGTCTACATAGTGGGTTCCAGGACAGTCAGTGATACATGGTAAGACCTCGCCTTAAAAACAACAACAACAACAAAACAGACACATATATTTTTAAGACAATGTCTCTCTGGGTACTGAGATTAAAGGCATGTACCACCATGCCCAGCTCACTCCACATGTCTTACTTAAATCTCCAAGGACTGGAAAAGAGTAAGAACTTCTTCTGTAGACCAGGCTGGCCTCGAACTCACAGAGATCTGTCTGCCTCTGCCTCCTGAGTCCTGGGACTAAAGGGGTGTGCCACCAAACCTTTAATCCCAGCCTCTGACCACCACTGACAAGAATGAGCACTTCTAACATCAGGTCATAAGAAGTGATAGGCAGGAGGCAGGCACCTTTTGATGCCGGTTACCTCCAGGCATCTTTCTCAGAAAGGTTGGGGAAAACCGAGGATACACTCATTGCTAAAGCACTTTTAGAACTCATACCTTTTGCTCAGCTCTCCATCTCGATAGACAGGCACACAGGCAGGTCAGGCAGAGGGGAACACGCATGGTTTCCGGCGAGTTGGGAAAATAAGGTCAGGTTTGGATTCAGATAGTTATTTGTGTTTTCTGGGTCTGCATGGTCGATAAACGTCCAAGGAGCAGTGATTCTGTCCCTCATCTTTCATTGCTTTATGGGACTGCGGGGAACCAAAGCATAACATCCTGCTTTCCCATAAGTTCCCCGGCTGCTACCCTGGCACCGATTAAAGACATGTCTGCGTGATTAATCAAAAACCGATGTGGAAGCCCTCTGGCGCTGCTCGGATATGCTGCCGGCTTCACACACAGCGGTTCCTCGGCTGCAGCGGGTGGGCCAGCACATAGCGGCTTTTGATGAACTGGCTATGCTGCCCCAAAGTTAGCAATGTCATCCGACATGACTAATGAGGCTCCGGATTTGATCTGTGCCGAGCGGCCCTGCCGTCTAGAGGAGGCTGGGTTCCGCAGCCAGCCTGGGAAGAGGCTGCGCCCTGGGCTGTACATACACTCCATCATTCCAGCTGGAGTCTGGGAGGCCTCTAGCGTTGGAGCTGGGAGTTGACTAGCAGAAGGGTGAGAGAAATTTGTGCTAGGTTCTGTGCTAGGCCCCACAGTGTATGTGACCCAGTTAAACTAGCTCAGCCTCCACTTAGAGAAATGAGAACTAAGATCCAGGAAAAGTGAGGGGCTTGCAGCGGCCGTCGACACAGATAAACATGTATGGTGTTAATGACTGCGGTGCCGTGTTAATACACCTTACGAAGGGCTCCACTCTGGCCTGCCTTCCTTCCTCAGCAAAGTATTGACAAGGGTAAGGTAGGCAGAGCCCCGTCACCCCTCGTAGTTCCAGAGAAAGGCCTGTGGAGTCAACAGAGCTGGGTTTGGGCCAGCTTCATCTTCAGCAGATCACTTCGGTTTTCCTAGCTTCGGTTTCCTCAGCTGGAACAGCCAAATACTGCTCACCGGGCTACTTCCTAGAGCCCTGTGAAACTTGGCAGAGTCATGCGTTAGTTCCTATCACATTATTGCCCTCTCTCAGGAGCTCTGGCTGGACTCTGGAATGTGGATCCACAGAGACCTTTAACCCTTTCCTTCCTTCTCCTAGAACACACAGGGATGCAAGGGACATAAAACCAACTGGTAACCTATTAGCAGTTGTGTGGGCATTGATCATGTCTTTATATATAAATGCACTTCTTAGTTGAGCTGTGTAGGGCTCTGGGATTTCAGTTCTATTCTTGTTTGGAGTTTAGCTTTTCTTGGAGGTAGTCATATCTTGTTTTCTTTTGCCTAGTTTCTTTGTGCCCATCACTTAATCTTTTTCTAGACCCTTTGCCAGAACAATCTGCTGACTGACTCTGTCAGGTAATTTATTATGTCCAGTTATACTACAAGCGCTGTGCCATGCTGGCTCTGGGGATTCACCTAGGAGCAAGACCTACATGGTCCCTGCTTTCCCTGAGTTTATGGTGTAGCAAGGGGAGAAGTATAAAGTATAGCATCCCTTGGTAGCTGTGAGAGATTGGTTCTAGAACCCCCACCCCGGTCTTCAGCAGACATTCAAACCCACAGATGCTAAGATCATTGACTTAATATGAAATAATATTTACATACAATTCACACACATCCTCCCACATACTTCAAATCGTATCTAGAGTGCTTGCAATGCCTACCTCAATGGAAGGACTGTGTAAACAGTTGTACTGTATTGCTTAGGGACTAATGACAAGGAAACCGTGTCTGTACATTTTCAGTGTGGAGGTAGCTTTGTTCCCTGTCTATTTTCAGTCCTTGATTGGCTGAACCTGTAGGGGTGGAATTTATAAACCTATAACGTGAGCGAAAACAGAGACCGCGTCTGCCTTGCTCATAGCTGAATCCCTAATGCCAGCCAGCCTTGCGTAGGACTGGAGATGATAGATTGCCCAACAGCTTCAGTCATCTGTTGCTCTGTCAAAGGGCCAACTGTAATTGTAATTAAGCGTTATAATGAGAGACTGTGTGGGTCCTCTGGGGACACGTAGCAGAAACACCTCACCCAGGGAGGCAGGAAAGAGTACATAGTTGAAGAATGGGTTGAAACAGTTTATTCGGGTGATACAATTACCAAGTACCACTCTGCCACTGTGAACACCGCACTTGATACAAGGCAGTGAGTTGCCCACCTCCCTGGAGCTTGCATTCCGGCAATGGGAGAATAAGCATAGAGGATGGTTTTCAATAGAAACAAAACCAGTCAGATTAACAGGGGCGGGATGGGGGGGGGGTGGCTGAGCAGGAAGTGGGGTTGAGGCCAGTTTAGGCACTTCGGCAAGGTCATTTCATGGAATGTCTCTCTGAGGAGAAAATGCTGAACGTGGTATCTGAAGCATGAAATCGGCTAGCCACGTGAAGAGAGAGGGACCAGGAATGCAAGATCCTTGGGTAGTAGAAGCCAGTGAAAAGGTAAGAACATTAGGGACACAGAGGGTGGTTAGCACTGAGGGAAGGGACATGAGCTCTAGGTTGCCTATCCTAACAATATCATCACCGATAAAACCCCTCTTCTGTAGTCTGTTTATTATAAGATCCATCCCCGGCAGCTCACAAGGCCCCACCCCCTCTACTCTAGGCTAATGGTTTCTGGGGGTGGGAGTCATTTTCTCTACTGGTATAACCCGTTGTTTACATTCATGCAAGTAACCCTAAGTAAACTCATGGATCAGAGAGAGAGAGGGGAGGGGAGGGAGAGGCTGGGAAGAAGGGGTTCACTGGAAGTGGGAGAGGAATGAGAAAGGGTAATGGAGAGTCCCACTTTCTATGCCCTCCTCTGTATTACAGGCAATATAGAAAACTTGCAAATTAGGTTTTTTTTTCTTCCCGCATCCCCTTGCTAGATGGCAATGTTGACAGGAGACTGGAAAATGTGTGGAGAGAGAAGGTTCTTTTTTTGTCCTGCTTTTTGGAGGCCCCTCTGGAAACAGCAGCTGCAGCACAGCCCCGGTTCCTCCTAAAACAGTGTGTTCTTAGCAGCGGGGCCCAATGGACCAGAGTAACTGGAGGCTAGCTGACTGGAGAGGTGGATGAATGAGTGGGCGGATGCGCACTGGCAGCAACCACCGCTTGCCACTCTTTTCTAGCCCCGCTGAGCCTTTTTTGTACTCTTCCCAAACATCCGACGTCTTTGAAAACAAGTTCCTGAATTCATTCATCTACAGCAGCGCTATCCGATAGAATACTCTATGGTGACAGAAATGACTTAACAGTGCATCTTAGCCAGACCTCTTGGATGAAGCGGTTAGTGTCAGGAACTGACATTTCAGATTCCTCTAGTACTTTAAATGTGGGCCGTTACAATGGCCGCCTCATGAGACAACACAGAAAGACACTGGGTGGGTTGAGTCGTTGTGGCGATCTGACCCACAAAGACAGGACTCCGACGGAGTACCTGACTGGGCGCGTCCAGCGATGACGTCACTGGCGACGCCAGAGGGGTTGCTCTCCACCTCGTGATGACATCAGGGAGCCCCAGGGCACCAGAAGCTTGGCCCAGCTCAGCAGATAGAGAAAATTTTCAGCAGTTCCATTGTCTGCAAGTCCGAGAGGTCGATGCAAATCGCTGGGATGGCAGCTTTCCATGTCGTATGGGAGTGCTCTGCCTAGAAAGCCCGAGCCGAGAGCTTCGATGCTTTTATGGCAAGCAGGCAGTCAGCCTATTTCCTTCCCTTAGGGGAATGAACTGTTGGCACAGAAGTCATGCTCTAGGCTCTTTGACTACCTAATTCCTTTGTGACTAATTAAAGAAATGACTCAGGCGTAGACTATAGTTAAGTCTTACCCATTTGGCACATCTGCCGCGGACACAAACCTGGAGCTCTGCTGGATGACATGTCTCAGCAGCTAATGGTTTATGGCATGCAAGGAGAAAGACTTTGCTTAAATACCACTTATGAGAACCCGGGACAAGATGACTGTGGGAGACAAGGCTTTGGGAGACCAAGTGATGGTTGGAAGGGACTTTATTTTTTAGTTTTTTTTTTTTTTTTTAAGACAGGGTTTCTTTGTGTAGCTCTGGCTGTTCTGGAACTTGCTCTGTAGACCAAGCTGGCCTGGATCTCACAGAGATCTGCCTGCCTCTGCCTCCCAGGTGCTGGAACTAAAGGTGTGTGCCACCACATGCTGGAAGTTACTTTTTAAAAAAGATTTATTATATATATATGCTCTGCCTGCATGATTCCTGTAGGTCAGAAGAAGGCACTAGATCTCATTATGGATGGTTATAAGCTACCATAATGTTGCTGGGACTTGAACTCGGACCTCTGGAAGAGGAATCAGTGCTTAACCACTGAGCCATCTCTTCAGTCCCTGGAATGGACTTTTAAGATAGGATTTTTAAGGTGAACTTACTTCTGACTGTTGAAGGTTTCACCAAAATAAAACTACAAGCTTAGCGTTCTAAAATCCCACTTCTAGGCATATTCAGAGACCCAAAGCTTTGTTAATGGCTCTAAGAACGCTTTGCTTTGTGTGTGTGTGTGTGTGTGTGTGTGTGTGTTGGTGTGGTACTGTGGTTGAATCAGGGCCTTGCACATAGTAGACAAGCTACAAACCTAGCCCCAACTAACACATTATTTTTAAAAACATAGACCATCATTAGGACTAAGGCAATTGATACTCAGACCCTAACTTTGACCCTGCTGGCACAGAATCATTAAGACTAGCAGAGCCACTGATGCCCCAGGTTTCTCATGTGAAAGGATGCGAAATAGGAAAGAATGGGACCCAAAATTTTGAAATGAAGGTATTTAGTACCACTCAGTCAAACACAAGAATCCAGGAAGACTAATCCTGGGGGGAAGGGGGAGCATAAACATCAGAAGGAGGCGGAAACAAGAAAGTATGATCTTTTAAAAATATTATGTGTGTATGCAGGCAGTCATGAGGTGGGGTGTGCATGTGTGTACAGGATGTGTGCAAGTGAGAGGACAATCTCGGGTGTTGGTCCTCAGGTACCTGAAACCGTTTGAGACAGTCTCTCTGACCTGGAACTTCACCATGTAAGCCAGAGTTGCTGTCTCCACCATTGCTAGGATTACAGGCGCACACCACGATGCTGGGCTTTAGCCATGGGTTCGAGGGATGAAACTGAAGCCCTCACACTTGAAAAGCAAGCCCCTTTCCCACTGATCCTCAAAAGATGAGTCCCTGTATATGGCAGTGGGGCATAGGTGTGGAGCAGCGGGCATGTATACGTTCCAGTAACTGCAACCCTGAAAGGCTGTTGGAACGTATAAACTCAGAATTCTTTCCAAGTGAAATGAATCTAAGGTGTCCTGCCTTCTCCAAATCGTTCTGGCACTGCGTCCTGTGCTGTCTGCTAACTCTTCTGGATCAGGCAGGTCCGTGTGGAAACACAAAATTCCCAGTCGTAAATCTCTGGCTTTGAATGTCTTCCCCGCTTCTTGCCAAGTCTGATTCCCGCGTTCCTCCTGGGACCCCACGTTTCCCCCGCTCTCATTCTCTGCTTTTACTGTTTGTTTACTGAAACGCTCCACTGGCTGGGATAGTCTCTCCAGGAAGTGGGCCATCATGCAATTTTACTAAGGTTGGGATTCCAGGGGTGACCCTGGGGGCCCCACACAACACACGCAGCAACTTCACGAGTGACGGCTGAGCCTCCTTTCACCGAGAAGAGCTCAGTGCAGTGACTCCGGAGCAACCTGAGGGCGAAGCGGTGACCTTGTTCTTACTTCGAGATTTCTCTACCTAGTGGTGAAGACAGAAGAGTTCAGTAGAATCCCAATCCTGGGAGACGATGGCAACCTCGTTAGACACCAGTGCATGGCGTTTTAGGGTCCTCGTGCTGCAGGGAGGGGTAGAGGGCTGTCCAGGGGCTGTCACTGATCCTTCCCAGTCACTGTGAGCAGGAGTGCGAGGGGACAGTGAGGGACGGTGAGGCTTAGCCTAGTGTCACACTGCTCATAAGTGGCGGTGGAGACGGGACGGCTGCAGGATCTTGACCCAGGCACAGTGGCGGCGGCTGCAAAGGAGCAAGGGAAACCAAAGATTCTTCCTGCCCACCCAAAACTGAGAACTCCTCCTAAGATGGCTGGAAGCATCAGTCTTGTGTTATCAGAGGCTTCCACAGGGAAAGCAGGGCGGCCCCTCGTGCCCTCTACCGGCAAGGGCGTCGTGACAGAGGTCTGCCTTGTAGAGCCCACCTTCTCACTGCGCCCCTCTCAGGAAGGGATACAGAACTGCACTTCACAGGGTTGCAGACCTGCAAATTAACACACAGAATCGCAATTAGAGAATTGTTTCTAGTGATTATCTTCTGAGTTCCACACTCAGGGGTCATCCCTAGAAATCTCTGTAGGATTCCCGCAGTTTAAGCACTCAGGCAATAATTAGATACAGCTATGTTAAGTAGCTATTTATTAAGCACCAGTGATTTTAAGTGTTATCCAACTTAATCTTGTAACCTCCCCCAAAACCAGGTATCCTTTCTTCCCCGTTTTGAATTTTTTTTAAGTCAGGTGGTGGTGGCACACACTTATTCCCAGTACTTAGATGACAGGGGCAAATGGATCTCTGAATTTGGGCCAGCCTGGTCTACAGAGTTAGTTCCAGGACAGCCAAGGCTGCACAGAGAAACCCTGTCTTGAAAAACCAAAATTTTTTTAAAATTTATTTATATCTATGTGTATGTTTGTGTGCAGCCTGGAGGAGGCCTCCATGGCCTCCAACCCACCAGATTTGTAGGCGATTGTGAGCTACTCAGCATGGGTGCTGGGGGCCCAGCTGCAGTCCTCTGCAGGAGTGCACACTCTGAACTGCTGAGCCATCTCCTTGGTCCTCATTTTTGTGTTTTGAGACAGGATCTCCCGAAGTCCAGATTGTCCTTGAGCTCAGCCCGCAGCTGAGGATGACCTTGAACTTCTGTTCCTCCTGTTTTCACTCTTCAAGCTCTTGGATCACAGGTAGGCACCAATACTACCAAACCAGAATATCTTATCCTCATCTTTCAGATGAAGAAATGGAGGCCTCGGAAGATGCATCATCAATAAGTTCACATAATAAGAGTTCATAGTACGTAGCTAACAAATAGTGTTTATCACAAAGCCACACGTGTAACAGGCACTGCTGGGGGCTCTCCCAGCAACTGTCCTACCCCTTCAGTCTCCAGTATGACAGCCAAGCTATGACGGCAACGCTAATTTCCCTTGTCAGTTGTTGGGTTAAAGCATGAGATGTTAGTTAGCTCTGGCCAAAGATATGGGGGCGAGAGACAGTGAGGGGCATCTGGGAAAGATTTTCTCGTTTTTAATGATTGATTGATTGATTGATTGATTGATTTTTGAGACAGGGGCTCCCTATGCAATCCTGACTGTCCTAAGCAAGCTTTCTGCTGAGGTTAGCAGAGCACAAGGAGCAAACCTGAGTCCTTGGTGAGCTCACCAGTCCTGAAACTCCACTATTTTTGGACTTCTTGTTATGTGAGATCATAAAATTTCCTTTATGGTTTTAGGCACTTTGGGTCCTTGTTTATGCCTGGAAGCTAAAGACATTCTGTCTGGTGCACATACATTTTCTTTGTTGCAAACCAGTGAGAACAGTAGTATTCCCTTTTTGTTTTTTTCTAAGACAGGGTTTCCCTGTGTAGCTCTGGCTATCCTGGAATTCACTCTGTAGACCAGGCTGTCCTCAAACTCACAGAGATCCACCTGCCTCTGTCTCTGGAGTGCTGGGATTAAAGGTGTGTGCCACCTCCACCACCCAGCGTTATTCCCGCCTTTTACGTACTATAAAACAAAGCCTCAGAGAAGTTGGGCAATTTATCCAAAGCAACAAAGATAGGAAATCGCAGACTGCCACTCGAGCCTCCTTAGCCACCCCCTGCCAGCTCTCACCTGATGACAACTGAGCCGCACTCACTTTGCTCCAAAGACCAGGATCTTTTGTTTACATTTCGTTGACTCCCAATCTCTGGGGTAAACTTCCAGATTCCTGGATCTTTGACGTATGATACTTAAAATATGATGTCCTTCCCCTATGAGAGCGAAAAGGAACAGCAACAGGATGCAGAGCAGAAATGACAGCAAGTGACGCACCCGCTGGCTTTGTCCCCGGGCACAGGAAATCCCTCTCTCGGTACAGGTACTTTGTTCCACCTGGATGAGCCTTGCTGCTTTTCCACCTGTCTAGTGGGAACTGCCTTGGCACCATGTCCTCATTAGAGATGTTCTAAAGAGATTCTTATCATCAGACACAAGAAAGGACGAAAGGACACTTAAAAGCCATCCCTCTGCCAAGAGGCTCAGACGGCGTGAGAGATAACAGGAAGCCTTTTCTGAGTCTACCAAATAAAACGGCAGGACGGAGGGAACAATCCATCCATATAAATATTCCCGAACACCTTGCATTTACCAGACCCTGGTGTTATAGACAGATGATATCTAACCTCTGTGGTCTAGGCTCTAAAGCACATGACCAAATAATTAAATAAATACATGAAGCCAGGTGGTGATGGCGTGCACCTTTAATCCCAGCACGCGGGAGGCAGAGGCAGGTGGATCTCTGTGAGAATGAGTCCAGCCTGGTCTACAAAGCGAGTTCCAGGACAGCCTGGGCTACACAGAGAAACCCTGTCTCAACAAACCAAACCTTAATAAATTATAAATAGATGATACCCAGGAGTGTGCGCATGCATGCGTATGTGTGTGCATGCATGCGTGCATTCATGCTTATATGTGTGCATGGTTATGAGTGCAGGTGGAAGCCATAGTTCAACCTTAAATGTCTGTCTCTATCGATCTCCACATTACTTACGAGTCTCTCACTGAACCTGGAACTCATGGATTCAGCTAGACTGGCTGGCAACCTGGCCCCAGAAATCCACCTGTCTCTGCCTCTCTAGCCCTGGGATTACAGGCTCACAAGTGCTTTACCTGACAAGGGAGGAGGGAGGTGGGGCAAGCGGGATTCTTAGAAAACCATCATGTGCACATTCCAGCTGGAGCTTTTGTTGTTGATAGAGGGAGGGAAGCCAATAAAAAGTATCTGGGTGTCTTCTTGGGGGAGATACAGATGCCAACACAGATAACTTGCTTTGAATTTGGTAGAAAAGGGGAAGGGTTTTGAAACAGGACACGCAGCATCGTGCTGCGATGTACGTTGTTCTGCAGACGTAAGCAGAATGGTTGTAGGGGAAGATGGAGAGCAGGGATGTCAATCTGAAGGCTTAGGGGATCTCTTCTCCCTGATCCCCCAGCGAAAGCCCTGTTTCTAAGACGAGTGGGTCCCAGGCGGCTGGCTTACTGCAGAAAGGCAGCCTGTGTGAGCTGGGAGGAGACTCACACTTCATTGAGGGTTGCCACCCAGCTGGGGGCTCACACATGTCATCGTGCACACAGAAGAGGTGCTGACAGAACCAGAGGACCGGGATCAGTTACACAGGGAGAGGAGGCCAGAGTGCCAGAGCTGAGCTGCAGAGAATCATTGCTGAAGACAGGAGGTCCCCGCGGGGACCAAGGCAGCCTCACCGACCCACAGCTGTTAGAGCCGAGAAGCGCGTCCCAGACTCTAGGAGAGCTGGAGGGTGCAGACGCTTAGAACGGAAGAGCAGTGCTAGGGCATGAGGAGAGGTGGCTAGCAGGCAAGTGGCTCGATCTAGCACCTTCTTCCTGAGCAGCTCGGCCAGCTCTCAAGTCCCTGCATATAAAGTGTACCTCAGTCTTTTGGCCGTAGATAAGGGTGTGGATGGATCCGCACTAGCATCTCCCCCATAGTATTATTACTGGCCTCAGAGAACTTCGGCCATTAGCAGCAGCCTTTGGGGCTAGAGAGTCAGCGTTGGCCTCTCTTCCGCAGGCTCTGGCCAAGCACGTCTCCTACACCTTTAAGACCAGCCCACCCTGCACATTCCTTCCTGCTGGTCTGTGAGCATCCAGTACTGTGAGATTTAATGAAAGGGAGGCGGCCCTGTGAAGTCATCGCTCTACCGGGCAGACCCTGCAGACAACAAAAAAGGGAAGGGGACAGGAAAAGGAGAAAGGTGCTGTCTCCCTGAGGACAGGCTTTGTTTCTGCTTCACAGAGGCCCGCTGTTCCCCGTTTCCTGAAATGCCTGCCGTGGCGGTTTGACCTCTGTGGCCTAATTTTTAGCGAGTCACTGATACTAGGAAATATTTTTCTTCTTAAAAGAACCGAGTACCCAAGCACGTGACCAAAAGGGTGTGGCACATCTGCAGAGTTCCAAAACACTTGGGTGTGTCACCTACCACAAACAACCCTCAGGACAACCAGAATGACAGCTGAGGGTGGCCAGACCTGGATTTGAAACAGCCACAAAACAAATCATTTTCAACCTGTACTAGGGGGCAAGTGAAGCGCACTGGAGAAACCGTGAGGGTGGTTTGCAGCCTGTTCTGCTGAGTTAATCTAAGCTCTTAGCTTGGAGCTAAGGCTTTCTTTCATTCTGACCTCACGTCTTTTCCCTTGTTTGATTCCCTGTCTTGTTAAGCCCTTCTCACTTCACCAACCTGCCTGCAGCCCTCTGGACTCTGTCTGCTGCTATCTTTTCCTTCCGCAAGGCTGGTCTTTATCTGCAGCAGAACTTCTCTCTGCCCGGAACCTCCTGCAGTCTCACGCACCCAGGCTGGACACTTCCTTCTGCTGCACACTCGACCCTCTGTAATGCCAGAGGTCCTCGTCACGACTTCTCTGCTCACACATCACTCTGGATCTGCTTCAGCCAGAACACCCAGGGCTCATCCTCAGCTTCTGTCACGAACCGCTCACCCTATGCTATTTGAGCCTGTTTGAATCACCTTGGCTGCAGGGCTTCTGTGGTAATTCACCAGCTGCCCTCAATCCTACTGCTTCAAATGCTCAAGCTCCAATGCTATCTTGTTTGTACTGCCATTTCCCCCTCTGATTAAATATTTTTACTTTGTTTTTTATTATTTTTTTATTATTCTGTTATTGGTATTTTGCTTATCTTGTGTATCTGTGTGAGGGTGTTGGATCCAGATAGTTGTGAGCTGCCATGTGGGTGCTGGGAATTGAACCCAGGCCCTCTGGAAGAGCAGTCAGTGCTCTTAACAACTAAACCATCTCTCCAGCCCATAGTTTTGCTTTTTTGGCATATTCCCTAAGTCTTCAGGTAAGATACTATGAAAGTCACTCCTCTCGGAGAATCTCGGGTTGGTGAATGAGAAGGAAACCACAAGTTTCGGATCTGTGAAAGATTGGTAGACACTAGCTACACTAGAGAGGCATGGAGGCTCTCAAACAAGTGCTCCTCCTGATCTCCCATGGCCCAGAAGCGGCAACTTCTGTGTGGTCAGGCAGCTGGGAACAGAAGCTGGGTTAGAAGCTAGGTCTTGCTCAGTTTAGGGGAACCCCAGCTCTGTAATCCCAGCTCTCACCCAAGAGACTGGCCTGGGCCACATGGTTGAGGCCCACTCTCCACAAACACAGATAACAGGGCTACTGGGGGACTCTCCTGGTCAGTCCCGGCTTCCAGCCAACTGTTGGACACTGAGCTGTCAATTCACAGATTTCTGCCCCCATCTCCACCAGTTTGTCTCTTGAAACCCTTATGAAATCGGAGTACTGAGTTCTGCTGGTATGGCTGGCTGGGAACTCCATTGATCTCTGCTTCTGCCGTTGGAGCAGGGTTTCCCCAGACTGTAGATATCTGAATTCTTTGTGGGTGAGATTTCGTGTGTATCGTGTGTGGGCTTGTTCCTGTGAAACAGGTGCTTTTGGAGGCCAGAGGAGGGTGCTGGATCCAATAGAACTAGAGCTAAGACGGTCGTGAGCCATCCAGCGTGGGTGCCGGAGACCAAACTGGGGCCTCCGTAAGAACACTACATGCCTCTATCTGCTAAGCCATTCTCCAGCCCCAAAGTCTCAATTCTTAAAGCTCCATACCTCGTAGCTCGTGGTTGTTCTGAGCCCACAGCTGAACACTGTGATTTTCTGTTGGGAGCAGTGAGACCCCAGATCCTGAATTTCTTGTAATCCCCTGATCTGAGTGCCTACAGCTGCTCTGAGCACGAGACCTTCAGGAGTTCCTGATGGCAGGAGAGTGGTTTCTGGTGGGTTTGGCTGGGGCGTGGCTATCTCTATATAATCTGCCCCTGAACACAATAAAGGGGGCATTCTTGGGGAATTCAAGGACGACCCGTGTCGCTGTCTCTGTCTGTCTGTATTTTAACCTCCAGCCTCTTGCCCGAAGCTCGGTAACTGGGTGCCAGAGCACAGAGCGCAGGCACGGGGGCGCGGTGCGCGACAATTTTCCCAATGAGGAAAACAACTTAGTGCACAGAGCGATAGACTGAGATTAGAAGTCGAGCTTCACTAGTACCCCCTTAACGCCAGTGCCCTGGATTTAGGGTTTCACAAAATGCTGGTGGAATTGGATCGAGACTGTAGATTACTTCTAGTTCTTCATTGTTACAAAGAACACAGGCGCCGGGGATTCTGGGATTTACTTTATTTTTATATTTTCAAGTATGTGTGTGTGTTACAGCACATCAGAATACAATCTCTGGTATCACTCCTCTCCTACCTTGTTTGAGGCAGGTGTCCCTGTTGCTTACTGCGGCACATGATGACTGGCCCACCATCTTTGGAGGATTCTCCTGTCTCTAAGCTTTTCATAAGGGTATTGGGATTACAGATTCTGGGAATCTGAATTCAGGTCTCCATGCTTGCACAGCAAATTTCCCACCCAGCCACCTCCCTAGTTCCTAATCTGTTTCTTGGTTCCGTTTCTTTCCCTAAAATCAACTCAAGGGTATATATAGGAAGCGTCCTTTATGGCTTAGGGTCTGAGGTTTTTAACACAGGACATCTGTTATATTAACTACATGTGGTCTTAATTGCTTGCAGTACAACAGATTTTTTTCCCTTCTGGGTCCAGTTTTTCTCACTTTCAAGAGCCTTCTATACTGGGGGAGGCAGGGAAGAAAGACAGAGAGAAAGAAAACTTCACTCTTGTGCATTTTTTCCAAGAAATGTATTTCATTCTGTAATCAGATCAGCAGAAAAAGATATATCAGGTTACCCTTTCGGGAATAAGAATGTCCTCGTGGGAATTATGGGAATGTTCTCTAGTCTGGCTAGGCTGGAAGTGGAAGAAACAAAGACATCTGGAAATAGAGGCTCTGAGTAAATTTGGGCTGGATGGACAGCAATCAACGGTGAACCACTTAATTGTAGGGAAATTTCTTCCTTGCTGCGTGTACCATTCAGCACTTGTTGGGGGGAAGATAGACATGTTCATTTGTCTCCTGGAGAGCAGGATTACGTGTTGTTTCAATTAGACCATCATTCAGGAGATGCCTTCCCTAAAATAATCCTATGCTGGTTGTTCAAGATCATCCCTTGAGACATGTTCAGCTTACTAAAGGGGATGAGTTACAGGACCAACCAGCCCTTGAGAAGACCTAGGAGGGTCTGGGGATAACTCAGTTCTGTCCCTAGTGTGCACATTAAAACACCAGGCATGACGGCACATGCGTGTAGTCCTGAGACTGGGGAGATAGACGGGGATCTCTGGGGCTTGCTGACTAGTCTATCTACCCGAATCTGTGGCTCCAGGCTCAGTGACAGATCCTGTTTCAATGAAGGTGGGGAGGCATACGGGAAGACAAATGGTGTCAACTTCTGGCACACATACTTAAATTCCTAAGGAGAAAAAACACAGGGCAGCATGAAATGCAAGATGAGGTAATTAAAGCCAAAAAATTATGGAATGGAGAAAAGGTGGTAACAGGTATGAATAATGGACAGTCAGGGACTGACTTTACCAAGCACGAAGCTGGTTTCACAAATCAGTGAACAGAGCTAACTTTACCAATCACTGAGCTAGGCACTTTACATGGTTCATCACAGGATAGTTGTTTTTTTTTTTTTAAAAAAAAATCCCATTTGGAGGTATTGTGTGACATTATTCCTTGGGAGACACGAACAAATGTCTAGTTACCTCAGATAAGGAGTGGAAGACAGACCAAGGTAAGGATAACACCAAAGTCCAGCTTCGTGGACCAATGAGTTTCATTGGGGTATATGGGTGATGGGTACTTACAGAAGCAGAAGTGACTCAGACAGCTGAATTACCAACATCCTACCCAGCATGGGTGACAGTTCACAAAACTGGAAACCTGGTTTGCATGGCACAGCCTGCCGGCAGCTCCACAGGTCGGAGGGTGTCCTTTCATGGAGGTTCAGCTCGTGCGAGCCTCTTCTAGACAGCTTGGCTGTCTTTGTTTCTTCTAGGCAACTCTGCTGGTCTCTGCACCTTCCAGGGTCTTGCTGGGCAGGTCTCGAGTCTGTTTGGAGCTCCGCCCTCTCAGCAGTCTTTACTATTTCTATACTCTTAGGGAGGGAGATGACTCTGGCTAGTTTCAGGGACTTCCTGAAATGATTTGGAGTTGTTGCTTCCTGTCTCAGTGATCTTCTCTGTAGGATGGAATATTTTATTTCCCTTAGGACATCCCATTGTTGTCCCGTCTTACAAACATTGCGTCCTGAAATATGCTTGTTTTGCTTGTCTTTACATCCTATGTCCTAAGAAATCGCCTCTAAAATGGAAGGTTTTAATTTGGGAAGAAACAGCTACACACTGGAAGGGCAGACACTGTATAATTCAGTGGTCTAGTGCTAGCCTGGTGTGTGAGACTGTAGGTTCAATCCCCAGCACAGAAAATTCTGTAAGGTATGAGAGAAGTGATGTAGCTCGTTAAGCAAAACAAAACCCTTCAAAGTAGAAGACTTTGGATTCAAGTTCAGATCTCTTCTGATTTCCATGAACATCTTCTATTCCCATTTGTGCTTAGAAAATAGTGTTCAGTGGCTGGAGAGATGGCCCAGTGGTTCTTGAGTTTGGTTCTCAGTGCCCACGCTGGATAGCTCACAGCTGCCTGAACTCTAGTTCCAGGGGGATCTGCTGCCCTCTTTTTGACCGTCAGGATTGCCTGCATGCGGTGCACATACAGAGACAAGCAGGAACACATTCATACTCGTAGGTTAAAATATTTTTTAATTGATTTTTTTTATTGAGCTCTACATTTAAAATAATTTTTTTGAGATTTATTTTTATTTTACGTGTCTGAGTGTTTTGCTGGTGTGTGTGTCTGCATCACGTGGTGTGCAGTGCCTTGCAGAGGCCAGAAAAGGAAGTTAGAGCCTTTGGCACTTGAGTTATAGCTGGTGGTGAGCCTCCTTGGGGTGCTAGGAACTGAACTCTGGGCCATTGGGATAGAAGTGAGTGCTCTTAACCACTGACCCACCTGTTCGTTCCCTTTTTTTAAAAAAAAAAATTATTTTCAAAAGACAGTGAGTTGGACAGCAGGATTTTTTTTTTTTCATACAGTTGTTAGAAGCACAGGCTAGTTTCAGTGTCATGGAAAGGAATACACAAAGAAAAAGTAGCTCACCAGGGCAATTCTTTTTGCAAAAAGAGTATACCAGAGCACATACCAGGCCAGCAAGCAAACCTAGACAGGAAGTTCACCTGGCTTTTATCTAACACAGAGGACTGTCTTTCCCTCCACTAGCTGGGATCTGACCTTGAAGTCTTTCCCTAAAGTTCATTTTAAAAGAATCATAGGAAATGAAGTTTCACTGGGGGGTGGGGAATTAAACATTTGCATGAAAGTCTTAAAGGGTTGGGGAGACGAAAAGATTGAAACGCAAACTGGGTGGTGGTGGCACAGGCCTTTAAACCCAGTACTCGGGCCGGATCTACAAAGTGAGTTCTAGGACAGCCAGGACTGCTACACAGAGAAACCCTGTCTCAAACAAACAAACAAAAAAAAAAAATTGAAAAAGATTTGAATGCCATGTCGTAGAAGTTTTTCAGTGTTAGACAGAAAAGACTGATATTTAATGATTCCTACACTTAAAAAGATAAAGACTTGGGAGTAGGGAATGGCGTTGCTAGTGGAGTGAGGATGGCCGGGTGCAGGGGTGCAGCCATGGGCACAGGGGAGGGGTAAAGGCATCGCTGATGGAGTAAGGATGGCCGGGTGCAGGGGTTCAGTCACAGGCACAGGGAAGGTGCAAGCCTTGTTCCAGGAAACCTGGCAGAGTGCTGTGACTGGAAATGCCCTCTCAGATTCAGCTCCACACTCATCAACGCAACGATTCTAATCTGAGCAGGACCCTGTGTTCTCAAAGCCTTAGGCTCCACTCTCAGTCTGACTGTGATCTGCTGAATTAACCGCTGTTAACACTGATTGCCTTGTGATGCTTCCATGCAGGTCATGTGTGTACGCACGTGTGTGCGTGTGTTTGCATATGTTCATGTAAACATGAGTGCATTCCCTTCCCCCAACGGAGTTTCACTACACGCTTCCTGGGCTCTCCATAGGCATGTGTTCCTTTATCTCTTTAACTTTTAGTGAGGCGTGGATTTGAACCACTGACCTCAGGGTGACAAATTTGAAGCCCACAGCATCACAACAAAGCCCTTTCAAGCCAAGAGGTGTCTTGCCTAGCTCATGCGGGAAACTACGAGACACGCTGGGGTTGCTCAGGGGAAGACCTTGATTGGAACTGACAAGGAAAAGGACACCTTCTGCCATTTCTCTGCAGACTTCACGAGTTCTCAGCACTTCTTGAAAGAGAACATGCCTCCAAGTCTTTCCTCCAGCTGGCTGGAGAGGAGAGGATGTACTGCTTTTTTCTTTTTCTTTCTTTTCTTTTTTTTTTCTTTTTGCATTTCATCTCTGGCAAATCACAGCACAACATCACACGCAGCTGCAAACTCTCTGAGGTGAAGACAAGCTGGATCTCATGTTTGGATTTATCATCCCCTCCCCCGTAGTAGCTGATTTCCACTTCTGACAGGGTTATTATTTCCATCTTTAGGAACTACCTTAGACCCTGCCTTGGATAATTACAGATTATCATCAGTCCCTCACCTGAGGCGTTTTGGCACTTGTGTGAACCTCAAAAATGCCTAGCCACCCCCCCTTCCCAGGAAGTAGAGAAGTAAACTCAAATGTGTGAGACTGTGTCTTTGTTCCCATTCTCATCTGCAGCTCTCCTGGGCTGTCTGGTGATTGAGCCATTAATCAGTGTCAAGTCATGGTCGAGAGCACAGGCAATGCTTTTGCCACTTGGGGTCCACTGTGGCTTAAACAGGCAATGAGTCTGGAACGCTGTCATGAGGTACAGTGGAAATCACAGACTCAGGAATTGTTAGGGCAGAGACACCACCTCAAGGACCACCTACGACTTTGACCCACGGTTGGACACCTGTCTTTGGACGTTCCAGAGTGCTCCCTGCATTTGTCTGACTGGCACTCCAAGCTGAGGACTTTTAAGGCTCTAACATCCCTCGTTTTACCATTTGAGGTTGCTAATCTTTGCGTTCTTTGCCTCGAGATCCTGGCTATTTTGTGGCTGGCTTGTAGTTTAGATGGTAGAGCGCTTGCCTAGCGTGCATGGCATACAGAGTGGGATCCCCAGCATGGCATAATGATGGGCATGGTGGTGCAGAGATAATCTCAGCACTCAGAAGCAGAGGTTCAAGGTCACCCTCAAGGTCATCTTCACCCATGGAGAAAGCACTGCATTAGACTGGGTTAAAAGAGATCTTCTCTCAAGTTCAAAACAAAATGAAACCATGTGACTTCAAACCATGGGCCTCAAGCATGTAGTCTCAGCACTCAAGAGGCTGAGGCAGGAGGAGCAAGAGGTCAAAGTTATCCTCAGCTACATATTTAGTTTGAGGCTAAACTTGTTGAACTGGAACCACATAGACCAGGCTAGCCTTGAACTCAGAGATCCACACGCCTCAGCCTCCAGATATGGCCTCTGCAGAATTTTATCTATCTATCTATTTATCTATCTATCTTTTAGTTTTTCAAGACAGAGTTTTTCTATAGCTTTGGAGCCCGTCCTGTAACTCACTCTGTAAACCAGGCTGGTCTCGAACTCACAGAGATCTGCCTGTCACTGCCTCCTGAGTGCTGGCATTAAAGGTGTGTGCCACCACCGCCCGACTCTGCAGAATTTTTTTTGTGGAGCCTGTGGCTATTCTGTTATGTGGCTTGTTTTCATAGTAACCCCTTGTCTTTTAACTCTTCTTCGGCAACAGATCTTTTTGGTTTTAAATTTTAATATCCATCCATGCAAGACAGTTGTATCATATTGATGCAGTAGGAAAGTCATGTATGTTAGGAGTTGGAGCTGGGTTTAAATTTGGGCGTGATTGTCCGCAATTTGTACTTTCCGGCCTACTCCCATGGCAGATTCACGAGGGAAAAATAAATCTTACTGTTTTCCACTGGAAATTTTTTGTGGTAATGTTATGTGGTAGTCGATCCGCAGGTCAAATTTTGGGACCCGGAGTAGGATGCTATACCAGAACTGAAGGGTGGTTTCAGTGCTGGTGTTAGGGCTGACCTAACAAGTTTCAAAAAACTTTCAGCAGAAGCCTGAGGTTTTGAGAGAAAACCATCTGTGAGAGATGAAAGGAGAGTGAGGAAAACCTTCCTGGAAGCAGGAGGAGGAAAGTGAGTCTTTAATGTAGAGGAAACATTAATGGAGCTGCTGCCGGGGACAGCAGGTAACTGTAAAAGGTACCTAACAAGTTAGTGAATCTAACTGATGCTTTCCAAGCAGTGTTACAAGTGCTACCTGGCTTCTCAAGGAAGTAAAGAATAACCCACCAAGAACAAGAGACAAGGACTGGCTAAGTTTTAAAATAAAGAGGCTTTTTATTCTTTCTTTTTCATTCAGAATTCAGCAAGTATTGAAGGTGGGGTCAGGGACTGTGAAGAATCACGCATGCGCCACAACCTGAGCCTCAGTCAGAGAAACAGTGTCAGGGCTGAAGTGCTCGGCCAGCCTTAGATGCATGACATCCTAGGTTAGCTTGCCGGTGCTTTCATTATGGCTCTACCCCTCTCTTTCTTTCCCATGGGGAACAGAAGTTTATGGTGGCCATTCTGTGCCAGTTTCTGTTATTGGATGTTAGATACACAGGGAAAAGCGTTTGCTACACTGAGTGTAAATGCATCTGATGAAACTCAGCTAGACCAGAGCAGGATAACAAAACTGTCGTCCTCAAGAGTATGGTGGGGCTGGCAAGATGGCTCAGTGGGTAAAAACACATTCTACCTATGGCTGGTGACCTTCCTTTGACCCCAGAACCCAGGGTGAAGAGGTTATTCCCAAAAGTTGTCCTCTGACATGGAGCTCTCCATGTGCATGAACACATCAGTGCACACACACACACACACACACGCGCACACACATGCACACACACGCACACACACACGCATACACACACACATGCACACACACAGTTCACTTATTTATGTAGTTATAAAAAAAAAGGAGAAGAAACAAGAAACCTATTTCTATCATGAGGACAGACTGGGAATGTCGAGTGAAGGGTGTGAGGGAGTTGTAGGAGGGAGGTGAGTTGTTTTGGCCGGAAACCAGGATATAAATAGTTATTATGGACTATGGAAGTTGATATTTCAAAAAATGTTCAGTAATCGCCCAGCTGCCAGCATTGCACCTGAGGTTGAAGTAAGAGGATTGCCAAAAGTTCCTGGCCAGCATGGCTATGTAGTGAGTTCCAGGCCAGCCTAGCTAATGTAGCGAGTTCCAGGCCAGCCTGAATTATAGGAAGAAGGCCCTTTCCCAACCTTGCCTTCCCCTCCAAATCACCCAGCTAAGCTACTTGTGATTTTGTCAGAAACTACAAACTGAATTAAAACAAAATATTCATTGTTTCAAGCCATTAGGGTTTGGGATAATTTATTAAGCACGAATGGCTAACAAACACAGGCGAAAATTATGTAAGGTTGAGGACTGATAGGTGATTCCTTCTATAGCTGTGAATATGCATTGCTTTATTGGTTGATGAATAAATCTGCTTTGGCCTATGGAAGGGCAGAATAAAGCTAGGGGGGAAATCCAAGCAGAGATACAGGGAGAAAGAAGGTGAAGTTAGAGAGACACCAGAAGTTGCAGGAGAAGTGAGGTATTGTGTAACAAGCTATGAGCCTCATGGTAAAATATAAACTAATAGAACTCCGTTTTAATACTTAGCTGCTTAGTTAAGCAAGGAATAGTTAAGGCAGGTATTCTATCTGCTTCTAAGCACTACCCCAGACTGGGCAATTGTGTTCATTACGGTCTAGCAGGGTGAGTTTACTTCTTCCCCAGAAGTTTATCCATTTCAAATCATATTTTTGCTACTTTATTAATCTGGTATCTTATGCATGGCATTTAACCTGTGTCTTGTTTTTTTTTTTTTCTTCATCCACTAAAAGATGGCTACTGTGATGGCTATCTTTGGTTGCCAACTGGAACTGGACTACATCTGGAATTAATTAAAACCCATGTGGCTGGGTATACCCGTGAGGGATTTTTTTCTTAACTAAACTGTTTGAAGTGGGAAGATTCACTTTTAATCTGGATCTTTTTTTTAAAATATTATATTATCTGGCATCAATGGATAATCTTTTTATAAGGCAGTAACTAACGATGAAGTGACAGATGGAAAATTCATGGGGACAGCAAGAAGAAAATAGAACAATAAGTAATATATACATATCTATAGCAATCAAGCTATGAGATATAGAGTTGATCGCTGATTATTCTATTTTATTACATATCAACCAAAGAAAATCCTGCTTTGAATATGCATATGATGTATTTACTGTTTCTTAGATTCTCTACTAAGTATTTTCACATTACTGTCATTAAAACATGTTATATCACAATAACAGGAAAGAGACAAATTCACATCCATAAATGTTTCAACTGGATTAGATATTTAATGTAATTGAGGAGCGGTGTGAAATCTAAAAGGCTTACATCATTATTTGAATTGTAGGGCTTTCTTTCATATTTTGTTTGCAGGGGCAAACAAAATAAAGGACAGCATAATCTACAGACAGATTGCTGATATTGCTAGCATTTCTTCTCCAAAATCAACACTCCTGTGTAACTTAATAATGGATGTTTGCTGAAGATGGTGCCAAATTCTTTTTAATTAGAATCTTTTTTTTAAAAAAAAAATATTTATTTTTTTATTATGTATGCAACATTCTGTGTGTATGCCTGCAGGCCAGAAGAGGGCACCAGACCCCATTACAGAGGGTTGTGAGCCACCATGTGGTTGCTGGGAATTGAACTCAGGACCTTTGGAAGAGCAGGCAATGCTCTTAACCTCTGAACCATCTCTCCAGCCCTAGAATCTTTTCAGTATTTATTTTGCACTTCCTCAAAGAGAACTTTAATATGAAAAGGCTTTAACCAATTTTGCACTAAAACCTTATTCTTGTAGAAAAACCACCATAAAATAAAAAAACCCACCACACTGACTATCAAGTGTCTGTATAGTGTATTTTCTCATGAATTTGAAGACTTGATACATGCAAAGGCTTTTCAACATTAGTCACATTCATAGGGTTTCTTTCCCGTATGTGTTCCTTTGTATTTTTGAAAATTACTATTAATTGCAAAGGTGTTACTTCACTGATTTCATTCATAGGTTTCTCTCCGCTATGTGCTCTTTTATGCCTTGGAAGACTACTGTGATATGTAAAGTCTTTATCACATTGATCACATCAATAATTTTTCTCTCCCCTATGTGTTCTTTTATGTATTTAGAGATGCTTCTGATATTAAAAGGCTTTATACCACACTGACTGCCTTCATAAGGGTTTCTTTCCAGTGTGTGTTCTTTCATGAGTTAGTACATTATGATGATATGCAAAAGCTTTACCACACTGATTACATTTGTAAGGTTTCTCTCCAGTATGTATCCTTGCATGCCTGTGAAGATGACTGGAATGTATAAAGGATTTACCACACTGATTACATTCATAGGGTTTCTCTCCAGTATGTGTTCTTTCATGAATTAGAACATAATTATGACGTGCAAAAGCTTTATCACACTGCTTACATTTGTAAGGTTTCTCTCTTGTATGTGTTCTTTTATGCTTTTGAAGATCACTGGGAGATGTAAAAGCTTTGACACAGTGATTACATTTGTAGGGTTTCTCTCCAGTGTGTGTTCTTTCATGAATTATCACATTACTATGATATGCAAAAGCTTTATCACACTGCTTACATTTGTAAGGTTTCTCTCCTGTATGTTTTCTTTTATGCTTTTGAAGCTCACTTGGAGATGTAAAAGCTTTAACACAGTGATTACATTTATAGGGTTTCTCTCCAGTGTGTGTTCTTTCATGAATTATAATATAACTATGATATGCAAAAGCTTTATCACACTGCTTACATTTGTAAGGTTTCTCTCCTGTATGTGTTTTTTTATGCATCTGAAGACCACTGGGAGATGTAAAAGCTTTACCACACTGGTCACATTTGTAGGGCCTTTCTCTGGTATGTGCTCTTTTATATAGTCGTAGTTGACTATGATATGCAATGGGTCCATCATCTTGAATAACTTCACAGGGCTTCTCTTCCATGTGAATTCTCTCATGCCGTTTAAGAGGACTTCCACAACTCCTAGAACTTTGAGAATGCTCTTCAGTGTCATGACCTTCCCAATTGTAGCCAATGGCAGTGAGGTTCCTGAAGGTCTGCAGCATCACATCATTGTAGAGATTCTTCTGGGAAGGGTCCAGCAAAGCCCACTCTTCCGGAGTGAAGTTCACATGCACGTCGTCATAGGTCACTGCATTTATGGCCTGCCAGTCTTCCCTGTTTGATGACAGATGTGCATAGCTCACCATGGCCTAGCTGCACAGCTCAACCACGCTCTACCCACACGGAGCCCAAGACGCAGCAAATAGGAGAACAAACCAGCATTAATCTGGATCTTTTGAGGTGAGTAAATCCATCATTAATCTGGGCCACAGCTTCTGCCTGCAGCCTGTACGAACGGCATGGAAAAAGGAAGCTTGCTTTTTGCCTTGCTTGCTTTTTCTGGCAAGTCTGTTCCTTCACTGGCATAGAGCCTACTTCCTCAGGACTCCAGTGTGTGCTGAAGACCAGCTGGGACACCCAGTTTTATGGACTGAACAACTACTGGATTCTTGGACCTTCCCTGGGAAGACAGCCATTGTTGGATTAGTTGGACCACAGCCTATAAGCCACTCTAATACATTCCATATATTTATTTACTCATTTATTCTATCAGTTCTGTTCCTCTAGAGAACTATGAGTAATACAGTCACTATCAGGCTATTGCATGGATTAAGAAAGCTAACATATGGAACAGCAGCTGAAACGGAGAAAGCTGTGAGTATATTTATTATTTTCATTATGTGCTAGGCACAAGAGTGCATATACCTGGTTGGTCCCTTTCCATAGAGTTCGTTCTCGTCAGGACTTTTCAAATGACCATAACTCTATGTATTTAGCTCTGTAACATGGTACGTGTGAGAAAAGACACCGAAATGTCTGTCTCGCGGTAGAGGGACTGGTAGGGCCAGGAGGAGTTTCATGAGATGTAAGGGAGAAGGGTAGTTTGAATATGATCCTTAAGAGAAAGGATATAGGATCATTTGGATGTACAAAGCAGTCAGAGATAGCACACAAAGGCTATTACAGCTTCTAAGCCGCAAAATAAATATGTTTAAGACCTAGGTGCAGTGGCATGTACCTGTGATCCCAGCACTCGGGAGGCAGAGGCAGCATCTCAAGCTTGAGGCTAGCCTAGAATACATGGGGAGATATGTTTCTAGACAAAAACTCACGACAGGAGAAAGGGGAAGATGTAAAATGCTATGTAGTGCCAGCATTATTACTTGGGAGTTTGTTGGAAACAGGATCTGGCCCTAACTATACAACCCAAAAGTTCGCATTTTTACCAGGACCATCATGTGTTCCCACTGAACACGAAAGCTTGAGAGCTACTACTGGCGGAAGGTGTAGACTCTGGGACCGAGCTGCCTAAATTTATGACAAATAAGTTTGTATCATTTGTGTGTGTATACATGCGGGAGGTCAGAGGACGATTTTGTGTACTCAGTTCTTCCACTACCACATGAGCGGGTTCTGGAGACTGAGTTCAGGTCAGCAGGCTGGCAAGATAAGTGTCTTTACTTGCTGAATCTTCTCGACAGCCTAGGCTGCCTAAATTTAAAACCTTCCTTTGTCCTTTACTTATGTGGACCTTAGGGGTGGTTTTTAACCTGTATCAGGGACTTATTTTTAGCTACGGACATCCCTACTAATTGTAAGAAGTTATATAGAAGATGGAGGATCAACCCCAATTGTTACTCTTATTTGACTTACAATAAGAGTCAGGTTTGTTTGCTTGTTTTTCAGGACAGGGTTTCACTATGTAACAGTCTTGGCTGCCTTGAATTAGTTCTATAGACCAGGCTGGCCTCAAATTCAGCGAACCACCTGCCTCTGCCTCCCAAGTGCTGGGATTAAAGGCGTGCACCATCACCGCCTGGCCAAGAGTCAGGTTTTGTTGTTGCCTTCTTAAAACTTTATTTTCTGTGTATGGGTGTTTTGCTTGTATGTGTTTGTGCACTACATTTGTGCTGTGCAGTACATTCGTGCGGCACCTAAGGAACTCCTGAATTACATATGGCTGGACTTATATATGGTTGTTGGCCACCATATGGGATGGAAGAGAGGCCAGTGCTCTTAACCAGCCCCCTATTGCTGCCTTTCGAGACAGGGTTCTATTATATAGTTCTTGGTTCACCAGTTCCTGGACAACTGTGCCTTTCCATCCATAGGACGGGCAAACTTAATTACACCCACCTCGTGTAGATGCTGCAAGGGTCAAATAAAGGAATGTTTGTTAAATTACAAAGTCTCCTATTAAGATTTAATTAACCACCTTATAAGGTGTTCTTAAGCAATTGACCTCACAGTGTGCACAGGAAGGTCAAGAAAGGCGTGGAGTAAACTCAAATGGTCCTTTTTATTTCTGACTAACCTACATCTCCATTCAAGAGCACGAACAGACTCACATTTATGCAGTGGTTCACAAAACTACAAAAACCCCAAACGGTTTTTGGTCACAGGGCCTCCTGCAGTACAGGCTGACCTGCTTCTTCCACTTCCCCAGTGCAGGGATTAGAAATGTAATTCATAGCGTCCCACTTAGAAAAGAACTTTCACCCACGCCGTGTATCTGAATATTTCCACAGAGTAGATTTTGCCCCTCCCCCTACGCATACCCTTAAAGCAATCTACCACTGAGCTAGAAGTCCTTCCTGTGGTAACCCTGGTTTGCCAGGGAATTTGCTTAACTGCAGGATGCATACTAACAATTCCTTCAGATGTGTGCACTTTCACCACATCCGATGTTACCAGAGTTTAGAGGGAGGACATCACAAAACTTTATGGAATTTACAATCCTAGAAACTAATTTTGATTTTTTTCGGATCGTTGTAACAACACATCGGGCCTCTTTCCATCTGTAAAGCAGGGGGACAAGACTTTGACAACATGGTGCGGTTAAGTAACAAAGGCTGCAGGTGAACCTACCATGCTGTAGTGAGTGCCACAAGCAAATCCCTTCTTCCCTTGGACAGACATAGCACAAGATATCACTAGCTTTCCTATTTCGCACACGGCATTGCCCCAAGCCGAGAACGCTCGGATTCCCTTCCTCGATTTGCAACTCTCAACACCGAGAACGGGGTGCGGGCCACTGTGAGGTCCTCTCTCTCCGTTCTTGTGGCGTGAAGAATCTCTCGAGTCGTCGGAGTGGTGGAGGACGCTGACGATGGCTCCCAAGAGTCTGGGGAACCAGATCTTCATCCCCCAGCGTTCATCAGAGACCAAGCCGCGCTCTTTTCATCCCTCACCTCGCTAGAGTAAAGGTCGAAGCGCGGCTCCGACTGCCGACGCCATTTTGGACGGTACGTGTGACGCCACACGTTCAGCTGAAAAGGGCAGCCGATTGGCTGGGAACGGCCGGGAGGCTAGGGCGCGCGAAGCCAAAAGGAACTACACTCCCAGACTTCCTTGCGCACACGACCGGCGAGCAGCGAGAGAAAGAGGACGGAGTTGGAGCTCGGACTACAACTCCCAGCAGGCTCCGCGACACCCGTCCTTCCCTTTCAAAACGCGGGGGGGGGGGAAGGGGTTGGGCAAAAAAAAAAAAAAAAAAAAAAGCAGGACGGGACGAATAGAGGCTTTTGAGGGCTCGTTTCGCAAAAGGCGGGAAAGGCGAACTACACCTCCCGACGAGCCGCGCGCGGCTGCGCCTGCGCTCTGGCCTCTGTCGCCATCTTGCCCCTTCTGAGGCACCGCAAACAAACCTAATTCCTGGTGTCCCCTAGTCTTGGCGGAGGAGCCTTTTAGATGAGCCCCGAAAGGCCGGGCAGGTGGGTGTCTCTCAGGCAGGGTCCGGGGAAGAGCTGGCAGCTTATCCAGGGTCTGGGGGCGCCGGGCCAGCCGTGGGGAGCCCGGCTCGGGGACGCTCAGCCCCATCCTCCGTTGTTTCCTAACGGGATCGCGGGGCTCCCTCAAGTGGACCGAGGGGCGCTCCGGCACGCCTAGTGATGGGACAGCGGAGGTGGAGGTCTAGGGTCCCCGTGGTGATTCCGGGGGCCGGCCGGCCGGCTGTCCGCCTTCCCCAGAGGAGCTGGCCAGCGTTGCCGAGACCCGGCTGCCGGCCGCGGGGGCGCGGGCTTGACATTGGGGACGGGCGCGGAGCGGCGCAGGCGGGGAGCCCGGGCGGGTTGCCCTTGTTGTGGTGCTGCGGAGGGAGTGCGTGTTTGGAGAGGGGGCGGGGCGGGCTGCCCGCTGACACCCGAGCTGGGCATGGGGGCGACCGAGTCGGTGCGACCCCCGCCTCCCGTCCCCCGGTTCCTCGAGCGCGCACCGGCTGCCGCCGCCCGGCTCGCCTGGCTTGTGCGGCCCCGCCGTGCGCTTCGCCGCAGGGGGATGCTTTGGGATGCCGTGACGTGGTGCCTGATTTCGGGCGGTCGCCTGCCGCCTCCGAGGTCCTGTCGGGAGGCGGGGACTGGCTCGGGGAGCGAAGCGGATTCCTTTGGCTCTGCCCCTTCCTCCTCTCCACCCCCTTTCTTTATGTCATCCTGCCAGCTGGGGCGCGCCGTCCAGTTCGGCTCGCTTGGGGTTGGTTCTGAGCTCGGAGGACGATGGGAAGTAGGGGGAAGGGGGACTCCACTTGAGGCCAAGAGTTAGGCTTAGCAGCCCAGAGGAGTTATCTCGGTTTAGTGTTCGACTCTTAAACTGGTTCATTCATTCATTCGTTCGCTCTTCTCGCCCGCTAACCATCCATTTATCAGTTTAGCAGATGTTTAAGGAAGGTCTGCTGTGTATTCAACCAGTAGTATGTGAACCTACCGGCTCTGAGTCTTTTTGTCCTCCAGGCTAGGGGATTCTCAGTGCGAAATTCCGGGCATCTCAACTTTGGATAACTAGTGGACTCATGACTGTTTTACTGCCAAAATGTGAGAAAAGAGTTCTTTACTAAGTTCCATTTACCCAAATAACATGCTCTACCCTTGGCTTATTTTATCTTATAACTTGTTAGTAAGGAAAGTGGCAGAGGTCAAGTCGCTTGCCCAAGGTTGCACGTGCGGAACAAACTATCTGGCAAGTTCTATGCCAGCCCCCATGAAAGAACTTTGCATGCCCTGTTTCCTACTTACCACTGCAACCCGGTTGGAATTGCTTTTATTTTCATAAACCTGTATGAAGTGGGTTCAGACAGGCCAGTTCACCAGGATGAAAAGCTGGACCTGGAACCAAGTGTTTGACTCCAGAACCCATGCTCTTCCCCTGTTAGCTGGATCAGGGTGCTCTGGTGGTGGTTTGGTCATTTCTCAGCAGCCGCAAAACATGGTTATGAGGTATCGTTTCAGTTTTGCTTGGTAGCCCGTGGAGGGATCTCCAAGTGAATGGCCTGTTGCATATCCTTTGGTGATTTTGACTTGTTTTTCTTCTGATAGGGAGGACAAGCTCTTTGGGGCTACCAGACAGAAGCAGCAATGCCTGTTGTGTGGCCAACCCTTTTGGATCTCAGCAGGGATGAATGCAAACGAATTCTTCGAAAATTGGGTATGGATTTTGTTGTTACCGTCCCGAGCAGGGTCTCACTGAGTAGCACAGCACTCCTGCCTCAGCTTTCCAAGTGCTGGACCACAGCTGTGCTCCACCAGCCTACCTAACGGTGTTAGTCTTGTTGTTTTCTATTTCTCTGTAACCCTTTTTCTTTTCTGTGTGGGCCATGGCTGTTGGTGGCTAGCGCCCTCATCTTTCTCACTGTTTTCTCAGGGCCTGAAAAGACCTTTTTTTTTTTTTTTTTTTTGTAAATGAGATACAGGAGTCATAATGTCAAGGAGCCATGATAAATGGGAAACCTGGCTGTTGTGTGTTCCTTTTTTTAAAATTAACTTTTAATTTTCTTTTTTTTTGGTTTCATGTAAGCATACTACTAACTTTAGTAGATGTGTCTGTGTGAATCATGCCTTTTCTGAATCGTAAGCTAAATGCAAGCTGCCTATTTTCCCAATTACTTAATTACTGTAATTGATAAAACACACTTTATGCTTAAAGTTGACTATTTAATGTTTCTCCTTTCTACATTTGTAACAACCCTTTTCAACCAGCATTTAGGGAGAGAAGCAAGCCCTAATGCTAAGGCACGTGTTTTGTGTGAGTGAACTGACTTTACCCTTGTGTGCAAAATGGTGTTAGTCACGTCCCATTCTTGTGAATATTGAGAGAAAAGCTGCCTAATCATTTGATCTTTGGTTTAGAGTGAAAATCTGTGAAAAATGCTGTTTTAGATAAGGCCCTTGTCTCATTTACCATTGTAGCCTGAGGCTAGTGCACTAAATAAAATAAGTGATGGAATAATTTGAAAATGAGCAGTGACTATCAATTAAATAAAAAGCCCATCATTGTGACTGGCATGTGAGAATATAGAGCTTAAAGCAGCTACTTTTGAATGTACTTGTAGGCTACTAAAGTTTTCCTTCAGGGGAACTCTTTGTTGAAAATTCTATATGTAGGTCAGATGAAATTGTAGCTACTGTAGACCTACTGCTAATAACTTCTGCCCTTTTCTGTCTTTCCCTTCTCTATCCCCCCCCCCCCCCCAGATTATAAACTGCTTGACATTGTTTTAGCAGTTGGAAGAGGGCTCTTTTCCGGGGGCCAGTCTTTTAAACTTCCATGCAAACTTTTATCACTATTTTGAAGATACTTGGCTATACACAGGCACTAATATAACTTGCTGTTGATTATGAAATTGAACTCCATTTCTTTCATAGTTAAAAAAAATGCAAGATGAAAAGATCACGAGGACAGTAAATTGGACTGAGATTTCTGGGTTTTGAGAGCAACATAAAGTTAGTAATCTTTAAGTTTGCTGTTAGTTTTTTCCATAAATGACGTGAGGTGATGTATGAAAATGACTTGATGATAGCACCCTATAAAATCATGACATCAAGGGGTTAATGTTTCGGTGTTAAAGAATGAACACCCCTGAAACAGCCCACGCTGTCAAGGTTACAGGTAGGCGGAAGGCTGTTAGGTACCAGGAAGATGCCACTTTATAAAAGTAATGTGTACCATTGTGTCTTAGCATGATGGGGCTCTTACGTCTGTCCTGCTACAGTCTCAGGATCTCAAGGTGGGGGGATGCTTTCTTCTGTTTTCTGCACATCGTCTAAAATGCAGAGAGCGATGCTTTGCTCTTGGGTTAATATACAGATTCTCCGTTCCTGAGTATATCCCATGAACAAATCACCCAAGATGTGTTGGTGGACTTAGAGAGCTTAGGGTCAGATTGACCTATTTTGGCGGCCCCTCCTGCCACATCAGATTGATCATCACTGAAGAGGATCAAATTGTTCTTCAGCTAGAAGAAGAGGTAGCGCAGAAAAAAAAGAGTTATCTCAGAACAAACTAAGGAAATAGACTTTAGGGTGCAATAAAAAAAATCAGCATTAGAAAAAAAATTCAAGTAAAAATAAAAACAATGAACGTGTCTGTGGTTTTAGGCAGATGTGTGGGAGATGCTGCTGGGTGCTGCTTCTGTGCTGAAGGGAGCGGCCGTTACCATGGCACTTCTGGCCCCAGTGACCCTTAGGAAGGTGGGCTTTCCTCCCCGGGTTGCTGTCTTGACCATGAACCTTTGGATTGCTTTCAAACCCTAGTTCCAAGTCCTAAGTCTAGGAGAGATACACACTGTCTCTGAGAATTGTTAGGTTAAGGGCTGGAGAGAGCTTGGCAGTCATGTCATGTCAGGATGCTTACCACTGCTTCTAGCTCCAGCTCCAAGGATCTCATGCCCTCTTCTGAGCTCCTCTGGCCTCTTTGGGCACCTGCACTCACACGGCATACTTTCTCTCTCTCTCCCTCCCTCCCTTTCTCAGTCTCTGTCTTTGTCTCTCTCTTGCTCGCTCGCTCTCTTGCTCTCTCTCTCTCTCTCTCTCTCTCTCTCTCACACACACACACACACACACACACACACACACACACACAAATTTTTGGCTTTTGGTTTTTTGAGACAGGGTTTCTCTGTATAGCTCTGACTGTCCTGGAATTTACTCTGTAGGCCAGGCTGGCCTCAGACTCAGAGATCCACCTTCCTCTGCCTCCTGAGTGCTGGGATTAAAGGCGTGTGCCACCACTGCTCAGCCACAAAATTTTTAAAAAGTGTTTTTAGCTTAAAACTTTGTTCTTTTAGAAGCAGCTATAAATGGTTTCAATGTGGGATGCCAAACATTTTAATTATCAAGAAATTGGGGTGGGGAGTGCTGGAGAGATGGCTCAGAACTTGGAGCATTTGGCTACTCTTAGAGAGGGTTCGGTTCCCAGCACTGACATGGCAGCTCACAACCATCTGTAATTCCATTTCTGGGGATCCATGCTCTCTCTGGCATCAGACATACACATAAACATATATACATATAATCAAAATATTCATACACATTAAAAAGAAAGAAGTCAGGCTAGACAATTTACGATACACTCATGGCACCAGTAGCAGGTAAATGCTTGCTACTTTTTGACTGCCTCTCCTTCCTTATCTTTATAACTCTTGAGTTGTAACTTAACTGACTTGGGGCTTTATGACTAAAGTATAAATTGAAGTGGCCGATTGCTTTAAATGACATGGTTTAGGATGGTTTAGGATTTTATAAAAGTAGTGTAGCACATCTTTTGTTTTTGAGGCATATTTATTATCTGTGTGTCTGTCTATCTATCATCTATCTATCTATCTATCTATCTATCTATTGGTTTTTTTGAGACAGGGTGTCACTATATAACTCTGGATTTCCTAGAACTCTCTCTGTAGACCAGGCCGGCCTTGAACTCAGAGATCTGCTTGCCTCTGCCTCCCAAGTGTTGGGATTAGAGGTATGCACCACCCTGCCCAGCTTCATTTTGTATATATATATACACACATATACTTTTTTTTTGTTGGTCACCAGAATGGCCCTGTAATGGAATGACCTCAGTATCCTATAAGCATGCTTGTCATTAAATATGAAGGAAGCTTGTGAGTTAGTAAAGATTCTAATGGTGACCGGACTGCTTACCGGGATGCTGTGAGTTTTTGTAGCTGAGGAAATGTTTCAGAGCCACAGTTTTGTGTGTTGGATATTGCCACGTCCTAATTTTGTGCATGACTTCTTAGTTGGCTTCAAATGAAGCTGGAAATATCATAAAATTTTCCATATTAAAAGATTTCATTGCATTTTAGCCAGGTATGGCATCTACCTTTAATCCCAGCACTTGGGAGGCAGAGGCAGGTTTTCTGAATTCAGGACCAGCCTAGTCTACATAGTGAGTTCCAGGTCAACCAGAGCTACATTGTACATTATAAAACCCTGTCTAGAAAGAAAAAAATATATATATTACATTTTAAATTATGTTTTTGTTTTATGTGTGTGTGTGTGTGTGTGTGTACACGTGAGATCTTGCACACATGCTGTGGGGTATGTGTGGAGATTAGGCTACAACCTTCAGGAATCAAGTTTGCCTGCTTTGCAATTTGTTTCTTTATGGCATTGTTATTGTCTTAAACATTGGCAAAATCTAAACTATTACTCATTTTCTTCTGTCCTATCTACAATCAGTTACTGAGTTCTATCAAATAATTCTTTAAGGTGGGATTAAAGGATTTGCTTAGTCTAACCACAAATTACTTCTGTTTCCCTTTTTCTCTGTTCTCTTATATATGTGAAATAAAACCTTTCTAACAATTTATCTGTCTATTTATCAGTCATCTATCTAACACATACATTAGACCTTGATTTTAGTCATTTTGAGAATAAGGACTTTGTTTTATACCCTACAAATATTTAAATATTTTCCCTGGTATTCTGTCTTATATTCCTTTAGTAATTTGGTTTGAATTAGTGACTCTTCAACTACAGACAGTTTTACTTCCTTTAATGTAAAACTTTTCAAATAGTTCTTGTTCCTGGAAGTTACTGCAGTAACATGAAGCAGTCTCAGTTCTTTTGCTCTCTGTTCCTTTTGCAGGCATTCGTTCCCCACTCTGCACAAGGACTGCTCTCTCTCATCCTGGTGAGAGCTTGTTTCCAAACCAGACGCCTTCACCACTGTGTGCAACTGTGGTGATTGCAGTTAAATATTTGAGGGCAGGACCCAACACTCTTTAGTGTCTATATATTAGGACTCAACATTGATTTCTTGACTAGAATATTCCATAAGTATTTTAATGGGACATAAACATTTAGTATAGTGAGTTTTCAGCTGGCGATTCCTAATGCCATTTTTTAAAATCTCTTCCAGCTCTTGTCAGAGCTGAAATATATTTCTTGGACTTAGTATTTGCTTTTCGCCTTTGGAGGGCAGGTCTGTGCTTTTGAACGCACCCCCTTCCGTGTCTGCATGGTGTGCAGTACATACTCAGCACGTGCAGGCTGATCACAGTTGGATATCAGTGGAACTAGACATTTTTGCTGCTTTTACTCAGCCCATTCCTTTATATAAGGCTTCCTTTAAAAAAATTTATTTTTATTTTATATGTGGATGTTTTGCCTGCATGTCTGTTTGTGCACTGTGTCTGCATGGTGTCTGGGGAAACCAGAAGAGGGTGTTGGGTTCTCGGGAAGTGGAATGATAGACGGTTCTGAGTCACCATGTGGGTGTTGGTATTTGAACCCATGCCCTCTGGAAGAGTAAGTGCTCTTTAACTGTTGGGCCATCTCTTTAGCCCCTAATGTCTCCCCCTGGCAGAGTTGAGAATGCAGTGAACAAAGTGAGACCACAGTTGACTTATTGGCTAGTTTTGAGTCTGCAGGCTTACATCTATTATTACTTAACCCACATTTACTGGGTTTCTGTAGGCAGACAGAAGATATTTATCACAATGTGAGTGTGAAAATACTTCTAATTTGGATGTTTTTTCTACCATTCTGGTTTGCTCCTATGTCTCTGTTTCATAGTATTAACGACTAAAACACATTTTTTTTTTTTTTTTCCATTCTCTTGTTGGTGTTGTCTTGAAGGTGTAAGTCACAAAACAATCCCACACCAGGTTGGAATTATGATTAATAGAAAGGTTATTTATTTAAGGGGAAAACTTACAGATCACGGTCCTAGACAGCAGCCCTCTGAGCGACCAGGAACAGAGTCTGGCAGCTGAAGCTGGAGCCAGAAGCAAGAGCGAGAGCAGGGCTACTGCTGCTTTTTAAAGCAAAAGAGACCACACCCAAGTGGGCTGGAATCATAAAGGCTATTGGCTGAAGGAGCTCCCTCAGCCTTGTCTGACCTCTCTTGCAGCTCCAGGGAACTAGGTATAGCTGAGGTGGCTGAACCTCTTTCTTTGTGACCTTTCTTTCTGGGTTTCTTGACAGCTTGCAGATGTTATGTTCCTAGAGAGCAAGGTCACAAGCACAAGGACTTAGCACGTGTCTGCATCCTATTTTTGATGCTTCATTGTCCAAAAGTAGCATAGAACCTAGAATTGGTGTGGGAGGAGACTACACAGAGATCACACTGGGTGGTCGTGAGAGGCCTGCATATTTTGGGGGAAAGGCTTGAGGACTTTTGATTTATATATATGTTTTTGCTTTTTTGTTCTGTTTGTTTGTTTATTTTGTTTTTTGAGACAGGTTCTAGTTTAGCCTAAGTTAGCCTCAAAAAGTTATGATCTTCCTGCTTCACTTTCTGAGTACCAAGACTACAGGCATGCCTTTTCATGTCTGACTTGTGTGTTTGTATCTTTGTGTGCACATGTGTGTGTGTGGGTATTTGTATATTTCTTCACATGTATGTGGAAAACAACAACCTCAACTATTGTTCCTTAGGCATCCCCATCTTTTTTTTTTTTTTTAATTAAAAATTTTTTTAGGTAGGGTCTTTCACCTAGAACTTGTTCAGTAGTCTAGGTTGGCTTAATGGCCGGCAAGCCTGGGGCATCCTCCTATCTCTCTCTGTCTTCCTCAACACTGGGATGACAGCTGTATACTGCCATATCTGCTTTTCATTTCCATTTTTCTCCTCTCCTCTTCTTTCCTTTTTTAAAGTAGATTTTTGTGGATTAAACTCAAGTGCTGATACATCTATGCCAAGCACTAGTCACCTCTCCTGCTTGTATTTTTTTTGAGTTAGTGTCTTGCTACATATCCTAGGCTGTCTTTGAACTCTCCATCTTTCTGCTCAAACCTATGAGTGCTGGAATTACAGGCATGTACCACCCAGACTAACTAGTCATTTCTATGGTAGGTTTTTATGTTTAATTCCTTGGATGATAGTTTTTGTAAATGTAAAGATCTTAGATTAAAGGTATGGCCACCATGTCTGGCTACATTACCTGCTCTTCAGTAATATGTTAGAGATTTTCTTTCCTAAGCATTTTATACCCTTGATTTCTGTGAGACATTGTATAGTAAAGCAATATGAATGATGAAAGTAACACTTAAATCTTTTTATTCAATAACATTTTTGAAAGGAATTAAAAATTTTGCATTTGGTTGATTTTGGATTTCTTGCCATGACATTTAATATTGCATAACTACATTTTTCAAAATTGAAGGCTTATTGTGATAAAATAATTTTATTTTCTAGAATTGGAGGCATATGCTGGAGTTATCAGTGCACTTCGTGCACAGGGGGATCTCACCAAGGAAAAGAAAGATCTTCTTGGAGAGCTCTCAAAAGTCCTTAGGTAATTTGTCATGAAAGTTTTGGTGATGTGAATAAAAGTTTGATTTCTGCTCATTCTCAAATTGAAGAGCCGAGGTGTTCAGTGTGTTGGGTGCTTAGTGGCCCTGTTCCATTGTGTGCTTTCTGCTGCAGAAATGGGGAAACTTAGTCTCTGTCGTGTAACCCAGTGAGAGGGTTTGAGTCAGGTGTTTTTGGGCTCCTGGAGTGGGAGGTCCTTTGACAGAGGTGAAGGAAAGAAGAGCTGGTGCAACTGAACAGGACGTAGAGTGGTATTTACTGGAGGGGAAAGATGACTCAACATGGCAGTGGGTGCTGGCCACACAGTCGTGGCCTTAACTCCAGCTGACTCCTTCACCTGAGCTAGAATGCCGCTTGGATCCGTCCAACAACTCAGTGAGAGGGGCTCCTCGGTGCTTTATCTTGATTCATTTTTATGTCTGCTTTCTCAAAAAATGTTCGGCCTTGACTTGTTTGCTTTCTACATTTAAAGTCATTTTGTTCTTTTTTTAGAAGTGAGAAGTGGAAGAGTCTCTTATTAATTAGCATTAATATAAGAATGTTTTTAAGCAGATTCTTAGTCTTATTTTTTTGTTTACGTTTCTTCGTAAAGTCTGCTTTTAGTCTTTAAGTGTTGTGATCCATGCTATAAATTTAGTGTTAAGTACTAAAGAAAATAAGAAGAGTGGTATTCACCTTATTGGGTATTTATGAATGGAATGGATGTAGTCTTTAAAAACTGTTTCATTTATCAGTGTTTAATGTATGTACATTCTTACCGTTGGTGACATAATGTAGAAGGCACCTAGCTGAAGTTGAGTCACGTGTCATAGCATGAACTCACAAGAAACATGTTATCTTGCCACTCTTACTGATTTTATTATATTCATTGGACTCTTACGCCTTAGAAAAGACCTTAGAAGACTTTCTTCTAAGTGCCCAGTCCTCCTGCCAGCAGCCATGAAATGAGGAGGCTCTGAGCACCTGTTTCCTTGTCTATTAACAGGAAGCATTGCTAGTTACCATGGCCTGCTGTTTACAGGTGGGGAACCTGCAGTCCAGGCTGAGTTTGTCTTCCTGAGATCTCCAGATAAATAATCCGCAGTTACACAGAATCAGTATGAAACCTTTCCTGTGACCTTGAAACATTTGAAGATACACATTAGGCAAAGTAACCCTCAGCCCCAGAAGATGTTGACGTAAACCTTAATAAAAGTGTAGAGAAGAGCTGCCTGCTTGGCAGAGTTCTATAATGGCTATTTTTTTTCATAGCATCTCAACAGAACGCCACCGTGCTGAAGTTCGGAGAGCAGTAAACGATGAACGGTTAACAACAATTGCACATAAGTAAGCCATTAGTCTACCACCCTGGTTTTTAAATGATGTAGTATAAAGTAGCTCTGAGACAGTCTTCCTTTGGTGTGGCAGGCCCCTGAGTCTTTTATCTTAATAATATCTCTATACTCAGAGACTCTGCCCGTAGTGATTACTGTTTACTCCGTTGGTTACTTTTTGTTTTGTTTTGCATTTTGTGAGGGAAGCTTAAAGTACTTAGGTCAAATCCTATTACAAGGCAATCTCTGTATAATCAAAGACCACTGGAAGCTCAGCTCAATACCAAGTAGCATGCCTCCTTAAATTGAAAGGTGCTTAGAGGTTTCTTGTATTGGTATTTGATATGTATATTGCTTTATAAATAGGCATTATAATTTTTATATGGCTCTAATTATTTCAGATATTTTGAGCTTCAGAAAAATAAATAAAATATATGTTCTTTTAAGAGATAAAATATAACTTAATGTACTTTAAAAAGCAAACATACTAAAATTATGAAGGTTTCTTACCAAATTGTCTTCAGATTGTCATACCTGACAGATTGGGTAGAGGGTGGCAGAGCAGAATCCACCATTAGTTGCAGAGATAGTGCCTCCTGAAGAACAGAAAGGACAGAAAGGAATCCTCTCAGTGATAATAGAAATTTCAAGTATAATCCGTTTGTTCTGATTTTTATGTTTTAATATGACATAGAGCTAAAGGAGAAAGGAGCTTAGTGAGTTACCACAATGTGATGACGTAGGGCATTTGGCAGCATTTGCATTGATTACACAGCTCTGTTGGCTTCTTGTACTTGACTGTCCCTCATTTTACTTAACACTTAGAATGGGGTACTCACCTCTTTAACAGTGTAGTTTGACTGTTTTGCTGTTTGTTCTGTAAGTCTGAGATTTCTTCCATGGTAGGTATGCACTGTAGGAATGTAGAAATCCCTGTAGAGACAGTAGCATTTAGTAGTTAGGCTGACACAGCTGAAACACTCAAATTCAATGTGTCCCTCTTTGAGTTTACTTCAGACTTTTGAATTGGAATGCTTTAAATGGAGTCTGAATTCTAACTGGGGAACTGGTAATAGGAACCTGTGCTCGATACTGAAGTAGAAAATTAATACATTGGAAGTGTTCAAATGGTATTGTGGGTCAATGAGTTGTAAGTTGATGCTCGGTGTCATTCTTAAAGGATAACATTTATTTAGTCTCCTTTTCCTTTTTTCCCCTTTTAAGAATGAATTTATCCTTATATTTGGGTGAAAGACCAAGTTACAGGTATGCAAATAGGTTATTATTATTTCAGGCTTTTTATTGTATTTATTTCCAAATTGACGCTCTCAATTATTCAGGGGCACATACTCCATTATGAATTAACCATGCCCCTTGCTTCTCCTTCTTTTTCCTCCTCACCTTCCTAATACTGCCCAACCTTTAGCCATTTTTGCTGCTTGGGAATATCTCTAGTCAGAGGATGGGAAGGGAGAGGAGGTGAAAATTTTTATAACACATTTTACTGCTTGTTAGTTGGCCTGAAAAACAATTGGTGCAAGAATTTACTAGTGTTTGCTAAAATAATTTTTGGATAATATGCGAATTTCTTTAACCTATTTGACCTCTCCCTTTCCTTCCTCTCTCCATTAGCATGGATAATTGAGAGTTGGCTTCTTTCTACCTGTGTTTCTCCGCCCCTTCCTTTCTTTCTGATTTCTTTAATAAATGAATTTCTTTTTTTGAAAAGAGTTTCTTCAGTATATAATGAAAGAAAAACCTCGGGCTTTTCTGTGCTCAGACTCTGATGTTTTATACTGTGGTTTTGGTTTGACTGGGTACTCCATTTACTTGTTGAGCGCAGTAGTCAGGAATGAGGATGGTAACACTTTCTTCTCTTGGGTAAGCAGTGGAGACCCAGAGATGGCCTGTGAGGGCTTTAGTCTAAAACAACAAGAGGAATGCGTGTGAGCTGACTGCATTTCCTCATCCTTCTCCCTCCCCCACTTGAAATTGCTGTGTAGCCCAGAAGGAATGTTCTTGAAAGGTGATGGGAAAGCTGAGAAGACTGAGCAGGAAGGAAGGGTCCTGGACGCACGAGAAACTGTAGAGGCCTCTGCGCCAAGGCTTGACTGGGAAACTGAGGTCTTAGTTACAACAGCACTAATGCTTCACGTGTTTTGCTCAGGCCACTCTTTGCCCTCATTGTCTCTACAGTTAGACTAAAATGATAGTTTGGAGTAACAGATCTCTGCACTTCTGCCCGCTGTCAGACATCCCCAAGATACTGTGTTTCTGTGACGGTGCAGCGTTCTCAGTGCTGCCAGCTGTAGCTCATTAGAGTGTGGCTTTCTCGGTGCAGGGTTTGCACCTTCCTTGTGGTCCTTGGACGACTAGAGACAGGCGAGTGTACAAACTGGGGGGGCCTGTGAACCCGCAGGTACAATATTTAATTTCTGAGGTCTCTTAGAGGACCTGTGCAGCTAACACATGTTTACAGCCTCACCACTAAGGATAGGAGCTCTTGACCTCATTTCTCATGCTTCCGCGAGGGGACATTTGGCAGACTTACAGTTCTTCCTAAAGGTTGCAGTTGTGCCTTTTTGACTGCAAGCCCCATCTTTCAGTAGCTATGTCCATGTTCCTTCATAGTATTAATCTTCCATAATTTCTGCCACCACTTAAACAGTGTGCCAGGTAAGTGTAGAGGAGTCACTTTGTGTGGTAAATTCACACTAAACAAGTTTATCAGTGACAGTCTAATAAAGTAATATCAGAATAGGAATGCTATTATAGAAAATGCTAGCTTTTGGAAAGTTTTCTTCTAACAATCAGTAATCTCTTTTCTGTCTTTTTCTTGTTTGGACTATTCTGTTTCTGAACCAGTGTTAACATGGAACTTAAATATTCACGAGGTTACGGGGACCTTGGGAAGTCTGCCTTCCCTTGTCTTATGTAGGACTGCTTTAAATCACAAAAGAATTTAATATATTTTTCACAGTAACCTAACCGGATTTGCCAGCTTCTAGAAATTCTTCAGCCTAAATCCTTTTTCTCCTCCCTTCCTTCTTCCTTCCTTCTTTCCTTCCCCCCCTCCCTTTTTTGAGACACTGTTTTGTTTCCTTTCAGTGTTTTGAGACACTTGATTCAGTTCACTCCCTCTTGCCAAGGGGCACGGGGGCTAACGGCTAAGCCTGTGTCAGCTGAAGCCTGTGTTAGCACTCCTTCCTGTCTTGCATACCTTAAGCTGTCGCTTGTTTCCTGCAGCAATTAGACAATAATTGCTCAATTGGTATTAATTGCCCATAAAATCTACTAGAAAGCTTTTATTCCTTGTGTTTATTCGACAGATAATTAGGAGCATGATACATATTTGTTGAAAGAGACATTCATTAGTTGTGTAGCCGGAGGCAAGTTATCTAATTTCTCTGTGACTCAGTTTCTTATTCTAGAAAATGGAGATGCTGATACTGTCAACTTGATAGGATTGTTGAGAGAACTGAGTTAACAGACGGGAGATACGCAGAGCAATGCCTGCTATGTGACATGCCCTTAGCTGGTTTTAATGACACCATCACTGTCAACATCTGTCCACTGTCTAAGGCTTTGGGGTACTCTTTCTAACTCTGAAGAATCGTTGAGTATAGAGTTGTAAGCACTAAACTGGCCTGTAGAATCTGTTGTGGAATCTTGAAGAAATATTTCTGATTTAGTGAAGAAAATTAGTTGTGTCTGGATTACTTTTAAACCTTGACACTAATCATTAGGGTGTTTCATGAAGCCAAGTTAGCGATATGGCAGCTGTCTTTTGATATCTTAGCCTCTTGTCTGATTTCTGGAACAAAACTTACTCAAGAAGTCTAAAGCAGGGAGACTTAAGAATGTCTTAGAAAGAGAGAGAAGGTCCAGTTGTCTCAAGTGCCTTTTAGGGTACAGGGTACACCATACAAATAAAGGTGAACAGTGGTGGATCTCTTTCAACAGCCTCAGTTCCGCTCTCTTGTTATAGCAGGAAGCAGGAAGGGTGATAATATAAAAATACAGTGAATATTAATCAGCGACACCTGCCTTCGTGTACAGTCGCTTCCCTCCTACTAACTCCTCTCGTTTACTGCCTCAGTTTTCTGTGTTTGAAAGCCTTTAGAATCTCTGGCCATGCGGGCAGTTAGGAAATTTTGCAAAGATTCATTGACTTCCACCTTTAACTGTAAAAGAAAGTCTGATTCTTAACACTATCAGTGCTTTTGCTTTCATGTATAATTACAAAATTAAGCTCTAAAAGTTAATTTTATTAGTAGAAATATTTGTTTTCATTTGCAAAACCCAATTTCATAAAACTAATACCAATTTTTATTTTCAAAGCATAGAAAAATTTTTCATAGTTATATTCAGACTAAAGAATAAAGTATGTAAGAACCTCAGTGTGTGGCATTCCTTGAATTTAATTGTACCTAAGTTTGATTTTGCTTGCTTAAAATGAAGCCTCTCCAGAATTCAGGGCACTTTTTAATCATTTAAAAATTGTGTGTTTGACTCATTTTTAGCAAGTGCGCACCCTTGTAGCAGCATTTTCTCTTTTGTTTAGTATGTCTGGACCTAATAGCTCTTCAGAATGGTCCATTGAAGGGCGTAGATTGGTACCACTGATGCCCCGGCTGGTTCCCCAGACTGCCTTCACTGTAACAGCAAATGCTGTGGCCAACGCAGCTGTCCAGCACAATGCGTCCCTTCCTGTGCCTGCAGAGACAGCCAGCAAAGAAGGTAAGTAGGAGCACTGCTGCTGGGGGTGGCTCTTTGCAGGGCTTTCTGTCTTTTTAGTAAGTGCTAAAAATTATGAGATTGTTGTATCTTTATCTGAAGCTAGAAACTGCCAGGTTTTCAATCTCCATCAAAATCAGATTTCTTTACTTCAAAGGGAAAATTATCTTAATCACAGAAAAAGTTTTCTCCGATGGAATTTCTGGTATTTGTCTTATTTTGTTTATTTGTTTTGGTTTGGATGCTGATAGCTCTAGAAAAATAAAACTGTTTTTGTCTTTGGAATCAATGGTACATGTAGGTTCGCTGTTCCAGTCAGTGAGCACTTTCTTACTGTCCCTTACTTGTGTGATTGAGATGCTTTAACCAATCTTTGCATTTTCTCACCAAGATGGCACTAAATTTGAGAGTGTGCTTGGATCAGAAGCTACTCTAAAGTCAGTGTGTTTGCCAGATTCCTTTGAGACATGGTTTGTCTTGTCTAGTGGTGAGACAAGTTTTGTGTTGAGTGAGACAGTTGTCATTCTCGGCCCGGCTTGGCTCTGTGCCAGAGAAAGCTGCATTTTTCAGGGAGGCAGTTATCTGTGCAAACTCAGCTCTGCTGGGTTCCTGTTTTCTTCGTTGTTGTAGTTATATTTCTTCTCTTCCCACTTTGACCTTTTTCTTTTGCTAGTTGGTAGAATGGGAAGAAAGTTGGATTTTTAATAGTAAAATTGGTGTTTGGATCTGAGTTTGTCATTTTCTAGCTCTGTGACTTTCAGCAAGTCTTATGTCTGGGCTCCTCATCTTTAAAGGGGGGTGGAGTGTGAGAGTCCGTAACGGTGATGGTGACGGAAAGCACTCGGGGCATGGTAGCTCCAGGCTGTTGTTGGTGTTCTGAGTGAGAAGGAGGTTGGAATTTGATTAGTTTAAGTTATTCTTGCACTTGGTTGGCAGATGACAGAAGAGTCACTTGTTTCTCCTCCTGTACGGGCTTTGGGAATTGCTGTGGTTAGGGAGAGTTAGCCTCGTTGGTGCTGCTGTTGGTAATAAGGAGTACCTCAGGTTTGTGTCTGTCCACGTCTTGCTGTTATGAGGAATGGTTTTCCTTTTTCTCAACAAGGTTAAACTTGACTGCTTTGTACTCCCACTCTCCGCCATTCTCTGTTACCTCTTGACAGGCTGCTAATACTCGAGAACACTTACCCAGTGATTTTCAAAATAGTCTTTAGCCTTTGAGTCTGGTACCTTGTACTAGCATCTAGCTTCTGAGCACATGAGAATGGTAAAGTTGGCCTACAAGAAAAGCAGTTTCTCTGTATGTCTGGACAGTTGTGGTGAAAGTTAACAGCAAACTTTCTTTTCTTTTTTTTTAAAAATAATTTCTTCAGTAGTGGTTTGCTATTCCTACACAAGTACCACGTCAAACCCAACCTCTACCCTGTTCCAAGTGGCAGCATAGCAGTGGTTAAGTCTCCAAGTCCTGCCAGTCCTGCCTCCATGTAGTTGTCTTGCCAAGTGGAAGTACTGTATCTGTCAAAAGTAGGTGATGTCTCAGTGTTACCAGGCCCTCTGGACAAAATGCTGCAGTCTAAGCTTTGGTTAGACCTGCTTTTCTGGAATCAGTCACAGGTCACAAACTGTTTTCAGTGGTTAGTTTTTGAAGGTTCTAAAGACTTCTTTTCTGTATATATGACTAGGTATTGGCTCTTTCCTCAGTTCTGGAATTTGAGAAATGCCATCATTTTTTGCTCTGTGGGAAATCTGCCTTTGCACAGTACTGTCCTAGCCATCCTCATCTTTGACGGCTGCGGAACACAGACATGAGTAGGGACTGCAGGCATGTGCTTATGTGCCTATTCGGTGTTTCCCTGAATTCCAGTCTTTGCGTTGTCTTCTTGACTTACTCCACATATCATCCAGCTGTCCAATGTGGTCTTAGAAATGACTGTCAGGGCCTAGTTTTTAAAAATCATTTTTAAAGCTACACTTAGTGAATCTCAAACATGAAGAAACTATCTCACAAAGTAATGCACTTTCAAATTACATTTTATACTCAAAAGCAATGTTAGTTTTTATTATTCATTCACCGTCTTTGTGCAAGTCACTGTACCAGAGAGACCAAATAGTTGTTGTCTTTCTTGTCTGAGAGCTCGTTAGACAGTCAGATTGTCACGTGGTAAGTGGCACAGGAGAGGGTGGACAAAGTGCTCTATGTGCTTACTCAGAGGAGAAAGGGGAGGCTTACCCGGTGAGGTTAGCAGGATGAAGAAGAGGTCTTTGATAGACAGACTCAGATAAGAGGGTGCTGAAGCAGTTTTGGGCAATGGTGAGAAGCTTAGTTGGTCACAATTTTAGGGGTCACTGGGTTAGGATGTTGGTATTGTGTGCCTGAAAAGATAGGGTTCCTTGAAGTTTGGTCTGGCAGGGATTTTGGAGGATAGGGAAATAAATACAAACTTAGGGAATTTTAGGTTGCGAAATTTCCTGATTTGCTGTAGCATAGACAAGTGTAGAATAGAAGTGTGAAGATGCAGGAGCATCTTTTAGGAGGTTTTTCGATAAAATACAGAAAAGAGACAAGAAGCTCCCAGTGGAGGAGTAGTTTAAGGAGAAGATGGTGCATGTTCAGATAAACAACTTTTCTGAGGGAAAGTTGTAGAACTTAATGGTAGATTGGGCGTAAAAGAAAGGGAGAGGTGGGACTGCAGAGATGACTCAGTGCTTAAGAGCCCTGACTGCTCTTCCAGAGGACCCAGGTTCAATTCCCAGCACTCCCATGGCAGCTGACAACTGTCTGTAACTCCCAGATCTGACACCCTCACACAGATACAAATGTAGGCAAAACACCAATGCACATCAAATAAACATTAAAATAATTAAAGGAAAGGGAGAGGCAAAGATTGGCATAGACATATTTAACAATTAATGTGTAAGAGGCAGTGCTAGTTTTGTGTAAGTAGGAATATTATCGTTGTCTTTCAGGTGTCAGCTGTTCAGATGAAGATGAAAAACCCAGAAAACGCAGGCGGACAAACTCTTCTGGTTCTTCTCCTGTGGTTCTGAAGGAAGTTCCAAAGGCTGTCGTTCCGGTCTCGAAGACTATCACTGTGCCTGTGAGTGGCAGTCCCAAGATGAGCAACATTATGCAGAGCATTGCCAACTCCTTACCGCCCCACATGTCACCTGTGAAAATAACTTTCACCAAACCATCCACACAGACGACAAACACAACCACACAGAAGGTATGTGGTGGAGGGGCTCCCAGTCGCTGTCTCTTTCCCGTAGTGTGCTTTAGAGTTGATGGGCGCTCGTGTCTCTCGTTTAATCTGCACAGAAGGCATTGCGATAGGTATTACCATCCCCTTTTTAAAGATGAGGCTTAGTTGCCAGATGGCTTGCTCAAGGTGACAGCTGTCACGTCTGCTTCTAGACTTACGTTGTATTTGATAATTATAATGCTGTTTTGAAACAAACTAGAAAAGTTTTAAAGTCTTTGTTTATGTGGTCTTGTGTTTAGGACACTTTTGCTTTGCCAATAGAGTTAGGGAAGAGAAGGGGTATGGGTAAGTGAGTAAATGTATTCTCCCTTTTATTCTGTGTGTGCTGCCATGCGTCCACTTCCAACCTTGTTGCTGGTGCTCTGTCAATTCCATGTTCTTGCAGTCCCCAGTCTTCACACGCTAGTGTGGATTCTGGTGACCTGACACTTATTTTACACCTGTGTTTCTCTGGTTTCCTTTTGAGCATCTTTCTGTTCTTCCCTTTTTATTAGATTATTTATTTTACTGAAGCATGTCCTTTAGGAGGTTCCCAGTATGTTAGTGACTGTGAAGTTTTTTGAGACCCTGTGTGTACAAAGGGAAGCTTCCCCTGAGAGTTTTAAAGACATTGTTCACTTGGCTTCCAGCTTCCACCAGTGTTCTTGAGATGCCCAGCGCCATTCTGTTGTTTAGCTTCTACTTTCACCTTTGGAGACTCTGTGGAGTTGCCCTCAGGTTGTCACCAGAGCTTTTATGCTGCACACGCCTGCCTTCAGTCCTCACAAGTTCTTAGGCTAACTCTTTGATGTTCTACATTTCCTCTGTGGGCCACTTACTGAGAATGTGGAACTTTCTGAATTGATCTTCTGATTTGCTCTTACTATTCATTCCTATTTTCCATGTCCGTCCGTTCCCCCTCCCCCCACTGTAACAGTGGCTTGGTGTAGGGGTTTTGAAATCTAGATTTCCTTGATTTTCATCCAGCTTGCCATTAGCTTTTTTGACCATGGGGAAACTAAACTCTATTACCTAGGCTTTCTCTGTGAAATAGAGGGGGAGAGCCCAGTGTGTCTATAAGAGCTTTGGATATAGCAAGTAATATATGTGAAGATGTTAGAAGAGGCCCTAGCGTGGTGAATGTGTATCGCCACTTCCTGTACCCTTGATTAGTATCCTGTAATACTTGCATGGAATTGTTCATTTTTGCTATAATATTCTGTTTTTCTTGGTGAAATGATCTCACTATTTAGTTCAGTCTGACTTGTGACTCACTATGTAGCGCGGCTGATCTGAATGCCTGATTGCATTAACATCCTTGGCAACCATCATACTTGAAATTTCTAATAACTCTTCCTTCTTCTGTTAGATGGCCCTTATTTTTCTTTTTAAAAATAATAGCCTGCTTTTTGGTAGGATGATTGTATTCTTTTATTTGATTATATTTATAAGTCTTTTGGTTTGCTTTTCTTTTTTCATGTTCTTTATCTTTTTTTTTTAAATATTTATTTATTTACTTATTATGTATACAATATTCTGTTTGTGTGTATGCCTGCAGGCCAGAAGAGGGCACCAGACCTCATTCCAGATGGTTGTGAGCCACCATGTGGTTGCTGGGAATTGAACTCAGGACCTTTGGAAGAGCAGGCAATGCTCTTAACCTCTGAGTCATCTCTCCAGCCCTCATGTTCTTTATCTTGACTAGTTCATTGTATTACTTGATGTTTTTCTTTTCAGAATTTCCTTAAGCATCTGGCAGTCAGCTTATATATGAAACTGACATTAACTACCCTGTCCCTCTGCTACTTGTCCTTAGGGTGGTCAGGTTCATCGGCAAGAATCTTCCAGTTTCCTGCTTTGAGTATTATAAACTTGACTCCCAGTACTCTAGAGTCAATGTGGAAGTAGCTGTGTTACATGAGATAGTAAACGTTTCTGAGTCTTCTCTCAGGGACAAGAGTAATGCCAAGTCAGAGACTATTACAAGAGTTACGTGAGGTTGAATATTTAAGATGTGCCACAGGACACGTACCTAAAAATGCGAGCTCTTTTGCTTTGCAAATTGTTTTTGGAAGTCAACATTTCACTAATAATAACGAACTATTTCAGATGTCTGAATCTACTGGTTCACTGAAACTTATCCACTAATACGTTGAAATTAACTGTCTTTGATGGTTTCAGTGTTTATTGAACATGTTTGCATTTTTTCTTGGTTTCAAGGAAGCATTTCTGAAGGCCACTTTTTATATGGTGGTATGGAATCCCTTTTCTTTTTGTAGGTGTGTGTGTGTGTGTGTGTGTGTGTGTGTGTGTGTGCGCGTGCGCACCCATGTGTGTGAACGCAGGGACTTGTATATACTGGACAAGTATTCTACCTCTGAGCTGTATCATCCCTAGCTCCATCTTAAGCTGTCCTTGACACCAACTGACTATTATACGACTGTGCTTCAGGTTGTTAAATCTTACTTCATTTTTATTTATGAAGTTTGTTAAGTAGTTGATGTTATAAATTACAAGTTTATTTTCTATTTCTCCCATAAACTACTGAGAATAGCTTAGATTTCTGTTTTATTCATTACAATATTCCCTAGTATTTTGAACAGTGTTTTAGCTATGCTGGATGCTAGTTAATATTTGTTGAATGAATGAATGAATTAATAAATGAGCAAATCAGTCCACACATAAGTAGATCTGACCCAGTACTGTTTGGTCATTTTCCCCAGAGCTGTATCACTGGCCCTCTGCTAACAACTCCTTGAACCTGTTTCCTTTTAAAACAAAAGTTACATTAGTTCTTCTTAAGAGTTGCCAGGAGAACTAGGTGAGATTATTCACCTAAAATAATTATAGCCTACACAGTGAGTGCTTAATAAACATGGCTTCACATCATTAACTTTCTAATCTTCTTTGGTAGATTTTACTTGAGAAAGGTTTGTAACAGATGGGGCTCCCTGTAAGTGGAGTCTGGGTGCTTTGTTTTCACTTTCTCTTCTTCTTTCTCCTTACTGACTTTTTTGTGTCGTCAGGATTTTGAGGGGAGGATGAGTATTTCAGGTTGTCGGACTCATGCTTTTAAGAAGGCTCATTTCTTTCCAAATTCATGTATAGGTCATACCATGAATCTTCAGATTTAGAGATTTAGATTTACTTGTGTTTTAAACAAAATAATCATTTAAGGCAAATTAAATAAAAACTAGGACTCATTTATTCCACAGATAACTGCTGAGCATCTGCTGTGCTCTCCTACGTCACTCCTCCTCTGACATCTGCTTTAAAGCCTTCTGGACAACTAGAGAGTGGCGAGGACTAAGAAATACACTTTCCATGCTTTATTTTGTTTTTTTTCTGGGTAATTGGATTTAAAAAAAATATTTTTATCCAAGGCTGTTGTCCTAATTGTATTTACCTTGGATTTCTTACACTTTGTATTTAAGTCAACTTAACAATTAATTATATAGTAAAGTGACTTTACATTAAGTATAATTGTTTCTGATTTTGTAAACGGTATTCACATTTAAATAAATAGGTTGTGCATTTTCAGCATAGGTACATTTCCACGTATGTGACTATGCCTCATTTAAAACAACATTGATGCGGCACAGATGCAAACAGCAACAGAATATAGCTTTATGCTTTCATGTGCTTGATTGATATTTTTCATTCTGTCCTTAGGGTGCAAGTCCCAGCACTCTTAAGGAGTTTTTGTGAGTGCTAGAAGGTCAGTAATTTGAATTATGGCCTGAAGAAACACTGTCTGGTTCACTTGGCTTCAAAACCTTTTAATCTCCCCTGTTGTAATAAGCAACTTTAAAGTGTAAGTGATTTCTCCAGGGTGGAACTCAAGTTCGGGAAGCAAAGCCCTATACAGATCAGAAATCATTTGTGTATTGAAATCTCAAAGTATGTTTTATCATTTGTATCTGTAATCTACATGTGCTTCTGGAGACCCTAGATTTATTCTTTCTTTTTTTTTAAATTTATTTATTTATTTATTTTGTATACAATGTTCTGGCTGCATGTGTGCCTGCCCACCAGAAGAGGGCACCAGATCTCATAGATGGTTGTGAGCCACCATGTGGTTGCTGGGAATTGAACTCAGGACCTCTGGAAGAGCTGCCAGTGTTTTCAAGTGCTGAGCCATCTCTCCAGCTGATTTATTCCTTCTTAAGTTAGAATCCTGCCTTTCTTCTGAAGTTTCAGATACTTGAGCTGTACATACTTCCTTCTCCCTTTCCTGCCAGACCTGGAGAATCCTCTTGTACCGCAGCCATCAGCATTGTGCCTCTTGGAAGCTGTGGCTAGTGCTTCAGGATTGGCAAAAGTGAAACCAAATTGCCTTTAATACCCTATTATTGTGGGTCTGGTAGCTGTGGATTCTTTGCATACTCAGGGATATCAGACTTAGGCAGGGAAGGAAAGAACATGTTTCTAATAAAACAAACACAGAATATTCCATATTGTTTCTGGATAGAAGTGGTCTACAATGCTTTATTCGTATCCATCTACATTAAATAGGGACAGTGAGCGTCTAGTAAGCACCATTTGTTAGCTGTCGTATTGACCACCTGCTATGTGCCTAGTAGATGCTTCAGTGATTGTATCATCCAATCCTTGTCTTGACTTTGTAAGGTTGGAATTATTATCCCTGTTTTATAGAAAAAATAAATTGGAGCCTAAAGATTTTAACACGTCTGGGGCCTGTCATTTGAAAGTGGCAGAGGCAGGATGCTCTAAGTGCAGGCTCATTTGACTCTGAAGCGTATGACCTATTGGCGTATTGGTACACTTGTCAGTTTGTATAATAGTACGGCATACTGTTTGCTACTCCAGCCTGCGTGTGCTTACACTCACCAGCTTTCTCCACATGTCTGCTTAAACAGCAGACTCCTTAACGTACTGGACAAGTGCTCATGTCTTAAGTTCTTTGTTACACTGAAAATATGCAGGGATGGTATGGTTTATGTTTCCTTGATGTAGATACCAAATACAGACTCACTCAGAAAATTTTTGACTGATTTAACTTCAGATTTTCTTTAGGACCAATGTAAAACTAAAAGAATTTCTCCCATAACTTCTTTGGATTTTTTCAAAACAATTTGTTCTGTCTAGGTAGGCACAAATGATTATAGTGAAAAAACTGGGTATTACTATTACACTGCTTACTCACCCCAAAATAAAGCTGCGATGTGTACCACCAAAGCATAAGTAGTTTTTATGTTCTTTATTGTGAAATGGGGATAATAATAGTGTCTGTGTCATGGGATCGGGGACAACTAAATAAAATGTGCACATATCAGCTCTGGGAGCTTTTCTTGGTTCTGCTCTAGGAACTCCACAAGTTTCAGTTTCTCTGCTTGTCAGAATAGTTTGAATCTGATCACTTCCCTTCCTTTCTGATAACCCCCAGCCCAGGAGACTGCTGCCACTTCTCTTCTGGCCTGCTGGAGTTGCTTCTACCTTGCCTCTCACTTCATGGCAATGGGAATGATCTTTTTAAATAGATATCACACCTTGTTTCTGTGCTTAAAATCTTCCCATGGCTTAATTGTTCTTAATATGACATCCAGATACTTTAGTCTGGCTTTCATGTTGATCAGCTTCTGCTTATAACCCTCTTTACTGTAGGCTTTCTGCACTGCTTTCCTCTCTGTCTTCAGCACACCGGGTGGTTCTGGCCATGGGTCTTTTATTCCATGCTGTTCTCTGAGTTGCACTGCTGCTTACTCTATGGTCTCTCAGCCTTACTGGCTAAACCTGGCCTTCCAGGTCCACTTAGAAGGTGTAAGTAACGGTGGTCGCCACTGTGTCTGCTGGTTGTCATAGGAAGTCCTCGTTTGTCTATGTCTGCTGTTACTGCCTGCTGTAGCTTCCATCCGCAGACAGATACGTTTAAAAAATAGATTCAGTTTTGAGAAGTTTTAGATTTACAGAAAATTTGTAGAAGTTGCATATTTTACACCTCTTTCCCTGTTAATATTTTTATTTGTATGATGCATTGTTTTAACTTACAGTAATAATGCATTATTAATATTAACCTAAGACCATAGTTTATTTGGATTTCCTTGGGTTTTCCTTCCTGTCCTTTGTTCCAGGATCCCCCCCAGGATGCCACATTCTGTTTGCCTGTCTCCTTAGACACTTCTCACTGTGAAGCTTTCTCAGATTTTCCTAGTTTTTTTTTTTTTTTTTTTTTAAATAACTTTGACAGGCCAGGTGTTTTAGTTAGCCTCACTCCTAGACTTTGCTTGATGTTCTTCTCCTTATTAGGTAATAAGGTTATGAACGTTATGGAGGAAGATGACAGAGAAGTATTGCTGCTGGCATGGCGTGAGCTGTCAGGACTTTCCATTGTCTGGTCCTCCATCACTTCTCCATGGTTGTGTGCCTTATCAACGCCAGTGTGTCCCATAGAGGATCCAAAGCTTGCTTTTGTCTTCAGAGCTATTGTTTCCCACTCCCCATGCCACTGAGCGTCTGTCTAAGTATGACTAGCACATGGTTCATACCTCGTTCTGGTTTCTGCTGAAATGTCACCTCACAGAGAGCTCTTCACTGAGAAGTTTATACACTCTAACCGTCCTTCTTTCTTTACCCTGGCTGATTGTCTCTTCCATTTGTTTCTACATGTCATGTATGTTTTTATTTCTCTCTCTGCACTAGAATGTATACTCCATGCAAGTGAGTCTTGTTCATTCTTGTTTTCTCAGCGTCTAGGACCATGCCTGGCACATAGTAGATGCTCAATAAGTATTTACAGGTGAACACATCTCCAGATTACTTGCTCATGTGATGGTGTGGGTTCATTCCCCGAATGGTGTACTGGGATGTTCCCAGAGCCAGCCACATCCTGCACAATACTGAACAGTGCCTCTTAAATTACTTGCTGGAGATTGGTGTAGTTTTGATGATTGCCAGTAAAGGAAAGTGTTCATATAAGTTCAATTAACTGTATATTCCTCTCTGTTGAATTGTTTTTCCTATTGCAAAACTAGTTTTAAATTATATGAGATTAAATACACTGATAGTATATAGTAGGTACATGAAAATAACTTATCTTTCATCCTTTAGGTTATCATAGTGACCACATCACCAAGTTCAACCTTCGTGCCCAACATTCTCTCCAAATCCCATAACTATGCAGCAGTCACTAAGCTTGTACCAACATCAGTCATTGCGTCCACAACTCAGAAGCCACCTGTTGTTATAACTGCATCACAGTCCTCTCTGGTCACCAGTAGCAGCAGTGGCAACAGCAGTTCCACGCCATCACCTGTTTCTAGTACAGTTGCAGTGACAGCTGTGGTGTCTTCCACACCGTCTGTGGTCATGTCAACAGTAGCACAAGGTGAGTGGAGAGCCACTGTTTAGTTCTGTCCCTGTGTTGGGGGACGTTTGAAGACAACAGGGAGGGAGGGAAGGGGGGAGAGGGGAGAGAGAGAGAGAGAGGGAGAGAGAGAGAGAGAGAGAGAGAGAGAGAGACAGACAAAGTGTATTAGGTCAGCGAAGACTTCCCTGCTCGCCCTCCCTTAGCCTGAGAATGAAGTGTTTACAGTTTTCTCTTCTCTGACCTCCTGCACCTTGTTCTGTCCTTTCTAAGTTCTTCCATTTATAACATGGAAGCAGATAGACACACGCTTAGGCTTTTCCTTAGGGGAAGGTTCACAGCGTATTGTACATGCTGTTGTGCATGTGTGATTTGGTATTTGAAAGTCTGGTGCTGGTATCATAGAGAGAGGTGTGAATTGGTATGTTTTCTGTGTGTTTGAAAACAGTTTATTGTTAGAGGATTGCTCCTTATTTGGTTCTTCTGGATTTTTGCTCAAGATCCCAAGCTGTAACTAACGTTTTGGTCATCTCAGGTATGTTCTTTTGCTCTCCAAAGACCAAAGAATGGGCCGTTGCAAATTAGTTAGGTTGGTTGCATTTTTTATTCTGTTGCTACCTTCTCTTACGTAGTAAGAAGTTCTTTTTCTTTCATTTTGTGGTTTTCCTCATGTTTTCTATGGATTTCATGAATTCCTTTCACAATGGTGTGACAGTCTTCTGCTGACCTTAGATCTCCTATCTCGAGCCTGTTTCAGCTTATGCCGTACGTTGCTTCCAATTATGTTGTACCTGCTGGTATTGTTTCTTTCATTATATTTAGACCAGCTCTGAAGAAATCTCTGTTCTCCTCTCTTACTCCATAGGGTTCTGTCCTTGTCAGATTCCCTGTCCTCCCAATTTTATGACTGTCCACATTTAACATCAGGAGGAAGACAGCTTTGTGGAGTTGCTGCTCTTCTTCCGCCTCTATGTGGGCTTTGGGGATCAGATCAGAGCATCAAGCTTACACAGCAAATACTTCTTTGAGCTGTCTCTTTGGCCCAACTTTACAATTTCTTACATAAAAACGGTTTTGGGGTGTCATTCTATCCCTAAAGTTCCTGTTGCAGCTTTCAACTATTTTATATTGTGTTTGGTGTAATGGAGTATTTCAGGCTGGGTAACTTTATAATGGAAAATGGTTTATTTTGGCTTATGGTTTGAAAATCTAAGCTCAGGAACTTGCATCTAGTGATGTACTTTCAGAGCTTCAGGAGCGTACACAGCGGTCACATGGCAAGAGGAAAGGAGTGCATGTGTGTGCCTTCTCTTAAAAAGCCACTGATCCTCAGTCAGTAGTCCAGACTACCGTGCTTAGTTTTATGGTGTTCTAAAGGCTCTGTTCTAAACTGTAGTCACTAAGTCAGTTGACTTTTCCAGCTTTTTAAGACTTTACATTGGGGTTGAATTTTAATACGTGGACTCTGGTATATACTTAAACCATAACACATATTTAACCAAAATTATTATTAATGTAGCTTCATTCATAATTCTTCCAAAGGTAGACTAACATGTTTGATTTAGTAGTATTCCCTTCATTCTATTGTGCATCCAAATGTATAATAAATTACTTATTCTGAGTCTGACTGGATTAATGTCTAAATTTATTTGCAAAATGTGAAGAGTGATTGAATGAATGACTGCACATAAGTAAGCGCCGATTGACTGATTGGTGTTCTAAGAAGCTTTACTATTTCAGAAGTTCATAAGACAGAAGTCTTCAGTTAAGTTGGGTGAATCATTGGGCCAGTAAGGAATTTTTTTTTCCCTTGGGTAACTCTGCTGTTGGTTAGATGCATACATTGTAGGCACCATAGCCATGAAAATACCAAGGGAAAACAAAAAAATCCTAGAAAAGAGAGAATACCTTACCTAGATGTTCTCCAGGAAGATTCCTCTCATAGCATGTTGGTTATAACTAGTTTTACCTTATTGCTGGAAAAGTAATGGAGTACCATGGCAAGCTTAGGTCAATTGAGAATTATCCTCTAGAGCTGACTTAGGGACAGGCTTCCCTGGAAGTGTATGCCAATGCCCAGGACTGTGGGTTCTCAAGGGGAAAGATGCTGCTTTGTTAGAAAGGGAAGAAAGAGTTAGAATAGCAGCCAGCAGTGATACTAGAATTAGACTACAATGAAAATAAGTAAGGTGGTTACAGAAAAACTAGAAGCTTGTCAATGAAGCAAGACTGTAATATAACCAAGAGTGGGCACTGTAGGTAGTCTACTTAGTAAATGTTTTTTTTTTTTTTTTTTAATAATAGTTGACTTTACATTTGATCCTTCGTGTTCCCAAGACATTAGTTGGCTGATGTTTTTGTTTTTTTATCAGATAGTTTTTTATTGAAATATTTTCTCTTGTTGCTTCTTAACTAGCTGGCATTCCACTGTTGATGCCATGAGGGTGGCGGCCATCCACATTGCAGCCCACAGACTGTGCAGTACCCAGGATCTCTTTAATAGTTCCAGAAAGATCTCTGACAATGTGGGCGATCTTGTGGAACATGATATTTCCACTGTGTTTAATGTTCTTCTGCGTCTGTCTCTTGGAGGCTTCTTGATCAGGGCAGAGGCAGAGGGTACCACCTCAACCTGGGCCTCTGTGTTCTGGATGGTCAGTTTCAGTGTAATCCTCAGACCTTTCCAGTCACCAGTTGCCTTGGCAATTTCATCACCAACCTTTTTTGGAGACAGACCCAGAGGGACAATTTTGGCACCCAGGTGGATGGCGCTGACCTCACCTCCAGTGCACATCAGGTGCATGACTTTGATCTTGTCAGGGGTCATACTTGGGTTGCATGGTGGAGGCGGCTGGTGTCGGGTGAACCCAATTTGGAATGACTGAAGAAAGTTGTACCGTGGCTTCCTCTGAGCCGAAATCCGAAAATCCCAAAAGCCCTAAATCTTCTTTACTTTTCTGTAGGTGTATCCACATCAGCAATCAAAATGGCATCGACAAGACTTCCTTCCCCCAAAAGCTTAGTGAGTGCCCCTACCCAGATTCTCGCACAGTTTCCTAAACAGCATCAGCAGTCTCCTAAGCAGCAGCTGCAGCAAGTGCAGCAGCAGACACAGCAGCCCGTGGCCCAGCCTTCCTCAGGGTCTCAGCAGCAGCAGCCACAGCAGTCACCGTTGCCACCTGGCATCAAGCCTACCATTCAGATCAAACAGGAGTCAGGTAACTGGAAAAATGCACGAGGGCTGCTGTTTTATTACCAGATGTTTAGAGGGTTTTGTGGTCCTTTTTTTGGTATTTGTTTCTATTGGATTCTACTATGGATTGGAAATTCTCTGTGGTATTTCAGTTGGCGTTAAGCAGCTGTGAGGAGGATAAGCTGAAGTCCTGTTTCTCCTGAAAAGAATGTCCTCTGGCTAAGAGCTGTGCAGAAGGGACCATGCTCTTTGTAACTGCAGAGCTGAGGGAGGGGAAAGAGAAACAGTCTTGTCTCAGATGTCACGGAACGTGATTTTAACTATTGGGTTTGGTTGGGTAGACGTTTCTTTGTTTGCTATTTGCCGTAAAACCCCTTTCCAGAGTGTTTTAGTCAGGGTGTCTGTTGCTGTGAAGAGACACCATGGCCATGGCAACTTTGATAAAAGAAAACGTTTCATGAGGTGACTTACAGTTCAGAAGTTTAGTAAATTATCATCACGGTGGAACATGGCAGCATACAGGCTCACGTGGCGGAGAAGCCGAGAGTTTTACACCTTGATATGCAGGCTACAGAAAGTGGTTTTTCCTCTCTGGACGTGGCTTGAGCGTTTATGAGACTTCAAAGCCCACAGTGACACACTTCCTCCAGGAAGGCCACACCTAATAGTGCCACTCTCTTTGGGGGCCATTTTCTTTCAAACCACCACACAGAACATTCTTTTTAATTGCATTTTATTTATATTTGGTGTGTACATGTGTGTATGTGCACATGTTCTGAGTAAGAACATGTGTTTGTGCCTACATGTGTGCCAGTGGTGTGCATGTGGAAGTCAGAGTATCCCTTGCATGAACAGGTTCTCTTTTTCCGCCATGTGAGTCTTTGGGATGGAACTTAGATGATCAGGCTTGATGTCAGTTCTCTGACCCATGGGGCTGCCCTGTGGTCCCCAGAGCCTTTCAGTGGTGGTTGCTTTGTAACTCCATTAGTCCATTGTGTGGACTGAAGAGCTCCTGACGCCATCCCACTAGACGTAGCGCTCCAGAGTGACTTAGTCCTTTAGAGGGTGGCTTCCCAGGCCTGCCACTTTCTGAGAGGGTCAGAGTTCTTAAGATCCTCTTTGGAAATGTGTTTATGTGGTTGGCTTTCTCTTTCATGGTCAGTTGGTTTGCATAGGACTGAGTAGAATTGCCTTTTGATTTTGTGAATTTTTGTGTGTGTGGTTATTTCTTGGAGCCTCTTTCTGCATGGACATTATACAGGATTATTGTTCATTAGTAAGAAATATTAGAAATAATTTTCCTTGGATGACCTTACTGCTTATGGTTCATTATATTCAGAACTGTTTCCATAATACTTACTGAATTCAACATGTATTAGAAACTTTACAAGTTTGTTTGATCCTTACAATAATAGCCTTGAGGTATATACTAATTGATTTTTATTTTGTAGATTAAAAAAATAGTCACAAGAGTTGTTACTTACCTAATTATGCCCAGATACTGTAATTTTAATGTCTTTCTTAGCTAGTAGAAGTTTAGAATTACTTAAAGCTACTAAATAGGTAGACCTGTTTTGTAATTTCTCAGTTTAAGCTACCGCCTGCATTGGTTGCTTCCTTGATGCTGTGACAGAGGCCATTTAGGAAAGGAAGGGCTTACTTACTTGAAGTGAGACTGTGGTGGGGAAGTGGTGGTGGCCGGAGCTTGACATTGCGTCCTCAGAGAAGCAGCAGAGTGGGCGGTGCTGCTGGTCGGTTCTTGTCTCCTTTTTATTCAGTCCAGGATGAGCCAAGGAAGTGTAGGTCGTCCTTCTTAATCTAATCCAGAAAGTTCCTCCAGGCAAGCCCGGAGGTTTGCTCCCATGGTGATTCTAAATTCTGTCAAATTGACAGTCAAGATAAATTATCACACTACACCAGAAATAATGCAGTTCTTAATTTTCTGTGTTGAGAATATTTTTTTCTGTATTTTCTTTAAAAGATTGGCAATTGAGAAATGGTACTAAATTTTCCTTCTTTAGTTACCACTGATTTAGAAATGTAGCTAGATCTCATGCATTTTAATGAATACTTTATGTTTGGAAAGCCAGTGTAAACATCATAACATTGTAAATATAAAAATTAAAAAAATTAAAAAGTCCCAGTATAGCTTCTTTAACATTTTTATTGTTTTTATTGCATATCGCCTTTGAATTCTTTTTCACATGCATGTTTTATATAGGTGCAGTACTGGTGTGGCCTCTTTTGGCATTTTGCATTTGATAAAGTGAGTTATTAAAATACTTTTTTTTAGAGCCTGGCAGTAGTGGAGCACACCTTAATTCCAGCACTCAGAAGGCAGAGACAGGTGGATCTCTGTGAGTTGAGACCAGCCTGGTCTACAAGAGCTAGTTCCAGGACAGACCCCAAAGCTAAAGAGAAACCCTGTCTTGAAAAAAGCCGAACAAACAAAATATTTTTTTTTTCAGAAGGCTGTTTTAGGACTTCAGGATATAGCTTAGTGAAGAGCACTTGGCTAGCATGTGTGAATCCCTGGGTTCAACAGTTCTAACAACAAAAACAAAAGCATGAAAAGATTTTTAAGCTGGGCATAGTGGCACACATCTGTAATCCCAGCACCCAGGAGGCAAAGGCAGTAAGATCTGTAGTTCCAGGCCCGGCTGGACTAGTCAGTGAGTTTCAGGCCATCCATGGCTATATAATAAGATCCTATTTCAATATAAAACAAATGAGAGATCAGTCAGCCGTTTAACAAATCAAACAAAAACTGTGCTTATCCTGTTAACTGTTTATCAGCTTATCACGTCAGTTCCGAGTCACGAAACGTCTTTGTTGCTGCTGGAAGGGCTGTGTGGACTGCTCGTGATGCCTCATGCTAGTCCTTTCTTCTCAAGTACTTGGATGAAACAGATTATTTGCTTTCGCTAACTCGTTTGAAAACTCGTATTATAGATAAAAGTTCAGGTTTAGTTTTAAGAAATCTGTTAAAATAATATAGCTGCATTCTTGCATTGGGAGGATTTAGGAGAGAAATTTGAGCAACAAAAGCTTAGAGTTTCATCAGTGTTAAAGAAGCATCTCTAGAGTGAGGCTCAGTAGACGTGTGTAACTGTTGCCCTATTGGGCTAAGTGGCATTCTTTTACAATTATCTTTTTCTTTTTTTTTTGGTTTTTTTGAGACAGGGTTTCTCTGTGGCTTTGGAGCCTGTCCTGGAACTAGCTCTTGTAGACCAGGCTGGTCTCGAACTCACAGAGATCCGCCTGCCTCTGCCTCCGGAGTACTGGGATTAAAGGCGTGCGCCACCACCGCCCGGCTCTTTTACAATTATCTGTACTGAGATTTATCTTTTTTCTTTCAAAGGTGTTAAAATCATCACACAGCAGGTTCAACCAAGTAAAATCTTACCCAAACCAGTGACTGCAACTCTACCCACCAGTAGCAACTCCCCTATTATGGTGGTTAGCAGTAACGGTGCAATCATGACAACCAAGCTGGTAACTACTCCTACTGGTAAGTCTCACAAGCATCAGGCCATCCGTTCATGTCATCAAACAAGCCCCAGGCCAGCGTTATGACTTGCACATCGAGAAAGGGATGAGATAGTTCTACAAAGAAGTCCTTTTTATTTTGCTTTGAGACAGGGTCTCTAGCCTAGAACTCTGTGTGAAGCTGAGGATGACCTTGAACACATTCTTGATCCTCCAGTCCCCACCTCCTGGGTGCTGGGGGTCAGACCAGGGGCCTGGTGCACGCGAAGCACTCACTCTCCCAGTTTTCAGGTCTTTCTGACTCTGAACTCTGTCCCGGCCCTGAAGTTAGTTAGCCCTCTTTGATTTTTTTCCTCATAGTCCTCTGTTCTCTTCATTGCGGTGAGTTATTCCAGTTTCTACTCATGTAGTTGTTGGTTGAGTGGCATCCACATAGACAGCAAGCTTCATGGGATAAGGGACAAATCTTATTCCCCACATGTAGGTCCTCAGCCAGCACTTGTTGAGTAGCTGAAAACGTGCCCACCATCAAGGATGTCACTCACAAGAGTCTGCACATCACAGAGTAGTGGGGACCGCCTAGACTGGAGGAGCATGCCGTTGTTCCCGTGCTTGAGGGGGAGCAGGGAAGCACATTTTCAATAACTACCCTTTGTGAACCTTATACATGTTAAATGATATCAAGTCAGGGGCTAAGGCGATAACTCAGTATGTAAAAGAACTTGTTAAGGCGCAAGTGTAAGGACCTGAGTTCAAATACCCAGCCAGACCTACATAAAAGCCAGACCCATACATAGCAAAACCGGGTCATGTTTCTGTGTTTATAGTACAACATTGTTTCCTTCTCTCTCTCTCTCTCTCTCTCTCTCTCTCTCTCTCTCTCTGTCTCTCTATCTCTCTGTCTCTCTGTCTTTAATTGTTTTGAACAGAAGCTAGAGTTGTTTTGTTTTGTTTGCTTGTTGTTGTTGTTATAATTCAAAACATTCAAACTTTATAGCCCTGTACCATGTTTATTTTGCACTAGACTTTTTTTTTTCCTGGTTCGAATGTATTCTGTGATCAGACTAATTCTTCTTACTGTTCCTTTTGTGGTTGTAGTGGTTCTAAGTTTTTACAGCATGTGACTTCCTGCCCTAAAAGTATTGTTTTCAAGGTGGGATATTTTGGAAATAACTGTTACAGTGTTTTCCGAATCTCACTTCAGGTTAAGCAAATGCCATCTTAGTCTTTCTCCTTTTCCTCTTCACTTTCCCTGAGGCTGATCCTTCTTGTAGGAGTAGTTGTTCAGAGTTCCTGTGTTTATATGAAAGGGCATCATGCTCATCTGATGAGTTTTCAATCCTCTGGGAAAGAGAAAAGTAGAAATAGTAGGAGAGGTGTAAAATCTTTGGAGAGAGATGTAAAGACAGATTTTCTAACTGGCCAGTTGAAGTGGAGGAAATGCTCAAATAGAGGTGATTTTAACCTTTTAACTTCCTGACAGTTCTTGGCAGTTTCAGCTGTATTTCTAGTAGAATGATGGGTTGGTCCTTGAAAAGATGAAAATCTCTTTAGAGAATAGCAGGGTATAAGACAGATATTGCCTTAATTGGCCAAATGGTGTCACTGAGTTTAGCTCTGGGACAGCATCAGACAGACTCAGGGACCGTAGATATCTGTAACAGAGACACCTACAGGGCTTTGACAGGAAGGCGGTTACATTTAAGCTTTGAGGTAAAAACTAGTGGAAGAATGATAGCAGGAGAAGGGAAGGGAATGCTCTACCTTTCCTTGGGCTGGTAATTTGATGCAACACGTCACAAAATTTTATGTGTAGAACTAATTAGCATAGACTTGGCATTGGTCCTTGCTGTTCACATTGAAAACTGGCTATAAAGTTGTAAATGGACATCTTGACGCCTTGCGGTTCCATTTTCAAGTTAAAGTGATACATATGACATTGAACTATGGTGAAAGTGTACAGTTACAGTTCTTTTTATTAGTGACATATGACATTGAACTATGGTGAAATTTACAGTTACAGTTCTTTTTATTAGATGAAAAGTTTGATCAGTTTTTCTTTTCACTGCTTCCTATAGGTACTCAGGCAACCTACACCCGGCCAACAGTGAGCCCATCCTTAGGTCGAGTAGCCACAACCCCTGGAGCTGCAACCTATGTGAAAACTACCAGTGGGAGCATCATTACTGTAGTACCCAAATCATTAGCTACCTTGGGAGGCAAGATAATTAGCAGCAATATTGTTTCTGGTAGGTATGTCTAGAGTGTGTTAAAGATGATTAGCAGCAATATTGTTTCTGGTAGGTATGTCTAGAGTGTGTTAAAGATGATTAGCAGCAATATTGTTTCTGGTAGGTATGTCTAGAGTGTGTTAAAAGCACACTCTAAAATGGTGATTTTCATTTAGAAGAAAAGCCATGTTTGGGAGCTGGAGAGATGGCTCAGAGGTTAAGAGCACAGGCTGTTCTTCCAGAGGTTCTGAGTTCAATTCCCAGCAACCACATGGTGGCTCACAACCATCTGTAATGAGATCTAGTGCCCTCTTCTGGCACTCAGGCATACATATAGGCAGAACACTGTATACATAATAAATAAATAAATCTTTAAAAAGGCCATGTTTCTCTACAGCAGGACTTTATTAACACCAGATTTTGCTTCAAAATTTGACACTTTTCAGACCGTATATGTAGTGATTAAATATAGCTGTTGGTAAGTCTCAAGTTGGAAGAGCGTTTAGTTGTAAGTCACAGTGCAGAGCTATGATTTATGTTTGCATAGTGTTTTTCACTTAAAGAATAGTCTCACATTTGTCACCCCCTTTAGACTCTGTATAACGTGAGGTGTTGTGGCAGCTTTATAAGAGGAGACCTGAGGATTTAGAGGTAACATAGTGTCCAGTGCCTGCAGAGAGGACGGTGGAAGAGCTTGTATGTGCATCTGAATGTCTCAGTCATTAATACCACTTTAGCTTAGTGAACATCTTTGTTTCTGCACCATTTGTACCATTTGCTTTTTAGAAATATTTTACTGAGATAGTAGAACTGCCTCTGCCTATTTGTTGGTATGCTGTAACAGTACCTGGTTTTTATTGGCACATTAATCTTTACAGTATATGGGTTACAGATTCTGAAGTGGAATGTTAATGTGGCATTTGTTTTCATTGATTATTATTTTTAATTAAAATTATGTAAATGATGTGATTAAGCAAGCCTTATGGATTTTGGCTGTCTACTATTTTTGTAGACAAGTCATGTTTTGTCTGCCCCAGGTGAGTTGTTCTAACTTTTAAAATGAGAGGAATAAAGTTCCTGGCAGTAATTTGATGTCGCTGATAACTCAGAGAATGGAAAAAAGCAGAACAGAGCATGGCGTTGGCACAGAGCTCTCTATTCAAAGCTGTTAATTTTGGCTCCACTCTTGAGTGTGAGTGAGAAAACCCAGTGCTTGCCAACCCGAGGAGGACGGGATCATTGTGCTGTAGCTTCTAAGTGGATATATAAGTAAAACAGTTAATACTCTAATGTATCACTTGATAGTGCCTTTCAACAGTATAAAGCTCTCACTCAAACACATTTCAGAGAGTTGACTTCTGTGGAAGGTAGCTTTTTATGACCCAGAGCAGCTTTCTTACTTGTGTCTGAGTTCATAGTACTGTATAGCTTGCGGGTGTGTCTAGATGTCAGGAGGTCTCTTTTGGGACCTTATTTATGGCATTGCTGCTCTCTACTAGATTAGATTGTACACACATCCTAGAAGCAGAGGTTTGATCTGATACCTATCTATCTGCACACACACACACACACACACACACACACACCATCTTTGTGTTCAAGAGGAAACTGTTCAAGGTTAGTTGCTATTTGAAGTGAGTGGGTGGTTCCAGCATTGTAGGATATATTCACTTCGAGTTAAAACAGTCTAACTTGGTGGCAAGTACTTTTACCTAGTGAGCCATTTTTCTGGCTCCCATTTCACAATCTTTATTTTAAAAAAAATTAGTGCTTTTTTTACTTTATATTCTTGCTGTCCTATGACAGTGAGATTATAGTATAGTAATTAAAAAAAATCTCAGCATCAGCTGGTAGCCTGATTGAACAAATTTGAGTAATTTCTGCCCTCATTTATGAGCAGGTGGTGGGTTCTGATTCCTGTGTCCTCCATACAAAAGAATCATTTTTGATAAAATATTCTCAGACACTGAGCTGTAAGACTTTGAAACAAAAACAAAAAAAAAATCTTCCTCTAATTGTGGGAGAATTTAGAAAGGTACAAGCAAAATTAAGAATCTATAATGTTTTGTGTAATTTAAAATTCAATTTTTAGTTAACAATTTAGATATTTTCCCATATCAGTAAATGTATTTTGATTACCCCATGGTTATGTAATATTCTCTTGTGTGCCATAATTTAATCATATTCTTACTATTGAGTGATTTAATTGTTTACAGATGTGGAATTTTTGGCTTTTAGATGTTTTTATTGTTTGGTTATTATAAATAATCCTGTGGTGGACATATATATTATTTGTGAAGCTCTTGCTTCCTTTGTATAACACCTTAGAAGGCAGGTTAAATTTTCCATGGTACCTTTTAGAAAAGTTGTATTTTCATTTTTATTGGAAGAAACAAATGGAAATCATGTTATTTATATGCATATGTATCACAAAACTTTTAGATTATATATATATTGTGAATGTTGTTGAATTTTGACTGTAGAAAAATGCTCCTTTTATGCAGAAGTTTGGCTCCTTCTGGGTTGAATTAATTGTCCTAACTCTCAGGGCATTTTGCAGGCCTGGGGCAAGACTTGGCCATGGCTCTTTATCTTCCCAGTGTCTAACAAGGAACTGTTGCTTGCGTGTTTTTTCTGCTTATTTATTGAATTAGTTTTGGGGAAAGCTGCATAAAATATTACACAGAAACCAAGGTAGAGTGGTTTAAAAATCTGTGGAGCTGGACTATGGTGGTGCAGGCCTTTAATCCCAGCGCTCAGGAGACAGTGAGTTTGAGGCCAACCTAGTCTACAAAGCAAGTTCCAGGACAGCCAGGGCTGTTATGCAGAGAAAACCTGTCTCGAAAAACCAAATCAAACAAACAAAAAGAGTCTGTGGATAGTAGGATCTAAGCCAATAAATTTAAGACAGCATTCCATAATATTCACACTCCACTCCCCACCCCCAGCCCTGGCTTCCAGCTGAGCACACCTCTCAGTGCCCCTATCCTCACCCCTTTCAGCCTCAGATTTTGAACCAGGCTTTTCCCAAGTTACTCAGGCTGACCTAGAACTTGTGATTCTTTGGCTTTAGTCTTCAGAGTATTGTAGGCTCATACCACCAAACCTGGCTGTAATAGTTTTGATTTGTTTCATAGTTTGTTGTTACTGTTGGAGACAGGATCTCACTGTGTATTCTAGGCTAGCCTCACACCAGCTATATGGCCTAACCTACAACTATATAGCCTGCAGTTCTTTTGCCTCTCCAGTTTAAGCATCCCATACACCCCCAAAGTAAAGATTTTTGGAATTCATCATCATTATCGGAGAACCCATTGTGATCGTAATGTAATTGTTATTTGATTCCATTGTTTTTACCCTTAAGTATTGTCTCTGTTGGTAGTTCTCTGAAGTGCCAGAATCTGTATGTCGTGCTATGATATATAAACATGTACAGGATTCTGCTATGATATATAAACATGTACAGGATTTAGCATGTGCCAAAAAAAAAAATGGTAAATGGGTCGGGAGGTTGTGGGACACGCCTTTAATCCCAGCACTTTGGAGGGGGAGGCAGGTGAATCTCTGTGAGTTTGAGGCCAGCCTGGTCTGCAGAGTGAGTTCCAGGACAGCCAGGGCTGTTACACAGACACCCTATCTTAAAAAACAACAAAAAGATTTGAGACTGGAGAGATGGCTCAGAGGTTAAGTGCACTGGCTCTTAACCTCTTCCAGAGGACTCAGGTTTAATTCCCAGCATCCACATGGCTTTTCACACCTTTCTGTAACTCTAGTTCCAGGGAATCCATCACCCTCATACAGACATACATGTGGGCAAAACACCAGTGCACATGAAAAAGATTTATGTGCTTCATTTTTAATATCCACATAAGGCAGTTGTGGTGGCACATACCTTTAATCCCAGCACTTGGGAGGCAGAGGCAGGCAACCCTCCGACTTCAAGGCCAGCCTGATCTACAGAGTGAGAGTTTCAGGATAGCCAGGGCTACACAGAGAAACCCCTGCCTCAAAAAACTAGGAGAAAAAAAAGAATCCTAAATTGACTGCAGTGAAGCTCGGGTACCTGAATAGTTGCCGAGTGTGAGTGAGCAAGGTCCTGGAGTTGATTCCTGGAACTGCAAAAGAAACAAATCTTAAAAACCAAACTAAAGCAAAACAAGGTGCTAGCCCGCTTGTGCGGGTTCTGTTGTATTATGAGAACTGCAGATCCTCTACTGCAAAAGCCCAGCCATGGCCTTCTTTTCTTTTTGGATGTGTAACTTTTTTCGCATAGACTTCTCCGTAGGTCAGACATGTACACTGGAATTTCAGGCATTTAATACTGGTCATTCTAGAAAAGATTGATGTTCCAGACTAAAGCAATGTTATACTTGTTGTTTCCTCTTAGTCCTCCTCCTCCCATTTGGTATTATTGACACCCCCTCCCATCCCCCTTGTTAAACTGGTAGACTTGATTTATGACTGTCTCCTAAGTTGCAAAACCTTTATAAGGACTCAGTAGATGTTTTAGTACATGTAAATAAAACCAGTTGTTAAGCAAATTTTATCTTAAAACCAAAAGACCCTTATATTTTGGTGTTAATTTAAAAGCATAGTTTATGATTGTTTGAGATCATTTTTATAAACCCACTTTTCCATTACCAAATATTTGATAATTTCCCAGTGTCTAAAAAGGCCTACATATCATATGTGACAGATTAGAATTAATCAAGAGTTAAAGTTGCCTTAACTGAACGATGAGCAGCTTGGTTCCTGTGATTTATAGTGGCTCATGTATTAACAGTGTAGTTGAAGGAAGAAAACGATTTTTCCCATACGCCCAGATGAGGCTTTGGGTATTGAATATTCCTACACAACAGCAAGTATATTGTGAAGAATTATAACAGGATTGCCCCAGTGTAGCAGATTGCTTCGTAATTCTTTAAACATTTTTTAGCTTTATTTTATGTGTATGAGTGTTTTGTCTGTGTGCCCGTGTGTGTGTGTTTGTGTTCATTTGTTCACCATGTATGTGCCTGGTGCCCGTGGAGGTCATAAGAGGGTATTGGATCCCTTGGACCTGGGCTGACCCATGGAGGTCATAAGAGGGTACTGGATCCCTTGGACCTGGAATTATGGATGGTAATGAGGCCCCGTGTGGGTGCTGGGAGCTGACCTCAGGTTCTTGGCAAGAACAGCATCTCCCAGGCCCCTTCTGAATAAATCTTAGAACTAGAACCCTATTATTCTTGGTGTAAAATTACTTCCTATAAATATGTTCATTTGAAATTCTAGTAAGGAATGTTAGTATTTTTCCAGTGGAAAATAATATAACTTTATGTAATATTTTTGCAAATAAGTTGTGTTTTTGTTGAGTGCCCATTCTGTATTTAAACATTCACTGCACAGGCCTGTAGAAAAGTAGAATCTGCCTGCTTCCTTAGGCACAGAAAATTTAAGGAGCAAAAGTAGAATTGGGCCTAATATGCTCAGTATGAGATCAGCACACTGAGGGAAAGAGGTAGATGGAGGAATCTTAAAATCTTTCGGAACTTCGGAAGCTCCACGCAGGAGTGTGGACCTAGTGGATCAGTGTGGGAACTTCGGAAGCTCCACGCAGGAGTGTGGACCTAGTGGATCAGTGTGGGAACTTCGGAAGCTCCACGCAGGAGTGTGGACCTAGTGGATCAGTGTGGGAACTTCGGAAGCTCCGCACAGGAGTGTGGACCTAGTGGATCAGTGTGGGAACTTCGGAAGCTCCACGCAGGAGTGTGGACCTAGTGGATCAGTGTGGGAACTTCGGAAGCTCCACGCAGGAGTGTGGACCTAGTGGATCAGTGTGGGAACTTCGGAAGCTCCGCACAGGAGTGTGGACCTAGTGGATCAGTGTGGGAACTTCGGAAGCTCCACGCAGGAGTGTGGACCTAGTGGATCAGTGTGGGAACTTCGGAAGCTCCGCACAGGAGTGTGGACCTAGTGGATCAGTGTGGGAACTTCGGAAGCTCTGCACAGGAGTGTGGACCTAGTGGATCAGTGCTGGGAAGCCTCATAGTTTGTCGTCCGTTTGTGTTCCTGAACAGGAGGAACTAATATGGTTATGTAAGCTGCTATTTTTGTTGGTTGGTTTTGATATTTATTTTGGGGAATGGAGGTGCCGCGGTCAGAGGACAACTTGCAGGAGTTGGTTCTCTCCTTCTACCCTGTGGGCCTAAGGATTGAATTCAGTCATCAGGCGTGGTGAGCAAGTAGCTTTACCTGCTGTGCCACCCTGTTAGCCCGCACGTAGGGTTGTGACTTTCAAGAGGGAAGAGTGGGAGATTAGGAATACTCTTTAAAACCAAGTTAACCTGTTAGAGTCTTGGTGTAAAGGTTTAATTTAGGATGCTGGGTTTGGTGTAGAATATCAAAACTGGGAGATGGAGAAGCGTGAAACGGAGGAGCAGTAGTGAAGCAGAGGAGAGCAGTGTTGAGTGCGCTTGTGTGGCTGTTATGTTTAGAGCCGAGTTGCTGGTGAACCCTCAGCTACACACCGAGCCATCAGTGACATGAAAAGGTCATATTTTTTTTGGCAGGTACAGGGACTCAAGGCAGGAATCCAAAGTCTGTACCTGGCCTTTAACTTGGACAGTTAGAATATAGAGCACAAATTTGATAGGTGGGAGAGAAGCAGATTCTAGAGGGAAGGACACTGTATTTCTGTCAGTAGAGTTACATATACACTTAGAAATTAGATCTTTTATCTGTCTTATAGAAGATTCGGCTCATTATGCTGTTTTCAAACAACTATTATTTTGTTGTTTCTTTACCCTCTTGTGCCCCATCCCTGTCCTTCCCTTCTTCCCTTCTGCTTCCACTAGTAGCCCCCTTTCCACTTTGATGTCCCTTTTGCTCATTCGCCTTCCTTTTTTTTTTTTTTAAATGGTTTTTCAAGACAGGGTTCCCTGTAGTATTGGAGCCTGTCCTGGAACTCACTCTTGTAGATCAGGCTGTCTTCAAACTCACAGAGATCCACCTGCCTCTGCCTCTGAGTGCTGGGTTTAAAGCGTGCACCACCACTGCTCTCCTTCCTTTGCTGACACCTGTTGACCCTCACATTCCCTTATTTTCATGCGTAAAGGATCCAAATATGAGGGAGAGCGCGAGGTGCTTGTTTTCCTGAGGTTGAATTATCTCTCTTAGTATAATAAGAAAGTAGATCTTAATGGCTGAAAACAATTTGCCCTGGAAGTCTACTTCCTCCTTTCGGTCTCTAGAGCTGTGCACACTTAGATGCTCAAACTGACTGTCACTTGATCTGCGTATCTGTGTTCGCTTTTTCTTGTTTTTGGTTTTTCTAATGTAGAGTCTCATTCTAGTGCAAGCTGGTTTAAAACTCACAATCCTCCTGCCCTCACCTCTCAGATGCTGGGATTATACTTGACTACTACACACAACTGTTTTATGTCTTTCCATAAATCCTTTCTACAATTTATTGAATTTCTATATATGCCTCTAATGTTCCTTTTTTGAAGAGTTTTTCCATCATGCTGACCACATAAATTTAGTATTAGATTTGAGGGGAACACGTGTCATAAGATTTCTGCTTAATTTTAAACCAGTCAGGAAAGAGTGCTGATGGAGAAATGGACAGCGATAGTTGTAGACTTGGAATTTGGTGTAGGTCCTCAGATTTTCAGAAGAGGGTTGCTTTAAGACTCACTTCTTGCTGGGCTGTGGTGGTGCACGCCTTTAATCCCAGCACTTGGGAGGCAGAGGCAGAGGTAGGCAGGATAGATCTCTTTGAGTTTGAGGCCAGCTTGGTCTACATAGTGAATTCCAGCCCAGCTATGGCTACATAGTTAAACTGTCTTAGAAACCTTTAAAAAAAAAAGTTAATTCTTAATATTTATTATTCTGGGGTGATTTAGAATTTACTATTCCAAGCCTTCATTTTTGTCCTTAGGATCACACGCACATCACCTAACGATGACATTATGTAGTCTTGTATTACTTGTATACATCATGAATAGGAACAGCCAAGTATCACTAGTCCTTAACTCAGGCCTCCTTTTCTTCCCACTCTCTAAGGAACGACTACCAAAATCACTACAATCCCAATGACTTCCAAGCCCAATGTGATTGTTGTTCAAAAGACCACAGGAAAAGGAACGACCATTCAAGGCCTCCCTGGCAAAAACGTTGTCACAACATTGCTAAATGCTGGAGTAAGTAAGACCTTGAACACACTCAGTAGTCCAATAAACATTTTTTAAAAAAAATAATTTATTTTTATTTTATGTACATTGGTGTGTTGCCTACATGTATGTCTGTGTGAGGGTATTGGATCCCCTGGAACCAGAGTTACAGAGAGTTATGAGCTGCTCTGTGGGTGCTGGGAATTGAACCTGGGTCCCATGGAAGAGCAGCCAGTGCTCTTAACCTCTGAGCCATTCCTCCATCACTCCACTAAATATTTTTTTTTAAATATTTATTTATTTTGTATACAATATTCTGTCTGTGTGTATGACTGCAGGCCAGAAGAGGGCACCAGATCTCATTCCAGATGGTTGTGAGCCACCATGTGGTTGCTGGGAATTGAACTCAGGACCTTTGGAAGAGCAGGCAATGCTCTTAACCTCTGAGCCATCTCTCCAGCTCCCTCCACTAAATATTTTAAAGGCCATCCAATGTCAGAACCCCATAGTGGGTGGACCAGCTTGAGTCTCTAGTGCTGTGATAGAATCACCTCTATCTGTCTTCTGATGCCATTTTCACAGTAGTCTGAAAGCATGTTGTTCATAACTGCTCATAGCGAAGGTGGCTTGTGACCATGGCTTGCGTGCTCAGTTTCATGCTTAACTGCAGGGAGACTTGGAACAATTTTATTCCTGCTTATGGCCAGTAGATTAGTGTTTGATTTACTCTGGACAAACAGAAATATTTGAGTTTAAGATAAAATTGATAGATGGGGATTTGTTGCGTTTTTCCCATTTTAAACTCTGAAGGCAGTTGTCAAGAGGTTGGACTTAGACACATTTAGGCTTTGTTGTCTCGCTGTTCTTTGACTTTGGGTGGCTTATTAGCCACTGCAATCTTTTATTTCTTCATGTCTACAGTGGGGTGATGATGGGTGTTTTGAAAGTGCTTAGAACAGTGTCTAACAACACATGGGAAGTTCTCAGTCACTGGCTTCTTACTGTTGTTGGTATTTAAGCACTCAGGCTCAGAAGCATCTTTACCTTTTCTGACCTCACTAGAAGTCGATCCTAAAAGCTTATGCACCACATCTTTTGTAATGTTGAAAATGGTCCGCATTAGGCCTTTTTGAATTTACATAGCAATTCAGTAGGAAAGCCAGGATTCTGTAGTATTTGAATTTATAAGACAAAAAAGGGTATAGCCATGTGGTAGTGATGTACACCTGTAATCCCAGCACTTGGGAGGCAGAGGCAGGCAGATCTCTGTGAGATCCAGGACAGCCAGAGCTGTTACCAGAGAAACCCTGTCTTGAAACTGCCTCCCTCCCGCAGGGTATTTTGTCTGCTATTGGAGATCTAAGAGTCATGTCTGAATTTTGTCTAGTAGATACTGAGCAGTAATTTGGCAGGAAATGCCAGTAAGTAAGTGTATCGGTCTATGGGACCTTTGTCATCAGCACACGGAGCACACAGCACATGCTCCTACTCCCCACCTGCATCCAATGCAGGCCCACTTACATCAGAGGAGCGTTCCCACATGACATCCTGCAAGCTGCACGTGGGTTCTATGTGGGTCACCGTGCACCGTGCTTGGACAGGCTGCATACTTGCAAACTAGTGGCCATTGGAGGAAAAATCACAGCTCTTTCTGGGAACACTGCTGCAGTCAGGATGTGAGCTGAAATAAGACACATTGTTTCCTTTAGATAATTGTAGCTGATAGTTAGGTTTATAATTCTTAGGCCCAGATGTAGATATGAGTTCTGAATGGCTACTCTTTAGACAGCTCACCGGTTGCTTTCAGCTTACCACCTGCTAAGTTTGAAAGCTACACATCTATGATGATGATAGCTAAAATTAAAAAACTGCTACTGTGAAAACTGCTAACTTTTATGAAATTTAATTTGAAAATTATAAAATAAAACTGTGCTGATATTAAAACTGTGACCAGAAACTGGTACTTCAGAAGAAAACAAAGGGCTGAGGGTAAGGATTAGTGGTAGAGCATTTACCTAGCATCTCTGAAGCCCTGGGTTCAGGCTCTAGCAGCACATGTGCACACACACACACACACACACACACACACACGCACACACAGAAAGAGAGACAGACAGAATAAAGCAGGTGAAAATTCAGAAGACGGTGAAAGGTTAATGGGCTTGAATCTGTAATAGACTAAAGTGGTATTCATACGTACTGGTAAGACATGAGAAGTGCTGTAAGTTTCTTCCCCCTTCCCTCCATGGAGCCTTGGAAAGAATGTCAATATCGTTTGTCTTTCTATCTCTCCATAGTTCTTTCTACAGCATCCTGCTCTGTGCTCCTTATTTGTCTGTGTATGTTTATCTGTGGTATACTGCACCATTTTTTTGTTACATAAATAATTCACTTCAGGTTATTAAAAAGTAAAAATTAGTGTGGGAGATGACTTACAGTTTCAACTCTCAGATATAACAGTTGTTAAGGTTTTAGTGTATGTTCTTCCAGAAATTTCTGTTTTAATATAGGTATTCTATGAGTAGGGCAGTATAAGTTCTTAGATGTTCTCAGATGTGGTGATTTTTAAAAACTTACCTAATTTTTTTTTTTTCCCTTCTGGCTAGAAAGTTGGTCAGATGACTTACAATATTTAACTAAGTCCAGGATTTTTTAATCACTTTTGTGTACTTTGTTGCATAATCTACAGTCCTTTTCCCATCCTGGCAAAATCTTTCTGTCCTTTTTCAGTAAAATGGCAGTTGTTTGTTTTAATAATTTAAATGCATATAAATCTACTGAATAATGATTGGCTTCAATCTAGGGAGAAAAGACTCTGCAGACAGTGCCAGCTGGAGCAAAACCAGCTATCATTACTGCCACAAGACCCATCACCAAGATGATTGTAACACAGCCCAAAGGACTAGGTTCCACAGTCCAGCCAGCAGCTAAAATCATCCCCACAAAAATTGTCTATGGACAACAAGGAAAAACGCAGGTATGTTGTAAGATGTGGTAACCTTTTGAATATTTAAAATTCTCAGGTAGAAATTTTCTTTCCTTTTCTCCAGAAAATCAGAGTTTTATTCTGTGTACTCACATTGGGAACTCCAGCTCTAGAGGATTCAAAACCCTCTTCTGGCCCCTGAGGGCATCCATATACATACACAGACACACAAAAAAATAAAAAGAACCATATCTGTTGCAGTTTAGCATGTCCCATTTAAAATATTGTGCATAGCTTAGCTTCTTGTTCATCTGTGGAGTGAAATAGTCTTTGGTAAGCAATACCGGACCCAAAACCTAATAATAAATATGCATGATGATAATTTCTTTATCTGGAAATGGCCTACAAGTTTAGCTTCTGTTGTTCTTTGTTTCTTTTTGAAATTTCGTTCTAGCCAAAGCTGTCTTGGACTTAGTGACAGTCTTCTAGCCCGTCCCGAGTGCTGGGGTAATAGACATAAAGCACTGTGCCTGGCTAGTTTAGTATTTAAATGGTGCTCTGACATTTCATCTGGGCATGTTTCTGATTTTCTTCTAGGTTCTCATTAAACCCAAACCAGTGACATTTCAAGCTACAGTTGTTAGTGAACAAACAAGGCAGCTGGTAACAGAAACATTACAGCAAGCATCCAGGGTCGCAGAGGCCGGTAATTCATCTGCTCAGGAAGGAAAAGAAGAACCACAGGGTTACACAGACAGTAGTTCCTCTTCCACGGAGTCCTCCCAGAGTTCCCAAGGTAAGACTTATTGTACTTCTGATTGCACAAACCCTGATAACACTGTGCCTCAGTTTCCTCTAGGGACTCCAGACCAAACTTGTATGCTCGTAGTTCTTTTGATTTGATTTGATTTTGCCTGTTTAATAAGTGAGTTGATGTTTCATTTTGATATAGCTTACCATTCTTACCTCGTGTCAAATGTTTATCAAATTGTTGATAGATTAAAGGTGATGTTTTTATCAGGTAGGTAGTATTGATCTGGGCAGAGCTGTAGTTTCCAGATGGTAATGTTTATGTTCTACTCTTTGGTTTGGGTAAGTAGAAGAAGTATATAAGAAAGGAATATGCTTTTAGAATTGATTATTGCTGAACCTTGAGAAAGAGTCAGGGTGGCCAGAGGTGAGCAGTAGGTGGGTAGCTGTGCATCCTGTTTGTATGGAGTCCTAGTTTATGTTTGTTATTCTGCCTAATTATGAGTAACATTTCCTTTAACCCTCAAAGTTATTAGAAACTGAATATCACAGTAGGAGATAATTTTCAGTATTACCATCATTATGACGTTTATCTAGGAAGTCTCTACTCTGAAGCTCTGAGACATTGTCTTCTGTTCATATGACTCAATTATCCTGACTGCCCTTATTGGGTGCTACAAACTGAGGATCCTGTCTGAAATACTTGGGATAACAAGTGTCTTGATTTCAGATTTTGTATTTGTGTGTTAGTGTTTGTGTATGCGTGTGTGTGCATGCATGCATGAGAGAGAGAGTGGAGAGATCTTACAGATGGGATTCGAGTCTAAACATGATATTCATATATGTTTCCTATAAACCTTATACACTTAGTCAGAGGGTAAGTTTCCAGGTTTTTTCCTGCACATGTTCTGACTGACCGTCATGTGAGGTCGGGTGTGGGATTTTCTGCTGGTCGTGTCACTTAGCTCAGAAAGTTTCAGTTCATGGAGCATTTTGGATTAGAGTTTTTCTGCTTATGTTTATGTCTGTGCTTATACACTCTTTTTTTCCTCCTAGTCCTTGTTCCTCTCTTCCTCTGCATCAGCCTTGCTGGCATGCCTGCTGCTTTTTTATTTTTTTAAACACTGTTAGAAAGCACATTTTTTTGATATCATACCCTTCGTTATTTTTAATTCTTTAACGATGCCTTCATATTTGTTTTACATAGTTTGATGTTTGTTGAAAATTATTTGTTGGTTTGTACTATGCACTAAGAACTGTGTTAGACCCTATAAATGTTGAGTAAAATACAGTTCTTGCCTCATTCCTGCTCCTACCTTAGAGAAAAGGTTCCACACAGCCCAACCTGCCTTTCCTCTCTGTAGTGACCTTGGCCTTGTGCTCCTCCAGCTTTTGTTTTCCTAGTGCTGGACGGACAGGGGTACCACCACACCAGGAGATTTAAAAAGATTTACCTACAATTGCAGCATACAAGTTTTTGTTAGTGACGAACAAAATTATTCCGAAGGCTATAAGTCCACACTCCAAGAAAATGAGAAACGTTCATTCACAAAACAAGTCGACTTTAAGATGATCTTTGAAAGCTTGTTAATTACAGAAGAAGCTGCTGATTTCAGTAAACACCACAACACCGATTTTAGAAAGTAGATAGTTTTCTTCAGCCTGTCATCAGGGATTATAATAACTTGCAACGTCCTTTACTGATATCTGTTTTATCTTCCTGCTGAGTGTGAATCTGTATGTAAACTAGTTATGTGTAGCTCTTATTACCACTGATTTCTATTTACTTATATTTTGTTTTGTTTGCTTGATTGGAGGCTTTATTTTTTTTTTAATTTATTCTATATGTGTATGAGTGTTTTGCCTGCATGTATGTTTATGTACTGATGTGCCTGCCTGGTTCTGGAAGAGGTCAGAATAGAGCATTCATTCTTCAGGGACTAGAGTTATACACAGTTGTGAGCAGCCAGTGTTCTTAACCACTGAGCTATCTCTCCAGTTTTTTTTTTTTTTTTTTTTTGTATTTTATTTTTTGGTTCTGAGGATGAAACCTATAGCCTTATACCTGGCTAAACATATGCTCTCCCAGTGAACAATATCCACACCATTGCATTACTGCTTCTGTCTCTAGTTTCTTTTCTGTTGTGTCCATTGCATGTGTGTACAATTTTAAAGTTTTCTTTCAGCCAGTTGAGAGTAGTTATAGGTACCAAATCCTTTTACCTCTAAATTACATTTTTAGGTCTCTGTTTGTTATAGGCTATCCTTTTTGCTACTAAATCACCATTATCAAAGTCAAGAAATTTAATGTCATTAATAGTACTATTATCTAATTTATAATTCATGTTGCCATACTACCAGTTGCTAAGTGATGCTCCTATGGTGTGTCTCCTAGTCACGTCCAGCCAGGGTCACACATTATGCTCCGCTGTATTGCATGCAGCCATCCTCTTCCGTTTGCCCCTCTTCTTGTCACTGTGTGACCCTGATTAGTCATTTGCCACACTGATAAGATGAACACTTGGTTAGGACGCCTGCTTCTGGTTTTCCCCACTGTGAAGTTAGCGCATCCCTCTCTGGGAGGAGTTACTCTGAGGCTGTACCCACAGGGTTCCTCATTAATCACTTATCCACAGATGTAACATCTGTAGATGATTCTTTAAAGTTCATTATTCTTTGTTCTATTCTAAGGAAGAATCAGTCTTTTTTTTTTTCTTTTTTCTTTTTTGCTTCAAAAGTCCTAAGGTTCCTTCTTAGTATATCCACCCCCACAAGGAGACATCTCAGCCCCATAGCTGAATCCTGAACGGTGTCTTCATAGGTAGGGTAGACACCATGGACGTCCTCCTGATGTGAGACTTGACCACCCTGGCAGGGCTCATCATACCACATTATGCTTCTGATACTTCTTTTTAAATGTTAATCACTTTGTTTTGTACTTTTATTATTTCCTTCTCTGTTATTGTCTCAAGGATAATAATAGCCAGGGAATGAGTAAGCTTCATGCTTATAAACTCATTTTAATTCCCTCATTCCAAACCATTGTATCCCCTTTGCAGTTTCTCCTAACCTTGCAGGAGCTCTTGACTGTTGCTTGGATACCAACAGACAGTGAGTTAACCAAGACTCTTAGATCAAAGACACTTTTGCCTAGGTCACTCACTGGAAATCAGACCATATATTTTTGTTTTCAGTGCTTTTTTCCCATTCCTAAACATTTCTTCTGTTTTTTCTTTCTTATATTTATAAAGGATATCCTTACTGGTTTCCAGATTTTTAAAAAGTACTGGTTTGTTCATTTATATCCAGTTTTATCTCTAAAGGTTTTTTTCTTTCTTTTTTTGGGGTGTGTGTGTGTTTGTTTTTTGTTTTTTAAGACAAGGTTTCTTTATGTACCCCTAGCTGTCCTGGAAGTTGCTTTATAGACCAAACTGACATGAGAGATCTCTATGCCTCTCTCTCCCGATTGCTGGGATTAAAGGTGTGCACCACCACCGTCCATCTAAAAGGTTTTAAAGTGGATTAAATGCAAGATTATATTAAGCAAACCAGAAGAAAACAGGGAGATGAATTCAGAGTTGAGAATTCAGAGTTGAGAAGGAACTGGGCATGAGGCAGAATAAGTGTCATAAAGACATTGTTTTACGTCAGAACTCAGTCCCTGGAGAGCCATCATCTTAGGCATTTAGAGTGAAGACAATTTAAAAAAAACGCCCCCCTCCCCGCCCAGAACTTCATTAGCTAATTTATTTGGTAATTTATATTGTTAAGGATGAAAACTAGGATATATAATTACATAATATAAAATGTTTCCCAGTGTTTTTGACAACAGAACCCTCTTTTGCAGAAAATTTGTGGAATTGATGTTCTCTAGAACATTAGGGTAATACTTCAGAGGGAAGGTTTATATTGTCACATAGAAGGAATATAGACCAACTTGGGCTTAGCTTAGAAGAGCTGGCTTAGGGAGGTAAACATCTGGTAATCATTTTCTGTGAGGAAGGATTGGGGGGGATAGATTAGTTGGGAGTAGTCTGGGAACCGTTAGTCATGTTGCAATCTGTGATATAGATGAAGGAAGTGTTTGGGTCTCTGTGGGTAAGTGGAGAGACAATAGTACTATTGTAGAAACCACAGGGAGATCTTTATATCACAGCAGCACAAGAGAAATGAAGGAACTGTTAGAGAGCCGTGGGTCCTGTGGGACTGTAGGGTGAATGGATGGTAACATTGACCTTTAAGTCCCTTCTGACCGAGAGGTCTTGAGACTATGGAAGTGTGATATAGACAGTTTATGACAAAGGCATAGAGATGCCTGGGTTTGCCTTTGAATGTAACACTAAAGTATGTATTTCTGGTACCTAACATAGAAGACATTCAATAAATAATTGTTATAACATGTAAGGGAAATCCGCAGCAGGCCACCATCCTTGAGAAGTATGGAGGGCTAGTTCTAGGCATGCCAGTACCACATTGTCATGTTAAAGTGTCGGAAGGCTGGACACCTGAGTGCACATTGCAGAAACAAGTAGTAGCAGTCAGATCAGCCTCCAAGTGTCCTGTGATCAAATCATCACTAGGTCTGAGCCTAAGCCAAAAGAGCACAAGAGGGGGAGACTGTGAAGGGTTTTCTCCTAGGGTCACATTCTCATTTTGTATCGTAATGGTTGGGGTTGTTCCATGTAGACAGAAAGAGATAGCACAGTCTCCCAGTCCCTATGGAATGGTTGTATTTGAGGAGATGTTACGTGGTTAGCACTCCTGTATAGAAATTTGTTACTTTTTCTATCTTTTCCACCGTATTTTTACACTGTCCCTACTTTCAATATTCAGTGTATCTCAGAGTTGGGTTGAAGAGACTCTCTTTGCCTATATCACCAATGAGAAGACAGAAACCCAGACTAGTCTGAAACTATATGGCTCAGATTATATGACATCCAATTGATGTTCCTCCTGGGTGCTCAGATTATAGGCTTGTAGGCACATTATTCTGTCCTGCCTGCCAGCTCCCAAATAACCACACCGAGACTTCTTATTAACTAGGAAAGCTTTGCTGATACCTTAGGCTTGTTACTAATTAGCTCATGCAACTTAAATTAGCCCATATTTATCAGTTTACGTGTTGGCACATAACTCATGACATTTACCTCTGCCCTAGTCTAGAACTAGACTTTCATAGTTTTCAAGGAGCCAGAGTGCTCTCTGTCTGGCCCTCCCACCTGGACCTCTGCCTGCTTAGCCATTGGCCATTTAGCTGTTCATTAAACCAATGAGAACAACATATCTTCACAGTGTACCAAAAGATTGTTCCACAACATTTGCCCCTTTTTGTCTAATTATAAAAAGGAAGGTTTTAACTTTAACATAGTAAAACTTTATACAACAAAAACAGTTATCAAGAGTTAGAGTTACAATATTCAGTCCATTTGTTTTTGGCAAATTTAGAAAAAATTCTGTATTATCTATCTTGTCTTTGTGGATCTAAAGTTTCATACCTAATTTACTTTTTATCATAACTAAAGAAAACTATAAGTTTAACTATTTAGTCTTTAACTCCATCAAAGACGCCAAAAGGAAATAATATTACCTAATGGCAGGGGCATCTGACTACCTGAACAGTCACCTAAAGTTCTTCTGCAATGTTGGGGCATCCATCTTTGATATACAGGCCTGGAATATCTGACAGGCTTTTCTGAGAAGGAGGAAAATTTGAAGGCCTGACCTACCTTGTCTTGGTAAAGTTCAGCAGTCACTTTCTTTTGTGTTCTATTTGTCCAATTTGGAAAGAGAAGTTTCTTGCCCAAGTGGCTAGGTTTGCCACAAAGAAAGTAAACTCCATATAGAGGTTCTTCAATGCCCATCATCTTCTCTGAAGTAGATTGGTGCTGTCAGTAGCAGATTTGTCTCATTGTCATGAAAAGCCTCAGGTTATTAAACATCATTAATACCATAATCTGTATGTCTTTGAAGTATTTGAAGACCATCTGTCATCTAATATCTGTTTAACCTTGAAAGCATACCTAATATGACTACAAGTTTTATTATTAGAGATGTATTTCTTAATTATACATTGCAATTTAAATGAGCAGCATAAACACAATACCCCAAACAAGAGTAGAGTATGTCCATACAATATAACAAAAATAACTTTAAACTTGTACCAATAAACCAAAACCAATACCAGTGTAAAATATTTTGAGATTAGTAGTTGCTTTTTGGATTAAAGAATGTTTAATAAAGCCTTTAATAATAAACCCATCATTTCTATACTATATCCCCCCTTTTTCCTTTAGAATGAGATCTGTGTATCTAACTCTTTTGTTTAGGTCTTTTTCTGACCATGACCAATGATAACTTATCTAACTTCCCCAAATGATGACAAACATCCATAACCCATTTCTTGGGAATGTGGACATTGTTTTCTCTAGACTGCTTTCTGTTGTCAGGGGCCACTAACATCTTTGGGGGAAACTCTGGGAGATCAGGATAATGGTCAAGTCCTGACTGGAGGTGGAACTGCAACTGAGGAAATCTGAGCTGTTGGACCACCTGGCCTTCGTTTTTATTGCTGTCTCATCTCCTTGCTCTGAAAACACATAAACTTTCAAATGTACACAAGTCAGCCAAAGATGATTTTTTGTTTTATATTTGAGCAGATAAAATATACATCACCTTTCCTGTAGTTTTTTTAGGTTTATGTTTTATGTCTGTAGCCAGGATTTCCAGGGGATCTTCCTTGCTCAAACCTGATCTTCTTCAACCCTGAATGAATCCTCAGCCTTTTGTTTTCTGTGGGGACAAAACTATAACTTTTTGCATTTTGAAGTCAAGACTCTTAAAACATAGAGGTTGGTTTGATCCAGCAGCATCCATAACCAAGTGTGTCTCAGCAACTGTCACCCATTCATCAGCCATCAAAAGGTTTATTACGTTACAGGATGCTGACTCCCTGTAATTTTCATCTTTACATGGCTTTTTTTTTAAATAGCTACTCTTTCTTTAAAGACTATAAACTGCTATGCAGCTTAGCTAATGGCTGCTGGCTGCTGGCTCCACCCGGGTGCCTTTGTTTCCTGAGAACCTGACCGCATGGTGGAGGTACTGACAGGAGCCATGTTTCTCGCTCCAGCTTTGGGAAGTTTCTGGGTCCACGGTGCTGTAGGTGTTTCTGCCTAGTCGCGTGCCATTGAGTAGTGTGCCGACCGCTGCTCATAAACCCCACGCAGGTGCTTGAGCCTCTAAAAAGAGCCATGCCTCTGCTTGTTGATAGCACTGAGCCTACCCCAGAGTGTGTGGTCATCAGAAAGACACATTTTACTGTTTCAAACTCTCTCAGGCTTTATGTGGATGTATGTGGACCCCCATGGGGTGCCATTTGTAGCTGAATTTTCTCTCCCACCTGCCAGCTCCCAAATACCCACACAGAGACTTACTAATTATAAAAAAAGCTGGTCCAATAGCTCAGACTTGTTACTAACTGCTTCTTACAACTTAACCCATACTTACCCGTTTACATGCTGCCACATGACATTTTCCTGCCTCTCCATCTGGCTGGCCACTCCTCCCTTCTTTTTCCCAGAGTTCCCCCTGGACCCAGAGTTCCTGTCTATACTTCTTCCTGCCTAGCTGTTGGCCATTTAGCACTTTATTAAATTAATAAGAGCAACACAACTTCACAGTGTACAAATACATTGTTCCACAAAGGGCTTGTGCTCATCATTCTTATTTTTAAGAACTTAAGTTATATAAAATAGTGTTTTCTTAGTATAATCAGTTTCAAGTTAAAATTTTGATTATTGGGATACTAGGGATGTGTTTCAGTTGAAAAAGTGCTTGTTTGGTATACATGAAGGCCTGGGTTCAATCCCCAGTTCTATATAAACAGCATATATATATGCCTGCAAATCCCAGCACTTGAGAGGTGGAAGTAGGAGGTTCATGAGGTCAAGGCCATTTTGACTGCTAGAGACCTTGTCTCTAATCAAACAAACACAATTTCCTGTATTTCTTCTTCTATTATGTGAAGAAAAATTACAGTATTTTTCACATGGCCTTTGGTATTATAGGCAACAACAGCTGGTCTTGCACATGTGGTAGGAAGCTTAATAGAACTGGTGTGTCTCTGGTGTGATGTTTTCTACTCAGGGGTTTTGTTTCTTAAAGACAGGGTCTCAGATAGTCCAGTTTGATCTCAAACTCCTGCTCCTCTTATTTCACCTCCCATATTCTGGCTTCCAAGCCTGTGCCACCACCCCTGACCTGTCTAATGGTGATTACGCATTCTGAACCTTTTGTATATTTTCTTCAGGAAAATTGTTTCATTATAAGAATTATTCCCTTGCTCCAGTATTTTTGGGCATCCTCCTGACTTTCAGATGTAATGTTTTCAGAGGGTGGACTTCCATGTTTTTTCTTGTATTTTTGAGCAACCAGAAGACTTTCTGATGCTTTAACTAAGCAGCACAAGGAAAAGCAGTCTCTTTCCTTGTTCTAATCATTTGATGTTTACCCCAGGACGTGAAGCTATCTCTCCATTTCTGTTTCCCCCATTGCGATGTCCAGATCTGAGCCTTAGGGGTCTTATCTTTGTGTTCTCTGCATTTCTTTATGCAGTGTCTTAGACATAGTGCTCTGGCTTATTTGGTTTATAGAGAGCTCTTAAGTATGTGTTGCTTAATCTGATGCACATTCTGTATTTCTATGTGTGCCTCCACAGCTTGGACATAAAGAACTTCTAGTGCTGAAATTTATTTTCCAACCAACTTAAATAAAATCGAGTTTTCAGTCACCTCCCAACAACCACATTTCTGCTGACCTTTATAGTTCATTAAGGTTATTTATATATCATCATACACCTTATAATAATGTTTTGCTCTGCAGTGGACTGTAAATATATGATGACAGTTTGGGGTGCTGTGTCGCTGACATGTAGCAAGCTGTTTCTTCTCAGTATGGAAGTGTGTTCTCACAGTGACACCATTGCCTAAGGTATTCCTCGGAATGGCATTAGCATCACAGACTATCAATGTGTTATACCCACCAGTCTTGTTCTTATTCAACAGTAGAGCTAAGACCCGAAGAATCATCTTGCTAGTAACTGACAGGGTTGAAGCTTTTCACCTGGCTTTGACCTGTTAGACTTGTGTTACGTCATGATCTTTCTAGACTGACTCTCTTTCCTTACTGTCCCAAGTACTCAGGCTGTGTATAGAAATGTTTTCATGTGCACTGGGGAAAGCTAGTCTCCTAGAATGTTTTGCTTTTGGTAAACACAAACAAGCATTCACCTTTATAGATGCACACCTGTGTAGGCAGCAGTTAGCATATTGAATTGTACTGTCTTTTTACATGTTCGTCTCCTCAAATAGACTGTGTGCTTTTTGAGCATTCTTGGATTATTCTGTGGGTTTCTTGAACTTTTAAATGTGGATCCTGATATTTAGGTGTCCAGTGTAAGCTAAGTGAGTGAATGAGTAAGTGAGCTCAGAAGTGAGAGACAGTGTGCCTTCTGATAGCTGCAGTCTTCTTAGAGAAGTCAAGTGTGACGTTTACATTAAATACGAAGATAAAAAAAAATGCTTTATTTTAAGAGAAACTTTGTTTATAGGGTTTGTTTTTTTTTAACTAATATAAAACAGATTCCCAGCCTGTAGTTCATGTAATTGCTTCCCGGCGTCAGGATTGGTCAGAACATGAGATTGCAATGGAGACTAGCCCTACCATAATATATCAGGATGTATCCAGTGAATCACAATCAGCTACTTCAACAATCAAAGCTCTGTTAGAACTCCAACAGACAACAGGTATGAACTCACATGCTCAGCTGATGAAGCATGTTTTCTCTAGAGATGGGTTGTGCTGGAATACACCACTGTTGCATAGTTTCTCCCCTTCTGGACTTGTTTGTAATCACTGTTCCTTAAGATACACGTCGGAGTACGATGTATAGATGGAGAGTTGTCATTAGAAGACAGACAGACAGACAGGGCTGACTTCTGTTTCAGATGGACAGTCCTCTTGCCAGCAGGAGGGATGGGCTTGTCACTTGTAAGCACAAGTGGGACACAGATCGAAGGGTCCCTGCTGTCCTCATTGACGCTGCCGGAGCAATTTTGCACCATAAAATGCCATTAGACTTGATTGTAAACATGCTCATGTTCTCACCTTATTTTCAGATTGATTGATTTATTTACTTCTTGTGTAGGTTATCCACTAGAGTGTCTGTGTGTAGTAAGAGTCTGTCGATATTTGTAGTTACTAAATATCTTTGATATCTTCTAGGACACCCCTATGTAAGTTACACTGAGTTTTCTGCTATAATAGGACATTTATGTGAATATTTTGGGGGTTGTATTGATGATCTCATCTAACCCTTTCATGTTTTGGAGAAGCTAGCTGACATTGAGAAAGGTTACCCACTTGTTCAGTGGCAGGATCCTGGCCAGGGCCAGGATCACAGCAGGGTTTGGCTTCTTTGTTTAAAATGATTGTTCTCTTTTTTCTGATTCTGCTCTTGGTGGGAGCTGTCTTTTAGTGGACTTAGTTACTGAAAACTGTGTATTGTAAATTCTATGCTAAACTGTATACTTATATTTGATATAAATTGTAGATGATTCCTTCTAGTAATATTATTTTTTAGCCTTGGGTACATTTTGTAGCTGCTTGTCTTTGACAGATTCAACCATTTCCATCAATCATTTATATAGATAGGAATGTTGAGTAAAGAGATTTTGTTGAAAAAGTGGTAAGAAGTTAAAAAATATATCTATACATATACTACTATATGTATAAATTAAATACATTTATACATGTGCACTATCTGTATTAATTAGAGGCTGTTTTATCAGACACATAAGCAGAGAACCTGTTTTTATCCTAACAGTGAAAAACTTTGTTTTATTCTTTAAAAGTCATTAAAGACTTATAACACTTTTTTGGCCATACCTTAAATTACACACACACACACACACACACACACACACACACACACACACACGGTCTCACTCTATAGCTCAAGCTGGCTTGGATATTGCCCAGGTCAACACTGAACTCTGCAGTCCTCCCTCAGTAAAGGCTATATGAATTTCCCCCTTGTGCTGAGGATCAAACTCAAGACCATGTGTGTGCTGGACAAGCACCTGACCTCTGGGTGCCATTCCCGGCCCTTAGATTTTGAGTAGATCAGATGAAGTAATCAATCAATGGGAGGTGCTATTCTGGGGTGTACCCCAGAGCAGTATACCCCAGTGCTGTTGTGTACTGGGGATACAAAGGAATAGCATCCTGGGAGGAGTATGTAAAGAGAAACAACTGGCTGTCTGGAGTAACAGGGGGACTTGAGTGTGACTGACTAGGAAGTATTGTAGGCTGCTGGGCGTGGTTATGCAGGCTGCAGGCTATCCAACCACACTGAGCAGTCTGCAGTTTTCAGTTCATTGTCTTTCTAGTCACTGCATTGTGGCACCCCAGAGGTCTGGTTCATTATTCCCATAGACAACTCTGGTTTTAGTGTTTGTTTATAATAAAAGTTAACTTTTCCCCGACTTTTTTATGCAGTAAAGGAAAAATTGGAATCTAAACCAAGACAACCCACTATTGACTTGAGTCAAATGGCAGTACCTATTCAGATGACCCAGGAAAAGAGACATTCTCCTGAGAGTCCATCCATTGCTGTGGTAGAGTCAGAACTAGTTGCTGAATACATCACCACTGGTAGGTGTCCTCTTGCAACGTAGTATTAAGGTAGTGCTGCCTTTGTGGATCTCCTGGGTGCTCATGTGGGGGAGGTCATAGCTTTATATCTTAGCTCTTCTGTTTGTTTTCAGAGCAGATCGGCATCTTTGGGGGTTTTCCTGACCTTTTAATCTCAATCATTCTCTCTCTCTTCCCCCCCCACCCCACACACACACATGGGAAGCAGATTAGATATTTACCTATGGTCCAGCAACCGAATACTAATGAGATTTTGGGGATGGTACTCATGGAGAAGTGAAATTCTTTGTCTTGCATTCAGGTGAGGTCACACCTGGAATATTGCACACTTACTTAGCTTGAGAACTGGTGAAGCTCATGATGTGAGTAACCCAGGGTAAAAGAGAGCAGACACCCGGGGTTTGTTTAAGCAGTGGTTAAGGGAGAAGGTAAAGTTTCCGGTATCTGAAGATTCTAGAGGCCATAGGGAAACGGGAGTTCTTTAGTGTTATTGAGCAGATACTGCGACTCATGGGTGAAACTGCCCAGAAAGAAAATCCAGTGACGATAATAGAAAACGATGAACTTCACAGATACTTAGCAGAAAGCCATTGGTGCAGAGGCCGGTGTGCTGGAGCACTGAATGTTGGCGCCTCCAGAAGTCTAGACAAACACGTAGTGAATAGATGAAAGACCTATGATTTCTTCCCTTACTTATCCTTTTCAGAACGCACTGATGAGGGGACAGAGATTACTTTTCCCCTTCTAGGTAAGTGGTGTGCATCCATTTGTAACATAATGAAAGGTAGAGGATGATTAGTTATGGGGAACTACTTAAATGGATGCGCTCTGCTCTGCTCTGCTCTGGTAGAGGGAAGGTAAGCTCCACTTAGCGAAGGGAAAGAAAGGTTATTTTGCAAAGTAGAGGGAAAACGAACTCTTTGCTGAAGGAAAAAAAAAGAATTGTCTAGAGAAATGGATGACTGTGTGGGGCCTCTGTGGGCCAGCTAAGGTCGCGCCATCTGTTTCGTAAAGGCCTTTCCGCGGCCTCCATCCCTTGTCCCCACCACTCACGCCTACAGCAGTGTCGGGCAGCTAGCTGCTCTGTGCCCTGTGAGTGCTAGTGTTGGGGTCACTGAACTTTAGTGACCTACATATGAGCATTTGGTAAGAAAATACTAATAGAAACTTGAAGGAGAATTATTTTTACATAGTATTTTTTGATATTTTGTTAAGTCTAATTTGTTTCTTTAATTTAAAAAGTCTTACTACTGGGACTGGAGAGATGGCTCAGCAGTTAAGTATGGATACTGCTTTTCCAGAGGTCCTGAGTTTGGTTCCCAGTACCCATATTCAGTGGTTCACAATCCCCTGTAATAACTTAAGATCCACGTTATCAAATACCTTCCTTTAGTCCCTGTAGGCACCCAGATATATGTGGTGCACACGCGCGCGCACACACACACACACACACACACACACACACTCCAAAATAAATAAATTAATGAATGACTAAATCTTTAAAAAAAAAAAAGCTTACTGTAATAATTATGAAAGCTAGTATGGGTATCAAAATGGTCTATATAATTAAACATTTTCATCAGAAATTTATTGTTATGCTTCAGATGTCATTCATTTTTTATATTGCTTTCATTTAAAATTTTCATTGATTTGCTTGCTTGAGTTTAATGTCATAATTTTTTTCCTATTTAGTTCTATTGTGAATGATTTCAGTAGTACTTTAAATCCTGGGTCTTTATTTTCAGTTTAGCTGAGACTATGTGGAAGATTATTAAGTCATATAATCTAAAATACACATAAAAGCATACTGTGAAATGCAGTGAGGTAGTCCACTGCAGCATAAGAGGAGTCCAGGGGATGCTGTCTGTAACCTCATGGCGCATCCGCGGCATTTGTGAGTGTATAAAGAAGAGCATTGTGACCAGTCACAGCTGGACTCTAGTCCTTAGACCACCACACACACGCTTTGATCTTAGGTGCAGCTCACTCTTTCTAAGCGTGGAGCAGTGCTCCTTGAAATTGAAGCTAAGCTATATAACCTTACAGTTATGGGTTATTGGAGGAGTTTTCATACTCTCAAAACTCTTAGCTCATTTACAGATTTGTTTTTTACCTGTTCTTGATTCAAGGGTTTCCTTCCCAGTAACTAAAGGCATTTGAGTATTCTATGGGTTTGGATGTGGCAAGTGTCTATACTGTTAAAACTTGAAGTTGAGACCAATGTGGGGCTGGAGAGATGGCTCAGCAGTTAAGAATACTTGTTCTTCCAGAGGACCTAAGTTCAATTCCCAGCACCCACATGGCCACTTAACCTGTGTGAAACTGGTTCCAGGAGACCTAACACCCATGGCAAAACACCAATGCACATAAATAAAAATAAATAAATTTTAAAAAAGAAGGAAATGCGGCTGGTAAATGATGACATCTATAAAGATGAGTAGTGTGAATGAGCCCTGTGGTGGGAGAGGAGGAAGTGGGGTTGATCCCTACAGCTTCACTCTTGCTGGTCTGTTTGAGCTAAAACTGAAGTGGCAGGCAGAGCAACCTTTTTTTCCTGTTGATCCTTTGTTTAAGGACCAATTTCGACCCATTTTTTTTTTCATTTGCCTTTTGTAAGAAAAAAAGCAAATTTTTATTATTCCACTGAAACACAGGTAAGCAGCCAGGCTCTGAGTTTTGGTGCTTTAATAGAAACCAAGTGGCTCCAGATTCACAGGAGAGAGACGGGACCTTTGTGCAGCGTCGTTTTGTCCTGTGACGTTCTCTCCACTAGAGGAGCAGTGCGTGTCGGGCTGTGGAAACGCTTTGTTTCCCTGTGAGCTCAGTGGGCTAAAGTCTCTAGAGAAAACCCAACAGTTCACAAGAGGGCGCTGCTTTAAAGGCAAGTTCTCATGGTGCCTCTCTGCACATCCCCTCCACATACAGTGGCTCTGTTCCCATTTTGCAGATGAGGAAGTGGTTTCATAAGATCTTAGGGTTTACAGAGTTCCTAGATACAAGTTCATGCGTGTGTTTAAAATGATGGTCACTGCTTACTGTTGCTGTGGTGATTTCTGAGGAAACATCACCCACCTCCTCTATTTTCAGTCAGCCATCGCTCCCAGCCCCAACAGCCTTCCCAGCCCCAGCGGACCCTGCTCCAACATGTGGCTCAGTCACAGACTGCGACACAGACTTCAGTTGTGGTAAAGTCCATCCCAGCGTCTTCCCCTGGAGCAATCACCCACATTATGCAACAGGTTGTATCTCTTCTTTTTCTTCTTTTGTTCTGTAACCTCTTTATTCCCGAAATAAGGTTCATTTATTTTCTATCTGAATTGTAGAATGTATGTGTAACTCATCCATCTGTGAGGAACGAATAGTCTGAATTGGGGTCTGGACACCAGGAAATAATTAGAAAGCAGTATTTTCTTGTTTTTAACGTTGCAGAGACTCTTGGCATTTCAGAAGGGTTGGGCTGTCTGGGTGAGTCTCCTAACTTCAGAGTTGGTCACTGTGTCTCTTACTATTGCAGACGAATTTACTAATGGTATAAGTAAGATTTTTCAAAACGAAGTAGCATTTGACTTGTTCGGCTGTTTGCTAAGTTTGTTTTTGCTTTTATTTTATACTTTATAATGAGTCCTCATGAGGCCATTATGAACAAGAAGGGAAAGAAATATTTTACTCCTTTAATTATGTGTGACCAGTAAAAGAAGATTCAACAGGAAGGAAATGAATTGATATCAGATAGGAACCTGGTATTCAGTGAGGAAATAGTGAGGAAAAAGAAAGCTATGCTGTTAAGTTGATTTTTGTGTGACGACATGTTTTGAGCTGTAAGTACACCTCATTATGATTCTGAAAGGTAGGTATATCGTACCTCTTTCTAGCCAAAATCGTGTAACTTGCTCCAGGTGGCAGAACCATGATTTAAACCTATAGTGGCATTTCTGCCTCATAGCTTCATTGTGGGTATCAGATTCGCTGTGACTCTCCTTAGTGACTTGGCTGCCAGCAAACCCGAAAGACAGTGAAGAGGCGCTGAACCACAACTGTGTGTGTATCAAGTCTGATCCAAGGGCACGTTCCACTTTTGAAGTTAGAGTAATGGTGTACTGTATGACAAGGCAGCAGGAAAGCTAGGATAAGGTGGATTTTGTTGTGTCCCGAAGGAAAGCCACCCGTCTCAAGATTTCACTGGGTGGGAGCTCTTAGTCTGTCCTGACATTGATCTTTCTTATATACAGAGAGGCCAGAGAGCCTGGCTCTAACAGTTGCCCTCAGTGTTAGATAGCTAGAGCACAGTTAAGATGAACTGACCCTGGGCAGTCAGTCTCCTTGCCCACGAAGAGGAATGCCTTGTCCCCTGGCTCACTCCCTTCTAGCAAACAGGTCTCTAGGAAGCTGTGGCCTAGTGAGTCTGGACTCTGAGGTGACATAACCTCTCCTCAGAGAGACCTGCTGTGGAGATTGGGGTGGACGTATCTCCAAGACAGTCTAGCTGACCTTTGGGGTTAAGGGCTTGCATGTGGCTAAAGAGGGCTTTCCCAAGCCTTGGTTTTGCAGCCTTTAGACAGGTGAGTGTCCCTCAAGCACAGGCTGAAGTGTGGCTCCTGACCCGGGGAGCCACCTGTTCTTCAGGGCACCTCATTCCCCTAATCTATAGATTTGGGGTTCTCCAGGACTTCCTGTGTAATAATGAGTGGACTGGATTTTGAAGTAATTACTGTTTGAGAGTTCAAAATATGGGTTTTGATTAAAAGCCCATGAAGCTTTGTAGTCTCTTTAGGCTCCTCTAAAAATATCGGAATGAATCTCTAATATTTTCCAGTTCAAGAAAAATGTGACACTGTAGGTGGTTTTTGTTTGTTAGTTTGTTTTTTCTTATTTCATTCTTATTTTGTGTCTCTTTTACTTAGGCATTAAGCAGTCACACTGCTTTTACCAAACACAGTGAGGAACTTGGAACTGAGGAGGGTGAGGTTGAAGAGATGGACACATTGGATCCTCAGACAGGTCTGTTTTACCGATCTGCCCTGACTCAGTCTCAGTCAGCTAAACAGCAGAAACTTAGCCCCCAGCTGGAGCAAACTCAGCTGCAAGTGAAGACTCTGCAGTGCTTCCAGACCAAGCAGAAACAGACCCTCCACCTGCAGGCAGACCAGCTCCAGCACAAGCTCACGCAGATGCCCCAGCTCTCCATCAGACATCAGAAACTGAGTCCTCTCCAGCAGGAACAAGCACAGCCCAAGCCAGATGCACCGCACACACAGCATCCCGTGGTGGCCAAAGACAGGCAGCTTCCTACCTTAATGGCACAGCCCCCGCAAACTGTAGTACAGGTGCTTGCTGTGAAAACCACGCAGCAGCTCCCTAAACTACAGCAAGCTCCAAACCAACCAAAAATCTACGTACAACCCCAAACTCCTCAGAGCCAAATGGCGCTCTCAACGTCATCAGAGAAACAACCGGCAAGCCAGGTAACAGAATTTTGATAGCTTGCAAAATTACTTCTCTGTTTGTGGGGGTTTGGGCATAGGTGAGGTTTTTTGTTTTGTTTTTTAAGGTTGTCATCACAGCCAGCAGTGCTTCCTCCAAGCAAGGGAACCCCAAAGCCTCATTGTGCTGGTGTTGGTGTTGGGGGAAAAGCACTCTGAGAGCTGAGCTTTCCTAGGCCGTTTCTAAAGAATCACGTCAGCTAAGTAAACCGCAGGCTTTTAAGGAACAAAATTGACCATCTGTCTTCCTTTCGTCTAGTTGATGAATTTACCCTCTAGATTTATCACCTAGATAGCAGAAGAAATACGTGGATAATCAAAAGAAAAATTTTATTAGCACTAATTGATAATTCTGGACTGATGTGTGTGTGTATATATATGTATATATTTATATATTGCAAATACATATATAGAATATGTTTGTACAGTTGTACTTTGAAGGAAAAGATTGAAAAATCCAACTCACTTTTAATTTTAAAAGTAGATTATGTGAAATCATTTGAGCGGGTCGAAGGTATCTCGGGATGTAAATCTCAGAAAAACTAGGCTGCTGTGATTTTTTTTTTTCCTTTACTGCCTCAAAGCTTGGCTGGCTGAACAAAGGTTCTTTCAACCCCTCCTCTTTCCCTAGGTTCCTTAAAAGAAAACAGATCCTTCCCATCCAGCCCTCTTACTAAAACATGGAGCTTCAAAATGTCTTCTAGTATACTGCACAAATGTTTCTTTTACCATATTTTCTGGAGTGTTTGATTAGTTTTTCCTCAAAGAGATGTAGCTATAATACACACAACCCCAATTTGTTTTCAGGTGGAGCAGCCAATTATAACCCAAGGATCCTCTGTTACAAAGATAACATTTGAGGGGCGCCAGCCTCCCACAGTTACAAAGATATCTGGTGGCAGTTCTGTTCCTAAGCTGACGTCACCAGTTACAAGCATACCTCCCATTCAGGCCTCTGAGAAGACAGCAGTGTCAGACATTTTGCAAATGTCTTTGATGGAAGCTCAGATTGATACAAATGTAGAACATATGGTAGTGGATCCCCCAAAGAAGGCTCTAGCCACCAGTGTGCTCGCTGGTGAGGCAGGAGCTTTGCCCTCCACCCACATGGTGGTGGCAGGGATGGCGAAATGTAGAGAGTCCTGTTCAAGTCCATCTGCTGTTGGCCCTTCCCTAACGACCAGAAAGCTGGAAGCAGCAGGAGTGCCTGCGACAGGCCAGTTCATGCGTATTCAGAATGTAGGCCAAAAGAAAGCTGAAGAGAGCCCAACAGAAATTATCATCCAGGTAAGACCCGGAAGGAAAACAGACGCCTTGGGCAGATGGGAGGTTGTGGGCTTGATACATTTTGGGGTGTCACCAGACCAGCCACTCTAAGGTGGTAACAAAAAGCAGAGATAGGTTTTTTTTTTTGAGTTGGTTTAGAGACTATTACAATATACTAATTTATATTTAGCTTTTTTTTATTGTTGTTTGTTTTGAGAGCAATCACAGAAACTTGGTAGATAAGATCACACAGCTCACTGTGTGATTTAGGGACCATGTGTCTTTGTGTCACCCCGATTTCATGTCACTCACAAGGTCATTGCTTTCCGAGGCTCACATTTTGGGCTGCGTGGTCTGACAAACTGGAATATAAGTGTTTGGATTTCAGGGACACTTTGTAAACATTGCTTGTTCCTCATCTGAATTTGTGGTTCCCAGAATAGTCAACTTCAGCCGGCTGGAATGTCTGCAGAAACACGCTCCCCATGTGTGTGTCTAACTTGGCATAACCATAACCATTGCTTCTTATGTCAGTGTCATTTGATCACCTTGTTGAGGTGTTGTCGCCACCGTGGGCAGTTCATCGGCAGCCTCCTTCTCTGCCTTTATCGTCTGTCCTAAAAGCCGTCCGCCATTCTGTGTTGTAGGTTAAGGTTGATGACTCAGACTGAGTCAGACTAGCCCTTAGGGGTTGTGTTTTATTTCAGTCTCTAAATGCAAGATTTTCAGACTTAATTTTCCTTGTTATTGGCAGTTTTTATTTGTTCCAAACTGGTACATAGTTTGCACAGTATGAGAGCAGCCCATTTCAGTTCACTGAGAGTTCCCACTTACGGACCTGTGGAGAATCTAGAATTGGCGTAGAGCCACTGCTGTGTGCTTCAAAGTTCATAAATAAACTTCCCATTTGCGAGAATGCAGATTAACCATAATTAAACCAAATGAGACATAATACGAGGGCTGATAATTAAGATGTGTCAAAAGTAGCTGTTAAATTATTCAATTATTTTTCCCATCTATAAAAATAATTTAGTGAATTACATATTTCTTAACAAAAGGTTTTGTTGTGATTGCTGGTCTTTGCCACTCACGACTGTGGCCTGCACTACTGACGTCACTCTCATCTCAGTCTCCTCGTCGGGCGTGGGAATAGTCATGCCTCGTTTGTAGAGTGTGTGTAAGGGACACCTAGCACAGTGACTGCCTCAGTGTGTGACCAACAGATGGTAACTCTTGCTGGTTTTACTAAAATGGATTGTAACATCTGGGGGCTTAGATGGCCATACTCATTTGGGGTGGCGTAGTTGAAATGTTTTTCTGCATTGTATTAGCAGGAATGAAAATGCAATTTATTCATGTCCAGGATTAAGAGCAGAAGTGTGATATAGCTGATATTCCAGGCGTGGTAGTGCATGCTTATAATCCCCACACGTGGAGAGTAGAGGCAGGAGGATGGGAAGTTTAAGGTCATCCCAGCTACATAGTCTGTTCAAGGCCAGTTTGGGATACTTGAGACCCCCGCTCCAACTTTGAAGATAAAAGATTCTGGTAGGACCATAAGTCACCAATAAGTGCTTACCAAGGGGCTCCAGCCAGTGTTAACGTAGTAATTTTTGTTGTTGTTGTAGTTGTTGTTATTTAAATGGCAGATTTTTGGCATACCTTTATTACTTAGTTGCGATAAAAGTGTTTTGCTGTGACTAAACAAGTTGGTTTCCTCTTTGAACCACCGAAGAGGCTTAAAACCGATTGTGTGTCAGCAACAAGTCATTCATCTTGAAGATGAAGAACAAAATATTGTATCATTCAGGCTGGGTGCGATGGTGCATGTTTTTATTCCCATAACTTGAGAGGCAGAGGCAGGTGGATCTCTGTGAGTTTTAAGCCAGCCAGGATTTCATAGTGAGATCCTGTCTCAAAAAACAAAACTGATAAAATTCAGATAAGATGGAAAAAACAAAGCAAAAGGCCTAGCTTTTAAATGTGCAGGAGCCGTTAGCCTTCTTTGTTAGAAGAGGCCCCAATAAAGGAGTACAAAGGCCACATTGGTTGTATGGGATTTGAGGTGGAATCCAGCATTAACCTTGACAGCTGTGTGACCTGAAGGACATCTTTCACCTCACGGTTGCTCACTTATAACATGAAAATGATAATCTCATTCATACAACATTGCCACGGAATGTAGTAGAATGCCCTATGTGAGATCTAGCACAGTGCTCCATGTGGAAGTTGTCTGGTCCATGCCAGCTTTCTGTTTTCTGTGCCTATTTCGGGGCGGGGAGGGGGTGCATTCCCCGCTACCTTTCTCCACTGTAAGCACACTGTCCCGCATCTTCTTTTCCAGGCCATTCCCCAGTATGCTATTCCTTGTCACTCCAGCTCCAACGTGGTCGTAGAGCCCAGTGGGCTTCTTGAGCTAAACAACTTCACCAGTCAGCAGCTGGATGACGACGAGACGGCCATGGAGCAGGACGTGGACAGTAGCACGGAGGATGGGACTGAGCCCAGCCCCTCCCAGAACTCTGCCGACCGCTCCTAGTCTTCAGACACCCGAGTGCACTTTAAAGCCTGCTTGGTTACCAAGTGTCCAGGGAAACTTAGAAAAGCACTTTGCTCGTTTAGGCTGTGGACTTAGAAACACAGCGTTCCAATAAGACGTTGCTGCAGGAGCAGCATTTTAACAAGATAAAACTCACGGAGGAATGTACTTTTTAAGAAATAGAGAAAAAGAAAAAAAAAAAAGGAAAAGGTGCACACCCATGGAGCCCTGGTGTCCTGCTGAAGCTGGGAGTGGAAAGAGACTTCCTGTGAGTGGGTCCCAGCTGCCTTCCACTGGGCAGATGCCACCAGAGGATATGAAAAGGAAAAGGAGGAAAATGTGGAGCGTTTGTATTTTTGAAATGATGTATCTGAACATTCTTTCAAAATTGTATTTGTTTTTGCATATCCCTGGAGGTATTGATTTGATTAACATTTTACATTTGGTCAGTTCATGGTTAGTTTATGGAGACCTAGGGAAGTTCTGGCATTGACGAGTCCTTGCCAGAGGGTGGACATCAGACCGCTGACTGGGAAGTGTTTGGGGTAGCTTGTATATGCTCCTTGGTTGTATACTAATTTATTGTGGTATTCCACACTTGCCTATTTATTTAATGTAAATGTTTCCAAGCAGGCGGAATCCCTTCTCCTACATGTCCTAGGAAGCCAGATCACCTGGCTTTCCTACCTCCCTTCCCCCCTTTAAGAAGATGGATTAGAGGAGGTTTGGTCGCAAAGCAAAGGAAAAGACGTGTCTAGCCCAAAGGAAATGTTGAGCAGTGTCGAGGAGAACGAACTCTGTCGTTCATGCTCTCTTGACACCCAAGTTGCACACCCATGTTGGACTGAGACTTTGAGAACAACTTTTACTACTTTTGTTTAAGCCCCTTTGAAAGTGTATGGAAAAGTTCACTCGCAGATCTAAATGTAATGTTTTTAAGTTTTTACTTTTCTAGGGAGCAGTTTGTTTACGTGCTGTTTTTTGGTCTTGTGATTGCTGTCTATCACAAGTTGAGTGAAGGGTAAGGGATGGGAGGGAAAGAATTTTGACAAGCTGTGGAAAAAGAAACTATACTTTTCATTTTTAAAAAGTGTAAATAGAAAAGTTTTTAACGGTTTTATATGAATTTCACTATAAATAAGCATTTTAAGACTGACAGATGTTGAACTGTATATACATTTATCAGCGTAACTGCCCAGGTTATTTTGGTGCTGAAGTACTGTAAGTCGAAGTTACCAACTGCCTCCTCATCTTCGCGTCTCCACCTGGGAAGCAGAGGCTGTGGAAGCCGCAGTGAATGACTCACACCAGAGCGAGGGCATCCGTCCCTGAGACACGCCTGCTCTTCTGCCAGGTGATGGAGCTGTTGGGTAGCGTATTATTGTACAGATTGGTTTCAGCCACTGTGGCTGTTTCTAGCTGAGACAGAATCTAACCTCTCTCGGGTCATAGGCATCTTTAAGAATGTGACTAAACTATGAACTCAGTCACCAAAAATATGCACATGCCAGTACACACGTTAGATTTTGCATACAATTTTCGGGGCTTGTGGGCTCCCAAGAGCATCCGTGTATTCCAGGTTCAACCCTCTGTTATAGTCAATCCATTGCTTACAGGTGTAAGTTTTTATAAAATAAAATGCCTTTTGAATTCACGTGGATCAGGAAAGAAGAGCAAACTTGAACAAGTTATGTTTCATATCGTCTGTGAGCATAGCATACCAGTGTCCCTCTGAGAATTTATTCTTACTGTGTTCCAGCAACTGAAATGCCAAATAAGTCTACATTTAAAAAGTCACATGTGTACACACACACACACACACACACACACGAATTAATTATTTTTCTTTTAATAGTTCTAATTTCAACTAGAGCATGAATTTATGAGCTAATATTCATTCCCTTTTCAGTGCCAGGTATGGCTCTAACCACCAAGGATACTGCAGTGAGCAAATGGAAAATCCTACCCATCTGGAGCTTACAAACAGGGCTTCCTGCTTGTGAAGGAAGGGGAGAAGAAGCAGGAATGATTCTGGGGTCCTCTCTTTCTCTCTCTCTCTCTCTCTCTCTCTCTCTCTCGTTGGCACATATTCAGTGTGTGTATTTGTGGTTTTGTCTGTGTATGTGGAGGGCAGAGATCAACCTTGAGGTTGTTGCTCAGAAGCCATTTTCCTGGTTCTTGTTTTTTTTTTTTTTAAAAAATTACATTTTATGTATTTTATTTATGTGTATATGTGTATTTATTATGTCTATGTATGTTACATGTCTGGAGGGCAGCTTGTGGGAGTCGGCTCTCCTCCTACCATCTAGGTCCTGGGAATCTGACTCAGGCAGCCAGGCCTGGCAGCAGGTGGCTCTACCCACTGAGACTGGCCCCCACCTTATTTTCTGAAGCAGGGATCTGGAGCTAGCTGGCTAGTCTAGATTGGCAGTCTACAGTCCCAGGAGCTGCCTGTCTCCGCTTCCCCGGTGCTGGGGTTAAAGACGCAGTTATGGCCGGGCGGTGGTGGCGCACGCCTTTAATCCCAGCACTCGGGAGGCAGAGGCAGGTGGATCTCTGTGAGTTCGAGGCCAGCCTGGTCTGCAAGAGCTAGTTCCAGGACAGGAACCAAAAGCTACGGAGAAACCCTGTCTCGAAAAATAAAAACAAAAAACAAAAAACACAGTTACGGCCCGGCTCTTGGAGTGAGTGCCGGTTTTCATGTCTGTGTAGCAAGCATTTTACTGACCTTTCTCCTCAGCCCCAGCACTAGCTTTCTTAGGAACATTTTCATCTAAGTATATAATATTCTTTGACCACACCCCAGGTCCCCCCATGCACATCCCTTTATTTTACACATGTGAGTGTTTTATCTATATGTATCTGGTGCACCGTGCACATGCACCTGGGACTGGAGTTACAGAGACTTGCAAGCCACCATGTGAGCTCCGGGAAGTGAACCCAGGCCCTCTAGAGGTTTCTTCTGTGGAATGATGATGATAACGTGGATGGATCCATCTCCAGACGTGCTTTGCTGAAACTGATAGCGTTATTTCTTTGTCTCATGTTTAAGTCCATAAATTAAAAGTGATTGTCAGCTGTCTCTGAAGGCTACTTAGAGGTGATGAGATTCATCTCTAACTCAAGTTGGTAGAGGGCTTGCCTCGATTGCACAGAGCCCTGAGCTTCACCTCCCAAGTATGTGTAGTAAATGAAATCCAGAAGAATGTATCACTTAAATATACATTTTAAAATTGCATAGCATCCTGTGTCTGTCTTAGGTTTTAAGCATAGATTTAACATTACGTAACATTTGGGTGATAATAAAACAAATATAGGAAGGGAGAAGTCCCAAGGTGTGTGAATGGAAGTTTAAACAAAGAGAACTTCTTTGAGAAAGTGACTTGCAAAAACCTGGATGACGTGAGAGCTCGCCAGGTGGAGGAGTCTGAGAGTCACGAGGTGTGTGCTCCGAGGCTTCAAACACTAGTAAGGAGAATGAATGAGGAGAAAGGGAAGCTCAGAAGAGAACTGGGTTCCTGTTTCTGAGTGTTTGCATCTTGAAAGGGTGGTGTCTGCTTTTTTATCAATGGAGGTGATTAGATTTTTCTCTGCTTTGCTCTATTGTGTAGTATGCTGATTTTCTTACGTGGAGCCATCTTTGGGTTCCTGGTTAGATCCCAGTTGGTTATAGTGACGTTGAACTGAGTTTATGAATGTTTTGTTGAAGAATTCTGCATCTGTATTCCTAACAGCGGTTGATCTATAACTTTGATGTCTTTATTTAACTTTTATAGGGTAATTGAGCTTCATCAAAATGAGTTAGGAAGGTAGTTTTTTTGGAACAGGATTTTTGAGAAGGATTAATGTTGATTCTTTAATTAGTTGATAGACATCACCAATGATAACATCTAGTCTTCAGTTTTTCTTTGGAGTGGCTGTCCTGGAACTCACTGTGTAGACCAGGTTGGTCTCCAACTCGTAGAAATCTGCCTGGCTCTGCTTCCCAAGTTCTGGGATTAAAGACATGTGCTACCATGCCCAGCTCTTTGTTTCTTATTGAAAGTGTTTATTGATATCTCCACAACTCTCCATTATTGTGGAATATTTTCTTTTGATTCTGTAAATATTGACTCATTTTGGTGACTAGTACCATACAATGTTGCTTGCCACATATCCACTAATAATTGTTACATCTTCATGCTCATTTATACATTTATAACTTATACATTGTCCTTTGTCTCCTGAAACATTAGTCCGTTTGTTTCATGCCGTGTTCTAGCCATCCCGATTCTCTTTTGGTTATATGTACTATTTGTTTCTGTTTTTCTTTACAGTCTGCTGGGTCGCAGATGTACCGTATGTCAAGTGTATATTAATTAGATCGTGGTTTTCAAATCTGTTCTGAAGTTCCTGTCTCCCCTCCTCCGTGAGCATCAAACCCAGGACCCTTGGGCATGCTGAACAAGTGCTCCACCCCTAAGCTACATTTGGACCCCAGCTCTTTTTAACTCTGTGCCTAATGGATTACCAACGAGGAATGGCTTCTGCCATTTGGTTTGGTTTTCAGTTGTCTTATGTCCTCTTTTGCTTCCTGGCTTCCTCTTGTTTCCTGGGAACTGTCCTCGTTCCTCACTCATTTTTTTGGTATACATCTTAAGGATTTTTTTTTAAGCTTTTAAAAAATCACATTTATTTGTCGAGGGAGGGAGGTGCCTGTGCCATGGTGCACCTGTGGAGGTCAGAGGACAACTTACAAAGACTCTTCCCCCTTCACCACGCGCATGGAAGCCATGGACTAAACTCACGGTGTAAGCCTAGAGGGAAGTACCTTTACCCACTGAGAAACTTTTCTAGGATATTTAAATATTTCCTTTGTGGTTACTGTGGGAATTATATTGAATGTTCTAAGTATGTAGCAATTCAGTTTGAGTTGATACGAACTTACCTTCCAAACCTGTGGTTTTTTTATAGCTCCTCTCTGTGTTGTCACAACGTATATTTTTATGTGCCCAATAACATAGCTTTATAATCATCTTTATACTTTTGTCTTTTAGATCATGTAAATTAATGTCTTTTAAGCCTTCCCATTTTAGAGACAGGGTCTCTCTCTATAGTCCTAGCTGGCCTGGGACTCACTGTGTAGACCAGGTTGGCCCAAACTCACAGAGCTTTGCCTGCTCTCTGCTGAGAGGCACGCAGACTCAGCCCGGGTTTTCGGGGTAGCTATTGAAAACTGTAGCAGTCCATTTGCGTAGTGCTTTTTCCTGTACTTCCCATGGAGTGTTTTCTTCCTCGCGGGTGGTTACTGAAATCTTGTTCCTAGCTGGTGTTCAACTAATATTTGAAAGATTTTCGTGGATCCCAGGAGCTGAGCAGACAAAAATCTTTACAGTTTGCTTCTCTCATCTGGCTCTTCAGCCTTACCCAGACTTCCACAGATCCTAGGGACCTACCCGAGGTGACAGTTTCAGGTCTTCTGGGACGAGCGTTTTCAAATTCCCTCTTCAAGAAGTGCTTTTTGAATGTCTGCCTCGGGCTCAGGGTGATCTACCTTGTTACCCTCGGCACCTGTGAGCTGTCCTCGGTGTTGTAGGACACTGTCAACTAAAGGTGAGCGTGCCTGGCATCTCTATCCTGCTTCTAGAGCTGGGGACCAGGGTCCCACAGTGGGGACATGAGATGGGCAGTGTCATAAAGTGCTATCAGTCCCCCCGCCCTCGTGGCAAAATAGACATAAGCTGGAGTTACCATTTTAACTGTCTTAAGAGTGTAACGTGGTGGTCTTTAGTGCCTTGAGTGTTGAGCCACCACCGTCACCGCTGTCCATCACTGGGTGTTTCCATCAACCCAGCTGAATCTGTCTCGTTTGCACAGTGGCTTCCCTTCCCTGCCTCCCCCAGTTCCTGGTAAGTGCCCTGAAGTTGTGAGGTCACTTCTGTCTTTACTGAGTATTCGACTACTGCTGTAACTCTGTTTTCCAGAACTCTGACAAGGCTGCTTCTCACGGTTTCTGCTTGGTTTCCGATGCTTCTGTTGGGGGATGGGAGCATAGAACATTTTATTAATGTCACTCAACACCAAGGTATTTGAACCGGGCACCTTGGAAGACTCAAATGGCCACTGAAGTGGGAAAGACTGGCAAGTTCTCGTATGAGGGAGCGAGAGCAGGACTGAGTCTGTCATCCATTAAAGTTCAGGGTGCTTGCTAGACATCAGATGGAGAAAGCCGGAGGGTGAGTCAGCCTAGGAGAGTACGGCACGTGTGGCCAGGGTGAGTCGGAACCAGAAAGAGGTGGAAGGGATGGCCAGGAGGGTGGGGGGAGAAGCTGGACCCTGGTGTCCTAGGCTCAGATGAAGAAGCAGTTCATTTAGAGAGAGCCAGAGAGCAGCTTTTAGGAGTTGGCTCTTTTTCCCTCCATGTGGGTTCTGGGTGTCAAACAGGCCATCAAGCTTAGTGACCAGTGGCTAAGCCACCTCACCAGCCCCCACCCCAAGAAAGGCATTGGTGAGCTTGGGAAAATTCAGTTCTAATGAAATTGGGGGCAGAAACTAGGAGAATGGAGAGAATTGGAAAACACAGATAATCCCAAGAGTTACTGTAAACCTATAAAATATGTCATTTCCTGTAAGAATGGAGTCAAGAAATTTTAGAAAACAGAATTGATTAACACTATGTGGTCCAGGCTAGTCTTAAACCCATAATCCTCCCACCACAGCCTCTTAAGGGCTGGGCATGGAGGCATGCATCACACCATACATAGCTGCTTCTGGGGTGCTAGCTTGTTTATTTCGAGGTGAGACCTCACTCTTGTCCAGCCTAGTTGTGATTCTCTTGCCTCTGCCTTTCGGGAACTAGAGCTGTGCATCCCACCTGGTTCTCTGATTTTGCTCACTTAGTTTCTGTGTAAGGAATTGTTCCTGGTGAGATTCTTCCGGAGAGGCTTTCGATGTGGGAGAGGCTGGCGATACACTGGCCTCGGATGACAGGAGAGGGTCTAGCTGGTACTGGGCTCCCAGAGAGGAAGCTGTCCAGGATTAGCACATGGCCGAATAGATGCATTGGTTCCTGTTTGCTCTCCCCTGACTGCAGCGTCCCATTTGTGCTGAGAAGGAGGGGCTGACGTTCTCTGTGGGTAGAGGTGTAGGATATGCTCCAGTAAGAGCATCCAAAGCAGGAAAGCAGAATGTGGAACTGGGCATAGCTGTGGGGTGCCAGGGAGCTGGCGTGTCTTGCTAGAAGATTCTGACAAGCCTTTTCCCTTAGTTGCTTCTTCCTCATTCACTGCATTCACCTTTTTCCTTGAGGCAGGATCTCTCACTGGGAGCTGACTGGGGTTCTCTGACTAGGCTAGGCTGGCCGGACAGTGAGCTCCAAGGACCCTCTGTCTGAATCCCAGCTCTGGAACTACAAATGCATGCCACCACACTTGGGGTTTTCAGATGGGTGCTGGAGAACCAACAGATTCCCATGCTTACATGGCAAGCACTTGACAGACTGAGCCATGCCCCTGCCCTTGACCCCTAATTGTTTATGAAACCCTCTTTAATCTTTTATCTCAAGTCACCTCCCAGGACACATCCTATTCTACCCCTTAGTCTCCTCATCCACACCTCCTCTCTGGATGTTTTCACCGGGTACTACAACTTTCACTGTGAGAATCCAGTTCACTTTCCTGCCCTTAGAGCAGGGCCTGCGTGAAGGAAGCCCTAGCAAGTTCACAAACCATCTTGGTTTTTAGTCTCTGCGTACAGGTGCGCATGCTTCCTCACTGAAGGGCACAGGCAAACGGCAGAAATAACAAGCTTGTTTTGGTTGTTTTTAGATGAGGATGTTATTGTTGAGATGGTGTTTGTGCAGCATCCATTCTGGACGCGGGGGACAGTGCCCATCTCTGCTGTCATTTGTTCTGCCGCTTCAAAGGACAGGAAGAACACGGGTGGTGGTTTTAGGATCCCATTCAGAACCTCAGGGAATGAGTCATTTGGGGGTTGACGACTTTTCCGGTGACTACAGCACAAATAAATGAAGCAACAGGACATTGTTGATGTTGTTATTGTTCATTCTAACCACGGTGCAGGGCTTCCAGAAGCTCGCTCTCGTGATCCCTCGACTGTAAGTCCGTCCGTCTGTGTTTCTTCAAACTGTTCTGCTGAGCTTAGTAACTTCCCAGCTCAGCATCGAGAACACAGCCTGGTGGGAGAAGGGATAGAAGGAAGTGGGAGTTCAGTGCTGTCACCTAGGGCCCAGAGTCTCCAGAGAAGGTCTGGTCTAGAGTGGAAACCTAAAGCAGAGGCCGCTGGCTTGCCATAGAAGTGCTTCAGTGTGCTGCTTCCCGTGTGTAGCTCATTTAGCTTCAATCTCGCTATTTAGCCCAGGCTTGCCTCAAATGCCTCACAAGTGCTGGGATTGCAGACATGGGTTGCCATGACTAGCTCTCCCTGTGCCTTTGAGTCACCGGGTGACTGTTTTCTCATTGTGACAAAAGGAGCTGAGAAAATAAGGGGTCTTGGCTCACAGTCTGAGAGGGCACAGTCCTTCCCAGCCCAGAGGTGTGAGGTGACAGGAGTGTCACCCAAAAACAGTGACAAATGCTGGTGCTGCGTGCTTAATCTTCTTTCTGCATCTGTGTGTGTTTGCATGTGTGCACACGTGTTTCAGGGTGTGGAGGCCAGTGGTCGGCCTCAGACGTTCCTCACAAGCCGGTATTGATGTTTTATTTATGTGTATTTCTGTGGGTCACACGTGCATGCTTACGTGGGTGTACAACCTCATCCACTTCCTTTGAGGCAGGGCCTTTCATTGACTTGGGAACTCTACGTTAGGCTAGACTGAGCTGGCCAGTGAACCCCAGAGATCCTGCCTTTTCCCCAGTGCTGGGATTTCTGGGTACGCCACCCCATGCAGCATGTTTATGTGGGTTCTGAGGACTGGACACAGGTCCTTATACTTAAGAGGCAGACATTCAACTGACTTATCTCCCTTTGTTTGTTGTGGCAGGGTAGACTTGACCGGTTGGCCAGTGAGCCCTGGGATCAACCAGCCTTCGTCTTCTTAGTGCAGGGATTACAAGTGCTGGGAGACAGGCATGTCCCTCATTCAGCTGAGAGCTATTGGAAGCTGATCAGAGTCCCCCTGGGATTCGTGCTGGGGTCATGCCGAGTTCTCCCACACATCAGTAACTCCTGGGAATGTTCCCTTTGTTTGCTGCCTTCTCTCTGCTGCAACCCCCTCCTCTCAACCCGGCTCCCCAGGGGCTCTTGCTAAGTTTGTCTGGAGCTGGGGAAACTAAGTTAAGCCACTTTCTCCCACCATCCTGCCATTTCTGACCTCCCTACCGCTGAACTCACATGGATCGTAGCATTTGTCCCAGGGGGAGAGTATCCTGTTAAGGTCACACTCTCCACCACCACATCCCTCCAGCATGCTCTAGGATTTTCCTCCTGAAACTCGTTCATGTCCATACTGTACTGCTTTCATGTCTGTAAGTGCTTTGCCCGTGTATGTGTCTGTGCATCGCGTGCATACAGTGCCCACCCGGACCAGAAGAGGGCGTCAAAGCACCAGAAACTGGAGCTAAGGAAATTTGTGATTTGCCATTTGGATGCTGGAAACTGAACCTAGATCTTCTGCAAGAACCCTTGTAACCCCTGAGTCATCTCTCCAGCACCAAGGGATCCCTTTTCTATTCAGCATGGTCTTCCTTCCCTCTGTCACTGCCCCCACTCTTTTTCCTCTCTGTCTCCTCTCCTGATCATCCTGACTTATAAACATGCCCCAGAATAGCCCCCCCCTGGGCCTTTGTTGTTTGGTTCTGATCAGTGCAGAGCCATAGTGTATGGATTTTTCTCTTCTCCTGGGCCAACAGTAAGTGGCACCGTGGTTTTCAAGACATTGGACGTCAAGCACTAACGGCCGAATCCTTGACATCCGTAACTGCAGCAGAGGAGAAAGCTTCACTGCCCAGCACAGGAAGCAGAACCAAGGCAAAGCTTAGTGGGCTCCATTAATGAAACAGGGACAGGGCAGAGAGACCCCGGGAAGCAAGAGTATGCAGGGACCTCAGTTTCTGAGTTCTGTAGCCTCCTTAAAAGCATGCCAGGAACCTGTGCATCCATACAGGACAGTGTCCCAAAACTACAGAGAGAAGGACCACGAGGGATTAGAGGAAATCACGTTCCTGCCAGGTACCCAGAAAGCTTCATGCCTCACAAGGCACTGGGCTAGAGTACCCAGAGAGTTTTGCAGCTCCAGTCCAGCTGAGCAGATCTCAAATGCTTAAAAAGGATTCAAGTGTTTCCAAGTAACTGTCCCAGAGCAAAGCTGTAGAATATACGTGCATTATACACACATGTGCCTCACTCAGATGCTAGTTACAGTTGTTAGCATTACATTTTAAAAATGTCAAGGCTTGGCTGGGTAGTGGTACTGCCTCTGAGTTTGAGGTCAACCTGGTCTGTCTTGGTCGGCGAGTTCCAGGACAGCCAAAGCTACACAGAGAAAACCCGCCTTGAAAAATCAAATGTCGAGGGTTGGAGAGGTGACTCCGTGGTTAAGGGCTGCTCTTCCAGAGGACCCTGGTTCGATTTGTAGTACCCCCATGGCAGTTCATATCTGTCTGTTTCTCCGGGTCCTAGGGATCTGATGCCCCTTCTGGATCTTCAGGCACTGACCTAACATGTAGGCACAGCAGTCATAAACGTGGCATTTAAAAAGCGTATAAAAATTAAAGCTGGGCAGTGGTGGCATGCACACCTTTAATCTCAGCACTCAGGAGGGAGAGGCAGGTGAATCTTTGTGAGTTCAAGGCCAGCCTGGTCTACAGATCTGCCGATATCTCAGTGGAGACCTCCAAATGCCGCGCACCGCGTCCCCGTGTCTGCGCTATGTGCACTGGCACCCAGTTCGCGAGCTTCGGGCAAGGGGGCTGGAGGTTAAAATACAGACACACACAGAGACAGTGACAAGGGTCATCCTTGAATTCCCCAAGAATGCCCCCTTTATTGTGTTCAGGGGCAGATTATATAGAGATAGCCACGCCCCAGCCAAACCCACCAGAAACCACTCTCCTGCCATCAGGAACTCCTGAAGATCTCGTGCTCAGAGCAGCTGTAGGCACTCAGATCAGGGGATTACAAGAAATTCAGGATCTGGGGTCTCACTGCTCCCAACACAGATCAAGTTCTAGGATAGCCAGGGCTACCCAGCAAAACTTTGTCTCAAAACAAAACAAAAAAAAAAACAAAGAAATAATAAAATTAAATAAAGATTTTAATGTCAATCTTGCAAGGGAGCAGGAAAATACAACCCACAATGAGAAAAACTATCAAAACTGACTCGGGATTGGCATGTGAAAACTGCAGACAGGATGGGAACTGTCGCTATGACTGCATTAGCTGCGCCCAAAGTTAAGGTGTAGTCATAAAGAAGATCAAAACTGCACATCAGTGAAGACTGCAACGCGCAAGCTACAGAAACGTGTATGAAATTACAGTAGATGAAGCGTTTCAGAAGATGAGAGGACTATTTAATAACAGCAACTGTCCAAAATGAGGTGACTCAAAAAGAATATTCTTTTAACTTATTTTGTATTTTATATGCATTGGTGTTTTGGTGTTGGGTTTCCTGGAACTGGAGTTTCAGACAATTGCAGGCTGTCATGTGGGTGCTGGGGATTGAACCAGGGTCAGCAGTCACTGAGCCATCTCTCCAGCCTGAAGAATATTCTTTTAAATGAATAGAGCATCAGTTAACCGGGAGACAGTATCAAGCAACCTGGCATGTGTGTAATTGGTATATTAGGTAAATAAAGAATTTGGCAAATTATACCAAGATAGTTCATAGTCAATCAGCTCAAGGCCAGCAACAAAGAGAGAAAGTCTTAAAAGCACTTGAGTTTTCTTTTGGCTAACGTTCTGTGACAGAATGTTCTATGACCTTTTGTTTGCTAGTTTGAGGCGGGGTCTTCTGTTGCTCAGGCTGGCCTGGAGCTTGGTCTGTGTGTGTGTGTCTGTGTGTGTGTGTGTGTCTGTGTGTGTGTGTGTGTGTGTGTGTGTGTGTGTGTGTGTAGCCAAGGATGTCCTTGAACTCCTCACCCTTCTCCCCCACCTTCTGTTTACTGGGATTACAGGCATGTACCATGCCCACTTTATGGGGTTCTGGGAACCGAACCCAGGACTTTGTGCATTCCTGGCAAGCACTTTGCCAACTGAGCTACTTTCCCAACCTTCCCTTCTTTTGATCTATCTATATCTTTTTGTCTAAAATAAGTTTCTTGCACACAACACAGGGTTGAGTCTTGCTTTTTCATCCAATATAACAATCTCTGTTTGATTCTGTATTTAAGATACCGATATTGAATGTAGTTATTGACATGGTTGGATTTAAGTCTATCCATCTTGTTAGACTTTTCTGTTTGTACATCTTTTCTGATTCACTTTAGTCACTGGGCCCGAGCCCCATGGCTATCTGGCTGGGTCCTGGGTCCTCGGAAAGAACCTAATACGATTATTCTGCTAAATGGATGTGGTATTGAACCGCCCCTTAGTTCTTGTCTTTATACCTATGGGTGTGATGGAGGAAGGTCATTGGCTAATAAAGGAATTGCCTTGGCCCATTCTCTTCTAGGCTAATTCTCACATATTAATTTAGCCCATTTCTAATCATCTGTGTATGGCACCCCAAGGTGCGCTTACCAGGAAGATTCTAGCCTATGTCCATCCTGGGTCGGAGCTTCATCCCGGGAGCGGGGCATGGCGTCTCTCTCAGGCATCTGCTCCCGAGAGGAGAGCTGTCGAGACTGAGCTCACTTCCTCTTCCTCCCAGTGTTCTGTTTTGTTTACTCCTCCCACCTATCCTCTAACCAATAAAATGGGCCAAGGCAGTTCCTTTATTAACCAATGACCTTCCTCCATCATGGGTGACTGTGCCTCTTACCCTCATCAGGGAAGCTTCTTTTGGCTGTAGGTGGTCACTAATATTGAGAGCCCCCCAAAAAAACTGGTCATAAGAGATTCAGAGTGCCCAGCTCCACCTGGGACATCTGTCTCACACCCCTTTCTCACCAGGCTTGGGGAATATGAGGAAGAGTGTGCAGAGAGGTTGCAAGAGCCAGCCACGGGCTGACTGAAGCGAAAGTGTTTTACCAGACACGACAGTTGTTGTGCACAGCAGCTCAAGTGGCTGTGACATCATGCCCAGACTGCCACAAGGCCACGTCAGCCAAAACCCCAGCAGGGATGGGGAAGGGGTTCATCAAGTCCCACTCCTATCCGAGGAGCTATTAATAGTTGTCTTTTTGAAGAATGTTTGTCTTTATTTTATGTGCATGAGAGTTTTGCCTGCATGGACACACGGACACCATGTGCCTGCAGTCGTGCCTGTGGAGGCCAGAGAAGATGTGGGATTACCTGCAACTGAGGTTACAGGGAGTTGTGAACCAAACCCAGGTCCTCTGGAAGAGCAGCAAGTGCTCTTAACCATGAGTCATCTCGCCAGCCCTGGCAGCTGTCTTTTATGTTTGATTGGTTGTCAGACACTGTCTGTAGAACAGTGGGGATAGTAGGGCTGCAAGTTCCTGTTCAGGCAGACCCTTGGTGTAGAGGGATCAGTTTGGTCAGGAGTTGGTTGGGCAGGCCTTGTTACTGTGGTCACCTTCAATGCATCACAGACTTGCCGTTCCTCTAAGGTTAGATCTTACCACTGTCTGTCATTAAGACTCAAACTGGGTGTTGGGAGCGGGCTCTCAGTAATCCCTGGTCAGGCTTCTGCCATCACTGCACGTCTGCAAAGGGCTGAGGTGTGTGTAGCTCGTTGGTAGAGTATGTACTTAGCATGCACAAGGCCCTGGGTTTAATCTCCAGCACACACACACACCCAACCCCCCCCCCCCACACACACAAAGGCAAAGAAAAGGTGGTCTACAGTTTGAGTTTATCTGACATCAGCCCAGAAGCAGTGGCGTACGCTTTTAATCCCAGCACTCAGAAGACAAAGACAGGCAAATCTCTAAGTGTGAGGCCAGCCTGGTCTACAGAGTGAGTTCTAGGACAGCCAGGGCTACACAGAGAAACCCTATATTGAAAAACAAACAAACAAAAAACAATAAATGAATGACATCAACTTGGGGAAGGGGGCTGTTATTTTATCGTATGGGTTCAGAGGTTTCAGTCCATGGTCGCCTGGTCTTCTCCTCTTGGGTCTATGGTGAAGTGGAACATTATGATGGAGCCTCTACTCACCTGGTAGAGCCTGGGAAGGAAGGACAGAGGGGAGAGGGAGGGAGCGGGGAGAACCTACCCCTGCGGGGCATACCTCCAGTGACCCATCAGCCAGGGGCCAACCCCTCACCCCATGGCTCTGGAGAGAGATTTAAGGTTCAGGGTGCAGCACTGGCTCTTGGTAGGAGGTCAGCTTTCTACAAAGACGTCCTGAGCAGTAGCTAACTCCTTCCTGTGTTCTTAGAATCCCACCCACCCTCTTGCCAGGTCCTTGCCCTGCTGCCTCCCTCAGTTAGACTCCTCTCTGCCCACTCTCCAGTTCTCCATGCTAAGGTGAAGGATGCCCCCTGCCATGGCGATACCTGCTGTAAGGAAAAGGATGGAACCACGAAGAAAGGGTTGTGCGAGGCCAGGATGCCTCCTCTGGATAATTCTCTTGGGTCAAATTTTGTCCTTCAGGGACTTGGAGGGATGGCTCAGCGGGGAAGAATGCTTTCTGCTCTTCTAGAGGGCCCAGATTTGGCTCCCAGCACCCATGCTGGATGGCTCACAACCACCTGTAACTCTAGTTCCAGGCTCTGATGCCTTCTTTCCCTCTTTTGGCCTCTTTGGATACCCTGTAGTCTCATTCATCTCTCTCTCTCTCTCTCTCTCTCTCTCTCTCTCTCTCTCTCTCTCTCTCCACACACACACACACACACACACACACACACACACAAACACACACAAGCATAAAATATTTAAACTATGTCTTTTAAATAGTGACAGTAACTGGGATCTGGGATAAGATGTGGCTGCTCATTCAGGATCGTCTGCCCCATCCTGCAGCTTTCTCTCTGTCTCTCTGTCTGTCTCTGTCTTTGTCTCTGTCTCTCTCTCCTCTCCCCTCTCCTCTCCCCTGCCCACTCCTCCCCTCCCCTCCCCTCCCCTCCCCTCCCCTCTCCTCTCCTTATTGTTAGGGGAAAGGCCAGGCTGTGCACAGCATAAAGCCCCGTGGGACAGAGATGACAAGGGGCTGGAATTTGGGGATGGAATTTTCCAGGGGACTGAGAGGGAAACCAAAGCAGGCAAAGAGCAGGAGTGGATGGGAAAAGTGGGTTCTTGGAGGGCTCTATGCTTTCATGCATTTCTCCTTCTCCAAAGAATGTCCTGTTGTAACGGCTTCACTCGGGTGTCCTTTTAAGTCCATTGCTGTCACAAGGCCTGTGCGTGTCATCATGGCCTCAGGAGAGTTACACCACCAGTTTCCTGTGGCGTCCTGAGACCAGACGTGGCAGTAACATGTCCCCACACCACATGCCTCAGAGGTGACAAAGCCTGGACGGAAACCCGGCCAAGTCTGACTTTAGCTCAGGAATTTTCAGTATTTCTGTTCAACAACTGTCCCCTGGTCAGCCGCTGAACCTCAGTTCACCCCGACCCTCTCTTCCACCCTGCCCAATACCAGGGATAGGCGCTGTCTCGAGGTCTGGCTGCATCTCCATCTGCCACGTTAGCCTCCCATCATACCTCCTGGCCCCGTCAGTGAAGAGAGAAAGCTTCCTGTCTTTCCTTAGACAGCCAGGCCTCAGGGCTCACAGCCAAGCACACCCCTCTGGGTACCCCCAGTTTGGGCCCCCAGTGCACACTCCATCACAACCCAGGAATGTGGGCATCCAGGCACCGGCAGCCAGCCACGCTGAGGCGCCGGATAGCTGACAGAAGCTGACAAACCATTAAAGAGGAGGTCCGGGCTGAGGGGTGAATCACAGCACCTGGACTCTCTAGATTATCACCAGGCATCTATGAGAAAACCGTTTCTGCCCTTCCTGACTATTGCCTACCTCACCCTGTCTTGGGGATGTGAGGCTCTAGGAATACACAGTGTCCTCAAGTTGGTAAAAGCATCACTATCAGGCTTCAAACCCTTTTCTAGAGAGACGCTACCCCCACCCAAGGAAAGGGGATGACTTCCTGCATGGGGGAGACCAGGATGTGCTGTGCTAGTTCAAGGATCCAGGCTCAGGGCTGTCAACACAGTGGCAAACAGGACAGAGGATGCTCCCAAGATGGAGCAATCGCTGAAAGTGGAGCTCCCGTTAACTGTAACAGTGCCCTGTGAGCTCAGAGGGCTGCCAATTGCAGATTCTCCCTTTCAGGCTAGGACAAGGCTTGAGCCTCTGTTTCCAACAAGCTCCAAGTCTGCCAGTGCTGCGGTCCCGAACCAGCTACCGGATCAGACGTTTGGTGACTTTGGGGCTCTGAGGTGCCTCCCTTCCTCATCCCAGCCCCCACTGCTGTTCTGAGGTTTGCAGAACTCATTGGGAGCATGGCCTCATTCTCTAGAATTGGGGTCACCCTTCCGCTTCGATTGTTTTCATTGTTGCTGTTAATAGCTTGTGTGTATGTGCACATGTGTGTGCGCCTATGTAAGAGTGCGTATGTGGAGGCCAGAGATAACCCTTGGAGCTTGTTCTTAGGAGCCATTCACCTTGGGTTTTGAGACAGAGTCTCCCACTGACTGGAGTACCAGGCTGGCTGGCCACCATGTCCCAAGGATCCACCTGTCCGCTCCTCACTGGCCTTGGGATTATAGGCACTCTCCTCCATGTCTGGCTATTAAACATAGGTTCTCAGGGTTGAATTCAAGTCTCCTTGTGTGCACATTACGGGCTGAGCAATCCTCCCATCCCTGAAGAACCCCCTTCCCAAACTGTCTGGCAGAAGACAGGTCCCCATCTCCGCCAAGCTTATGGGAGCTCAGCATACAGCTTTCTGTCTCGTGTGCGGATAAACTCACGAGTGGTACCCCTCACTTTCGTGTCTCCATCTCAGAGCCTGGCTCTCCCTGCTTCCTGCTCCTCCCACCATCCCTGTCCACAGCTGGAGTGAGATTTATGTGTGTGCCACTGGGGTTTTGTAAAGAAAAGAGGGCGTGTGTGCCTAAGGAAGGAAGAAGCGTGCAATAAGGTCCATTGTGTGACAGGCACATTGGAAAACATCACTCCCAGCCAGCCCTGAAGCACCCCACGTGGTAGGGACGGAGCAGATGGAGTGTGTTCAGCTTTCTGAGTGACTGACTCACAAGCAGGATGAGTAGACGGAGATCAGCCTGGCTTCAGAGCCCAGAGAGGGAGCTGGGGTGGGGGTCCAGCTCCAGAAGGGCTGACAGATGTGGGGGACTGGGGGGTGGACCGCCACTTATTCCTGAGAGCGATGGGAAGCAGGCAGAGGGTCAGGTGAGCTGGGAATCAAGTCAGGCTAGCTGTCTCCAGAATGCAGTGTATCCATTGAGGGGGGAAGGAGGGAGCACACTTGTGGGAGCCGGAGGGTCCCAGAGAGCCTCTTCCTACCAGCGTCTTAGGCTGGTGGGCTATGTGGCCCATCTCTGCCTATACACAGAGTTAACAGAACTCTGCCAACGTCCCCTGTCCAGATCCCCAGGAGGGGGCAGGAGAAGCCTCAGTTTCCCCTTTGGAAGACAGACCTAGGGAGGGAGCATCAGAGACTTCCCCAAGACCACCCCTGAATGAGCCACTGGGTTGGTCTGGAGCCCCCAATCCTGTAAGCTGTGTAGCTGTTAGAACTCTGGGTCCCCGTGGGGAGAAAGGCCGCAAGGCCAGAGCCCAGTCTGGGTCAGCCAGGGTTCGTTATCAGGAGCACCGCCCAGCCAGCCCTGCTCAAAATAGCTTTCCAGATGCAAGGGCATTTTTCATCTCGTTCTGTTTTCCCGCATGCACGCACACACACAAATAAATATCCCTGAATCTCAATGGGGCCAGACTCTAGAGAGGGGGAAGAGGGACCGGGGCACTGCTGACCGCCTACTGAGAGGCCCAGGTTTAATCCTTTGGTTCCTTTCTTGGGGTCAAGACTTCGCTTCCTGACACGAGTATAGAAACTCATGCTGGTTTCACAGAGGCCGCTGACTTGTTCTTAGGTCAGGCTGGCCATTCCCTCGGGGTCATACTCCCCAGACATCATGACGCTGGTGGGACAATTGAAGGGAACATGCACGGGTGTGGGGGGGTGTTAGGAAAAATAAAACACATTCTGCCTTGGAGGGGCTTCCTAGCCACAGGGAGACCTGCTATGCTTCCTCTTATTTCCAAGAAACTCCTGGAACCCTGGGAGTAAGAGGCCTCTCCTTCACAGAAAGCTGAGTGCACACCAACCACCTCCACAGATGACACTGGCACACACCTGCCGCTCCCACGAATGCCAGTGTCCCCTTGGCCTCAAACTAAGCCACCAAGGTATCTGGGCATGATCTGTTCAGGGTTTTGCCATCAGGACCAATTTTCCATCCTTAGCTCAAAGGCCATGCTGGTTTCCCACTGCCCACTTGGAGACTGGTAGTTAGATGAAAGGATCCCAGGGCTACCTGTGAACAGCAATTCAGTGTTGATAAGATAAAGATGAAGCTAGAGGAATAGATTGCACTGGGTCCTCCCAAGACATATTTAGGGAGTCTTAAGCACTCTGGTACACACGAACGTGAGCAAGGTATTTGCAGGGGTTAGGCAAGTTACAGTAACGAGGGTGGGCCCTAGCCCGAGATGATTAGCGTTACTCTTGTATGCACGTATGTGTGTGCGTGTGGAGGCCGGAGTCAGTTGTTCCTCCTCTGGCACTGTTTATCTTGTTTTCCAGAGTCAGGGCCTCTCACTGGCCTGGAGTTCATTAAGGAGGCTAGACAGTTGTTGAATGACTTCCAGGGGCCTGCTTGTCTCTGCCTCTCCTGCTCAGGGATTCTGAGCACGGTGCACCGTGCCCTCGGTACTTCTGTATGGTTTTTGGGTTTGAAGTCGGATCCTTATGTTTTAAGGCAAGAACTTTACCAGCTCAGATCCTTGAAGTCAAGATAGACACTATGCCAACGGAGCCAACCCCATCCCCACCCGACACCCCCTCAGCCCCAGCCCCTTGCACCACCCCATCCACTCCAGGCCCTGTGCCTGGCGCTCCTGTAATGATGCATGGGATGTGGCAGGCAGCACAGACTCGGGATCCCAGCACTCAAGGAGGCTGCGCTAGATGTAAGTTTGTGAGTTCAAGGACAACCTGGGTTGTAACCGTGAGATCCTGTCTCAAAATCACAGGGAATAAAGAGGAGAGACCACACATTTTGTTGCTTGGAGTGTCCCCGTGTGTGGAACTTTATTGCTACCATGCTAGGGAACCCACAGGGTGGAGTGCCTCTCTGGAAGCAGGCTGAGCTGGGGGGCTCTTAGCTCGCCCATCTGCTCTGCCTCTGAGGGAGTGCAGGGTGCTTCCTGGGTTGTACGCATGCTGTCGGCTTCTGTTTTTAGTTTTGAAAAGAATGGGTTTGGTTTGGTTTTGCTTTACATCCCAGCACTGAAAGAAAGACACCTGTCTTTTTAGTTTTTTTAAAAAAAACGAATACTACCTTTTGCAAATGTCTTTTATTCATCTGCAGTTGATTTTTGTGTTGGTTTGCGTCTGTTTGTTTACTGAGGTAAGGTGTCTCTGTAGACCCGGGCTGGCCTGGAATTTTCCATGTTCCTGCCTTATCCCAAGAGCCAGGATCACAGATGAACACATCCATGCGGCTTCCTTGCAGGCCTTCCTGGAGCTTCTTTACCAGGTTGCATCCTAAGCTGGCGGAACAAAGCCCCTCCCGTCTTCACCTCGCTATTCTGGGGTGCAATATTTATATGGCATATATGGATGCTACCCTCCCCACACACATACGGTCATTTTCTCTCCCACTTCCCTCTATCAGTCTGAGGATCACACCCAGGCCTCCCACACACCAGCCAAGCTCTTTACTACTGAGCTACAGCCCCAGCCCTAGAAAATTTCTCAACCATGTCCTTACATAAAGTTCTCTCAAAATAATATTAATATCGTGATTGATGTGAATGAGTTACTTTGAAGTCTGTAAACCATAACAGAGAGAAGAGGCATAGTTCTGCGCGGATTCTGTGAGAGGCTCTTATTTGGTGTAGGCAGCAATGTATGCACGATGCATTTATAATTAGTTACGCCGCCTTGCTCCATGTTCTGCTTTAACCTTTTCACGTATGAATACATCTTAAGGTGTCCACGCCTGTGACCCCAGCCCTCTGGAGGTGGAGGCAGGAGGATCTGAAGTTCAAGGCCAGCCGGGGCTACATCTCAGACAGAACAATCTCTGTTTGCACGGTGCAAAAAGAGAACAGCCTTGCTTTTTAAAACCGTCTTTACGGAGATTCACACCTTAGGTAAATCCTCTCACACATTTAACCAATTCCCGAAGAGATACTTTGGGAGAGTTCCTAATGACCCGTTTTAGGAATAAATGTTTCTGATGCTCGGCTCCCACAAAGAGATTTTTCTCATTTGCCCTCCCATTGGCATCATGTCACGCTGACCACACTAACAGGTGCATTGAATGACGTAGCTGCACAGGTGCAGTTAAAGGCTGAGCAAGCGGGTCGGAGAGATGGCTCAGAGGTTAAGAGCACTGGCTGCTCCTCCAGAGGTCCTGAGTTCAATTCCCAGCAATCCCACAGTGGCTCACAACTATCTGTAATGAGACCTGGTGCCCTCTTCTGGCCTGCAGGCAGACATATAGGCAGACGCTGTATACATGATAAATAAATCTAAAGACCTAGCAAGGAGTGAAAGGAACACGTTTCCTGGTCCTGACTGGGTTCGCATCTACTAGTCTGCTGATGAAAACTCTTCATTTTCAGATTTTCCCACTGTTTTCTTTCATCAGAGAGCATGGTTGCTAGGACACTGGAATTTATTCAGATTTGCTTTGCAGCCTAGTTCATGCTGAGTGCTCTGAGGAGGGCTCTGTGTGCTTTGGAGACACAGTGGTACGGATGGCTTAATGAATCATGGTGTACTGTCAGCATTACGTTGACTCTCAATGCTCAGGCTGGACCCCCAGTCTTAGACTATTTTGAAACAAATGATATTAACCATCTCATCTCATTTCACACCAATACAGGCTCTTCAACAGCCCCACACAGATAAATAACAGTTATCTATCAGAATCACACATCTAATATCTAATTTCCCTGGCTGTCTTTTAAATAATTGTTGGTAAGGTTTGGAAGCTGTCTGGAAACGTTTGGAAATGTCAGGCAGGCAGCGACAGCTTTTTCTCATCAGGTTTTTAAAGCATTCATTTGTTTTTACAGCACGGGCTTGCTGTTTTCTGCCTTGCTCAGTGGGTTTGTGATGACGCACTGAGCCTCCCCAATTTGGCCTGGTGTGGGGGTGGAGGCTTCAGACTGGCTTCTGTGTCCCTTTAAGACATGCCATCGCTCCCCGAGAATGTCCTTACCCTGGGCATTGCAAGCTGCTCCAAGCTAGCTTTGTACCTTTCCTGTCCCCATTCTCTAAGGAAATGCAAAGGCAGGCGGTGATTTCTGATTATATTATTCTCTATTTATTAGCTACAGTTCCTTTATTAAAGAAAACAACTTCCTCTCCACAACTGTGAGCCCATTTCCTCGAGGTTTACTTTAAATAGCGAGTAGGGGATAAATGTGTCTTCCCCTTGACTCATCAGTTTTTATAGCCGTGAGTTAGTTTCTGACCTTCTCCAAAGGCGAACAGTCAAGGGTTTCTTTTCAGAGTTATGACACTATGCCAACCTGTCTGCCATCACTCCTACTGATGCTCAGATTTCCTGCTCCTTGGCTAGGGAAAGCCAAGAGCTTTGGATATTTGCTCTTCCATACAGACCATGAAGGAACAAGCCCACAGTCAGTTCTTCTCCCAAAACAAGATTGGTTGGAATCTCATGAGGATTCTGTGCCTCTGTGGGTCTCTATAGGGAGAAGTAACGTCTTCACGAATAAGACAAACTATTCATGAACATGGTATACATCACAGCTCACTTAGATAACTTCAGAGTCTCCAGTGAAGTTTGTTGGCTTTCTTCCAAGATACGTATTTTTATTGATAGTGGGAATTGTATATCTTGTTAAAATATCTTTTCTTAGTAAAAACCGGTATCGTATAGGAGCACAATTGACTTTTGTATGTTGATTTTACGTCAGGCAAATTGCTAAACTCTTTTAAGTCTGACTTAAAGTTATTTTTGCTTTTCTGTGTAGAAAATCATATAATCTAGAAAGCCATTGCTAGCTTTCTTTTGGTTCTCAATCTTTACAGTTTTTTGCTCTCTCCTTAGTAATTCCCCAAGCTTCTGATATGATGTTGAATAGAAATAGTAATACCAGGCATACTTGCTTCTCTCTTTACTAAATTTAATTACATATATCTATCCACCCACCCATCCATCCATCCACCATCCACTCATCCACCCACCCACCCACTCATCCATCCACTCATCTACCCACCCACTCATCCATTAACCCATCTACGCACCCATCCATCCACCCATCTATCCATCCATCCATCTACCCACCCATCCATCCACCCATCTACCCATCCATCCATCCATCCATCCACCCATCTATCCATCCATCCATCCATCCATCCACCCATCTATCCATCCATCCATCCATCCATCCACTTATCCATTCACCCACCCACCCACCCATCCATCTGTCCATCCATCCTACCACCCATCCATCCACCCATCTACCCATCCATCCATCCATCCATCCATCTACCCATCCATCCATCCATCCATCCACTTATCCATTCACCCACCCACCCATCCATCTGTCCGTCCATCCTCCCACTCATCCATCCGTTCATCCATCCTCCCACCCATCTGTCCATCCATCCTCCCACCCATCCATCCATTCATCCATCCATCCACCTATCCATTCACCCACCCATCCATCCATCCATCCACCTATCCATTCACCCACCCATCCGTCCATCCATCCATCCATCCTCCCACCCATCTGTCCATCCATCCTCCCACCCATCCATCCATTCATCATCCATCCATCCACCTATCCATTCACCAACCCACCCATCCATCTATCCATCCATCCTCCCATCCATCCATCCATCCATCCATCCATCCATCCACCTATCCATTCACCCACCCATCTGTCCATCCATCCTCCCACCCATCCATCCATTCATCATCCATCCATCCATCCATCCACCTATCCATTCACCCACCCACCCATCCATCTATCCATCCACCCATCCATCCATCCATCCATCCATTCATCCACCTATCCATTCACCCACCCATCCATCCGTCCATCCATCTGTCCATCCATCCACCCATCCATCCATCCATCCATCCATCCATCCACCTATCCATTCACCCACCCATCCATCCGTCCATCCATCTGTCCATCCATCCACCCATCCATCCATCCATCCATCCACCTATCCATCCATTCATCCACTATCCATCCATCCATCCATCCACCCACCATTCACCCACGCACTCACCCCCCCCCATCCACCCACCCATCCATCTATGTGGATGTGTCTGCCACCATGCCTGCAGAAAACAGAGGACAACATCAGGAATGGGTGCTTTCCTCCACGTTGTGGGTCCTGCAAATCAAGCACCTCTAGCTGCTGTGGTATCTTGCCAGCCCTTATTCCTGTTTTTAAAACAGTACTGCTGACCAGACCCTGTGACTCGCACCTACAATCCCATCACACAGCAGACTCCAGCAGAATTCCTTGTTCAAGGCCTGCCTGAACTACAGAAAGAGATCCTGACTCAAACAAATAAATACAAGCAGCTCTCAGAATTTCATAAAATGTTTGCTACCAGGTTTTGGGGGGTGGGTGAGTATGTTAGATTTCAAATTTTAAGTTTCTAATGTTGCTTACTTGCTGGGAACTTTATCATGAACAGATACTAATTTTTTAAATTGATGCTTTGACCTGAATCATGATTTTTTTTCCCCCTACTCTCCTAATACAAATACAATTCATTTTCAGATTTTCCTACTCTTGAATTCTTTTGACAGGGAGCATGAGTCCCATGACACTGGGACTTTGGGGTCTCCTAGCTTTGCTGTACAGCTCAGTTCATTATCAGTGTATTGAGGAGGTCTGTGTGTGTTTTGTATAAATTTGGCTACCCAGGGGCTGAGAATACGGCTCAGCTGTTAAAAGCATTGCTTACTGTTTGTGATTTTAACTTTATTTAGGACCAGGCCTAGGTGATCTGACACCATTTTCTGGATTCTGTTGCACTGCCTTCAGGATTCTGGGGCACTTGCACTCTGGTGCACACGCACACACACACACATAATTAAAATAATAATTTTGAAATCTTTCAGTTTGGCTCCATTTTCCAGGCATTGCAGTCTGGTTCAGTATCTGTGTTGGTCATTTCTTTCTGCAGTTGCTAAAATCTCACAGGTGACATTTTGTTTACTTGGTCCACCAAACCTTGTTACCACTGTCTGATAGGACTTCAACAGTTTTAATTCTTCCTGGTTGGCTGAATCTTTAATGGGGTCACTTTATATAGACATTGTAGCAATGTTTCCACCGGTTCTACCTACTAATCATCTTTCCATTAGTGTCTATCCTGAGGGCATTGCTTTATTCTCTGAGCTGTCCTAAGTTCTTAACATTGACTTGGGGGGGGGGGCTACTTTGACAGAATTACTCTCGATATTGTGCTGAGTGATGGATACTGAGTAGGGGCTCAGGGAAAGAGCCATGTTAACCCCGTGCCTTGCAGCGGTCTGCTAGGGTGTGCTGTCAGGGAGAGTTAAGTCCTTCGTTAGAGTGGGGATGTGTGTCATTGTTACCCTACTGTCTGGAGGACATGTTTTTTTTTCCCCCCGAGAAAAGCCTGGTGTTTCCAGAAAGATTTGGCTGAGAAAAACCAACTTTGTCGGAGGCCGCCTATCTGTTTCCTAGAAACTAGATGTGAGTGAAACCCGGCCGGTGCCCGAGTCACAGCGTACGTTTCCTGTTTTTCACCCGCTAACTAATAAAGTTATTTCCTCCGTGTGCTGTGTGACCGAGCAGGAAGGCCCCATGGCTTCAAGGCCCGAGGCCAGCTATTATCCACTGCCCAGCTCCGAGTGAAGGGCGGAAGTTCCCTGGGCTCCCCTGGGGAGGAACTTCCTCTCCATCAGGGTTGTCAGCCCTTACTGTCCTAACTGTACTGTCCCCTGCTCCCTAACTGTCACGGTGGCCCTGAGACATCACTACTCTCTACCCTGACATCATACAGGTTCTGTCCCCAGCCTGCTGTCTCCTGGATGTCTGACCAGCATTTCAGGCCCCTTAGGTCCGAGATAGACTTTCTCTTCATTAAATTATATTATGTTATATTAATCGATTCTTTGATTGATTAGTTAGAAACTGGCTGTTATATAACCTAGCTCTGCCTCGGGCTCGCTATGTAGCCAAGGATGACTTGAACTTCCTCTGTCTTCTGAGGGCAAGCCCTGCAGTTGTGTGATATCACACAGGGTTCATGGGTGGCTGAGGCTGGAACCTATGCTTCAGGCCTGCTGGACAGGCACTCTATCCTCTGAACTACATTTCCAGGCCTCTAAATGAATCCTGATATTGCCTAGTCTATGTTCCTCATCCTGTTCCTGGAGACCACAGCTCTGTGGTGGTCCTAGGTGCCCAGAAGCTCTGTCATCATGAAGAAAACACGTCTCTGCAACTGTTACCAAACTGTTTGCCCAGCCAGCGCCCCCTCAGATCCACGCACAATAGTGTGGGCTGGCAACCGTTCTGTCCTCTATTTTTGGGCACTTCTCTGAGGCAGGTGCAGGCAGGTCAGATTCAGCGTTGCACCCCTGGAGCGTTCCGGGGGTGCCCTGGGAAGGCTTCTCAGAGAGCTTGTCCAATTGCTGAGTGCTGAATGAAAGAAGGAAGAAAGACATGAATAGTCCCTTGGGTGTTTTCTCCAGCTCAACACCCCATATCCCACTCCCCAACCATCCTCCCTGATCACGGTTTCCAGAACCCTCTGTTTCCTTCCCTCAATAGCCAGGACTAGCTGGCCTTGAGGGCAGGACTCCTAGTGGCCAGAGAGCAGGAGACTTGAGCACAGGCTGCTGTGTGGCTGTGGCCAGCCCTTTCCCCCTTCTCCTGTGCCATGTCTTTCTGGTGTATAGACAGTGTCCAAAGAAGACATTTCCTCCACGGTACCCCAAGGCAGTCTCTGTCGCCGACTGTCCTCCTGAACTCACCTGGGCAGAAAGGCTGGGTGTGGATGAGGAATCCTGGTGCTTGCGGGAGCTGCTGCCCCCGGGTGCTATTGTGTACTTCTCTGCTAGCTTATGTCTCTTGAGGGCTGGGGTCTGGCTCGCTCTCACACACTCAGGCATTCTTTTAGTCATGTGCTCACACTCGCTCACTCTTAACTGACCATCGTCTGTGCCAGGCTTTGTACTGGGCTGGGTAGAGGGTCTCAGAGATGCACGGGACTTTGTGCCTACCTGCCAGGGTTGCCCAGGCTGTGGGAGATCAAAGTCAGACATAGATGTGGAAACAAGGATGACATGATGTCCCGCTGTCCTTTGCCCTGGGGAATGGTGCATGTGTACGTGTGTGTGCATGTATACTTGTGTGTGCGCATGTCTGTGTGTGCACATGTGTGCACGTGTGTGTATGTGCATGTGTACGTGTGTGTGCATGTATACTTGTGTGTGCGCATGTGTGCACGTGTGTGTATGTGCATGTGTACGTGTGTGTGCATGCATACTTGTGTGTGCGCATGTGTGCATGCGTGTGTGTGCACGTGGGTGCGTTTGTATGTGTATTTGCATGTGTACTTGTGTGTGCATGTGTGCGTGTGTGTGTGTGCGTGTGTGTTGGGGATAGCTGTGGTGAAGGCATGCCAGAGCAAGCCCCCTCTCCTTCTGTCTGTGAAATGAGAGAGCAGCCGGCCTGTGAAGCACAATGAGGCCCATGGGGAAGAGCTGAGCTTAGCCGTTAGGGAAGCGATGGACTGACCGTGGGTGGTGTTGGTGTGTGTGGCCCGCGGTGGGAGGTGCTGCCCTGGGAGCCTGCCTGTCCCTCAGCCCGACACTTCCTAGCACCTGCTGGAACAAAGCATGCCCCGGCTGCTTGGCTGCGCAAGGGACTTCTCGAGAACCCCTGAGATGCTTATCTGCGACTGCCTGTACTTCTCAGAAAGGGCCTAGATCTGGAGCCTGTGCAAACCCTGGAGGCCAGGCCCCTCCCTCCAGATCCTCTGTAGGGGGACAGAAGGCAGGGGTAGAGCTACCAGTGGGGTAGTCTGGGGTGGGAGTGTGCTGTGCGCGGCCCCAATAAGGCTGAAGGAGAGTGGAGCAGGTTGACTCCTGTCTTGGATGCTGGAAGCTGAGGGATGATGCCATGCTGGCCAGCCCTGATGCTGCTCCTCATAGGCCATCCCATTACACCCCACATGCATAAGTATGTACAGACACATGCGTGACCCACACAATTACCATTCCACAGATGTGGAAAGTGAGGTTTGGACAAATTAGGTCATCACATTGCTGACAGCTGACTGGTCGGGAGCTGGCTCCCGGTGCAGGGGACAATGGCTGTCATCACTTCTGACATCTGCCCTGTCCTCCTGCCCTTGGACATCTTATTCTTTGACTTATTTCAGATTTACCGTAGAATCACAGGGCTGGGCCTGGAGAGATGGGTGAGCCATTAAGAGAAGTTACTGTAGAAAGCTGGGGTTCAAGCACCCACACTGCAGTTGACAACCACTATTAGCTCCAGTTCCCGGGGATCTGACACCCTTTGCTGGACTCCTGGGGCTCCCGCATGTGCATGGTGCATACAAAACTCACAAAGGATTGTACACAGTCACATAAATGCAAGAGTAATGAATCTTAGCCAGGCAGTGGTAGCACATACTTTTAATTGCAGCTTGCAGCAGGCAGAGGCAGGCGGATCTCTGAGTTTGAGGCCAGCCTGGTCTACAGAGTGAGTTCCAGGACAGTCAGGGCTACACAGAGAACCCCCATCTTGAAAAAACAAAGCAAACAAACAAAAAAAGTAATAAATCTTTACACCTTATAATTTTTTATTATTTTTAAGGAAGAGTTTACACCTTATATTTTTTTATTATTATTTTTTAACTCTCATCTCTCTGCTGTGGCAGACTGACCTGTGGGAACTTCCTGATGCAACCCTGGGAAAGGTGACTGGGAAATTCCCACAGCCCTTCCTTGCCCAGGTCCAGCCCAGGCCCCACCTTTGGGTGGAGAATGGACACAAAGCGTCTTTGTTCCCAGTCTGCTTTCACCCTGCTCTGCTGGAGGAGCAGCCTGGATCTGGGCAGGCGCCGGCAGCTTTGCCAGCCAGGCCAGGGCTTGTTGAGGCGGCAAACACAGAGTACCCACAGACTGGGCACACAGGCTGTCAACACTGCAGGACAGATTCACCAGACTTTGCCCAGATCAGCAATGCTGGGCCAGCCCAGCCGGGTTAAACCAGGATATGGGGTTAGGAGCAGCACACTGGATCTGAACATAAATGGTTCATCACAGGAGCTGTGTGCAGCCAGGAACCTAGGGTGCCCCTTGGGCTCCAGAAGCAGGGCTGGGCATGGACTATAGCTTATGTTGACCCTCACTGGTCCCAACTCCCCAAAAATTCATGCTGAAATCCTGGTTGTGTCTTAGAATATGCAGATACTGTCATTTTGTTTGGTGATTTTTTGTTTATAGGTATATTTTGTTGGGTTTGTTTTTTGGAGGAGATAGGGTCTCACAATGTAGCTCAGGCTGGACTGGAATGTGCCACCCTTCTGTCTAATCAAGTCAGAGCGAGGTCATTTATGAGGGTCTAACCCTGTAACACTGGTGTCCTTATTAAAAGGGGAAAATTGGGGACAGACAAAAACATGTGGAAAGAGAGGCCCAGAGACCCAGAAGCACCAAGGGTACCAGTGAGCATGCAGAAGCCCTGGAGAAGATGCTCCCTGAAGCCTCAGGAGGTGTCTACCCCCACGTGACAACCCCACCCCCACCACCAGGTGAGGCGGCACAGGCTGTGGCTGGAGCTGCCTCCTCTGTGGTCTTTGTTATGTTGGTTCTAGGAAAGTAGTTACCTCCTTTCTATGAAAGAGGAGCACCAGGCTGGGATGCGACTTCCCCGAAGGGGACAGATGACCTCAGTGCCTCCTCCTCCTGACTGTGGCGCTGACCAGCACACACTCCTGTCAAACCTCGGCTCTTACACGTGTGTGAGTGTGTGCAGTCTCAAGGTAAGCCACGTTCTGAGCTCAAAGGCCTAGTGGAGAATCAAGCCAGCCGTGGGCACAGTCCCAAGTCAGGGAGCGCCTGTGGGTAAGGTGTGTGAGCTGACGTTTAAGGATGCATTTCAGTATACAGGTTCTGTGGGGGAAATGAGGCAGGCGCTGGGTTTAGACTCTCCATTAGGGACAGTGGACCCGGTGGCCACTACTCTTCCCAGGCTCTCTCTGTCCCCTGCTCCTTACATGGTTCTCAACTTAGACTCACCCTACCTGGCCGCACCGTGCCTTTCCTGGAGCTCCACCAGCCCTGCTCATACTCCAGCAAATGGTGCCACCATTCTACCCCATGTGACAAACTCCCATCTTGTTGCATGACTCTGTGAGAGTTACTTGTCTTCTCAGAACTGACTTGCTTGCCTTCCCAAGTGGGATAGCACTTGCCTCACCGGCTTGTTGGGAGGTTCGCTGCCTCTGGGTGTCCAGTCCAGGAAGTTTCCAGCACAGAGTTCCATCTGTTCTGTATCTTCCCGGGAAGCCAGAGTCCTCAGACGGACCTGGATTATCATAATCCGTGTCATCCAGTGCAGGGGCCATGAGTGACTGGTGTGCTTGAAAAACGGTCACTCCAAAGGGGAAGTCCTGACATTATAAGATGCACGCCAGATGACCATGCAATGCAGAAGTATTGAATTTGGCATGCATTACTTTTTTGGTTTTTTTTTTTTTTTTTTTTTTTTTCAGCAGGGTTTCTCTGTTGCTTTGGCGCCTGTCCTGGAACTAGCTGTTGTAAACCAGGCTGGCTTCGAACTCACAGAGATCCGCCTGCCTTTGCCTCCCGAGTGCTGGGATTAAAGGTGTGCGCCACCATTGCCCAGCGGCATGCATTACTTTTAATACTGACTACACGCTGAAGGTGATTTCTTTATGTATTAAGCTAAATAAAATAAATGTAAATGAATCAAGCTGAGTTAATCTTTTTCTTAGTTTTGGACTGTGGCTACTGGAGAAATAGATGCAAGTGTGAACTTGAGCTGAGCGGTGCCCGAACTTGGAGAGGTCATCTTTGGGCGCCTTGCCTTCTGTCCCCCCGAAAAGTGGCTTTGGGGCTTGCAGCAGCCTGAGTGTCTACTCTCTGTGTCTTCTCTCCCTCCAGATCCTCCCCCCAGGGGTTGGGGAGCTGCCCTCCCGCAAGATGAGTAAAAAGCCGGTTCCCAGCTGGTGGGGAATCTCAGCTGTGTGGGAATGACCCTGGCCTCACTTTCTCCCTCCCAGCCACCACAAGGGATGTGGCTTCCTGGCCTCCGGGTCTGAGTCAGATGTAAGGAATCCTCTCTCTTCTCAGGAGGGTCTGGGTGATGGGCAGGCTGTGGACACTGAGCATCAGACACGCGGGGTGGATCTAGGCTCAGCAGGGTAGGTGGAGGCTCAGCCTTATGCTAGCCACAAGGCTGGGGAAGCCCCACCTGGCTGCATCACAATTCTCTCAGCTGTAAATCTGGCATAATCTCCCTTTAGTTTGTGTCCGAGTCCAGGGGATGAAATGACGTTGTGGAGGCGTGGCCCTTGGCCTAGGTCTTGTGCAAAAGATGACAGTGGTCGGAAGATCCTTGTTGGGCTGTGGTTGTGGCTATGGTCAGTCAATCTTGGAGGGGAAGCAGATCCAGGGTGCACAGGCCAGGTTGGCTTGTAGTTCTCTTTCAGGCCTTGGACTGTGCACGGCCTACTTGTAGCCTGATGATCCGTTTCAGATGGGGACACCGAGATTTCCATCCCCAGAGCCTGTGTTCTCTCTACCACCAACGCTAGGAGGGTTCCAGGAAGAAATGGATGTAAAATAGAACTGTGAAGCCTTGAGCCTTAGTGTGTGTGTGTGTGTGTGTGTGTGTGTGTGTGTGTGTGTGCACACGCTCGTGCATGCATCCAGAAGGGCATGGTGGCTTTTATGCCTATAATCCCAGCATTCAAGAGGCTGAGATGAAGGCATTGTCAAGAGTTCAAGGCCAACCTTAGCTACTTAGTGAGACTCTGTCTCAAAAAATGGAAAGAAGGAAGTAAATCCACAGTGCTTGGCTTGAGCCTGCTCTCCCAAGAAGACCCTGAGCCAAGGGCATGGGTCCAGGCAGCTCACTCAGGAGGGCACCAAGAAACTCTCAGGAGGAGACAGGGAGGGAGCGATCCCTGGGGCGGGGGCAGGGGCGGGTTTACTAAGGAGGTTTCACCTGAGTGCCATCCTGCTCAGCTGTGTGTGGACACCCTTCCCCACTGCATCCTGAGGGCCCGAGAGTGGGCAATGCCCACCTGCCGTCCATCCTGATTGAGGGCTGATGTGTCGGGAGTTCTGGCCCTTCCTTATGCCAGGTAAGGTCTCTTGATGCCAGAGAGAGACTGGTGGATGCCGGGCGAATGCAGCAGGGGCGTCTATGGGGACAACCTCAGCCTGACTCTTAGGAAGTGCACTTGTGCAAAACCAAACTACACAAGGGTGTGTGTTTATCACAGCCTTGACTGGGTCTGAATTTAGAAGTAGCCTGAATTTAGAAGTACAGCAAGAGGGGATTAGCACATCAAGATCCGGAGCATTCTACAGCCCCCTGTGAAGCCCCGGGGGCACCAGGGAAGGGCTGAGGAAGAAGTGTTAGAGTGGCCCATGCCACCTAGCCTGGCTTTTACCCACTGATTAATAATACATCTGTGTTCTTTGGAAACCCGCTGGGGCTCCCTCAGGTGGGAGCTCAGCTCTGAAGCTCACGTGAATCGCTGCCTTGGCCTCTCCCTGGCTTCTCCTCATGCCCAGCCAGCTTTTGAGTGTCAGAGTTAAGTGGTTCAAACTAGAACTCGTGGTTTTTCTCCTTCAGGTCTCTCTCTCCGGCACGCTCCCCGCCCCACCCCCACCTCCACACTGTTCAGAGCAAGAGCTCGTCAGCCCCTCCTGGGTTCTCTCTCAGACCCACATCCAAAATGTCAGCAAATTCTGCCAGTTCCACCTTCTGAACTATACCCAAAGTCTCTTGAACTGTGCCTGTGGTTAACTGGTCACCGCTGAAGCCATGGCTAGGGCCCTGCTGCCAATCACCCCTCTGCCTACTCTTGACAAAGACGTGTGCCGTGGATGCAGCTCAGTTGGTCGAGTTATTGTCTAGCATGCGGGAGGCCTCGGGATCTATCCCCAGCTCCTCATCCACCAGGTGTGATGGTACAGGTATGTAACCCTAGAATCCAGGAGGTGGAGGCAGGAGAACCAGAAGCCCAAGGTCATCCTTGATATGTAGTAAGCTTGAGGCTAGCCTGGGCTACAGAAAATTCTTTCACAAAAACGAGCAAAGCAAAATGTAGCGTTTATAGGACTATATACAAAACCCACTACAAATGTGTTTTACTCTGTAAATTATATGTTAATTTTTTTAAAAAGAAGAAACAAAAATCAGATTCCATCGCTCCTCCTTACAAACCTGCATGGCAGCCTCTCCCTCAGCTCTCCTCTGGCTGGCGGCGACTTTTTAGTGGGTCCAGAAAGGAAGTGGAAATCAGAGTCAGCATCATTGTGTTTTATTTTACTTTTGAGACAGAGTCTTTCTGTAAAGCCAGGCTTTACAACGATCCTCTGTTCCTAGTATTGTGATTATGTGGGTTTCACCACATCTGACTTCCAGGTCATTGCCAGCATTATTATTGTTCTGGTTTGTGACAGGATCTTACCCTGTAGCCCAGGCTGGCCCTAAACTCAGGTTAACTGCTGAAATCATACGCATGAGCAACCACACTTGACATTGCCACCCCTGCCACCATCATCACTGAGATGGGATAAGTAGAGATTGGAATCTGCTGTGTAGCTCTGGCTGCCCTTTCGTCCCAGCACTCGGGAAGCAGAGGCAGGGGGATCTCTAAGTCTGAGGCCAGCCTGGTCTACAGAGTGAGTTCCAGGACAGTCAGGGCTACACAGAGAAACCCTGTCAGAAAAGAGAAGAAAGAAACAAAAAAGATTGCAAGTCTGCTGCCAGGCCTGGGCTGTCCCAACCTGCGCCTCTCTTACCTACTGTGACTGTCACTTAGACTCTCATCCCCACCCTGCTGCGATCTTCCTTGGGGCTTATAATGGCCATGCCATTCCTGGTATTCTCTTGCCCAGGGCCTTTGCACTGCTGCTGGGAACATTCTTCTTTTCTCACTTCCTTTACTTCTTGTTTCAAATGTCAGTTCCTTCCTGGCGTGCTTAAAATAGCCGCGCTCCCAGCTTCCCCGATTGGCCGCCTCACTTTCTTTTTTCTTCGCCGGGCTTGTGGCTCTCCATGCTGTGTTTGTTTATCTGTTCGCTTCCCTACACTGGAATGCAGGCTCCGTGTGCTGTGTTGATTTTCCTCGCGGTTGCACCCTGGTGACACAATGTTTACGCACAGTTGGATGTATGCTGTTCCGGTCTCCCAGGACCATGCGGTCTGGCTGAGACTGCTTCACATGCGGCTCTGTAAATGGTAGTGTGCTGGCAGCAGTGTCCAGTGTTGGCTGAGTGAACCCGCAGAGCTGAGGGTTCATAGGGTCTCATGGACCTGGTGAGACCCGTTGTTCCCCTGGAGCCTGCTGTTCTCTGGAATCCCTCCCAACTGGCTTTTCCAGACTCCCCGTAGGGAGCCCCCATTCCCTCTGGGGACTCTAATAACCCCCACGGAGCTGCAGGCCCTACAGAGCTGCAGGCATTGCAGTGGCCAGGCTGAAAGACTTTGTAGGTCCAGTTGCAGCAAACTCTCAATGCAGCCGTACAACTGATGGCTTCCTACAGCAGAAGATGGCACTTGCTTCAGGGAGGCCGCCCTGGTTGGGAGTGTGGAGAGAGAGCCACTTGTGAGTCCACACTTTCTCAGCTGCCACGGATCTGAGTGTGGAAGCACCAGGAAGAGAAGGCCAAGCCTCTGCAAAGAGGACTCCTCCATTCCTGATTCCCCAGGCTCAGACACTGTGAGAGTTCACAAAGACCACGAATGACAGCTCCATTCCCTAGACAGGGCACTGAGGTCGAGGCAGGGGCAACACCACTGATGTCACAGAGCATGCTGGGGCTTCAGCCCACTCCCGCCACCCCCCCCCCCCCCAACAACCCAGCAGCCCTAGGCCAGGCCAGAGGGCTGGAGTCAGGCATGTACCCTAGGTGCAAGTCAGGGAGGGTAGTTCCTTCGAAGCCACGGCTGCATTTGAGGGACCCTGCAAGTTCAGACTGGCTGGACAGTTATAGGCACAGACTTGGAGGTTGGGAGGGAAAGATGGGTTGTTTAAAGCTGGATGGTTTGTTGGGGGAAGCAACAAGTATAAGTATAGCTGATGTGCTCTGAGAAATGGGAGAGGATAGGCCTCTTGGGGGCAGCCCCAGTGTAACCTGGGAAATTTATGCCCAGTTCTCCACCTTTTCTGAACATGTAGTTCACAGGCAATCCTGTCCATACACACAGGCAGAATATTATATGTGTGTGTACGTATTGGGTGTATATGTATTGTGTGTGTATGTGTGTGTGGTTGGATATCTATCTATCTATCTATCTATCTATCTATCTATCTATCTATCCTCTGAAAACCAAATGCTTTCTCTGGAGAGTGTCTAACCGCTTCTTCACCCAGAACACACATACACAAGCACATGCACACACATTTATGTACAAATATACATGTGTGTATGATGCTGTTTTAGGATGCAGAAGCTCCCAGTTGAGTGAGCCCCCTTTGGGGATGTTAGCGAATGGGAAACAGGTACAGGGCCTGGGAAAATGGGCCATCAAAGCTGCCTGGCCATTCAGTTAGCCATGGAGGAGGGATAAGAGGGCTGCAGGGTCACAGAGGATGGCTAAATATAGGGACACTAGGAGATGGAAGAGGTTCCTGTCAACAGCAGGGGGTTCATCCAGTTCCTTCTCCTAGGAGTGGGGCCAGGATGCTGGGGAACCAGGGTGGATGGGTCTCCAAGTGCCGCATTGTCTTGGGCTAGCCTAGACACCTAGAGGGACTGGGGCTGGAATCATGGCCAGGGTGATCGTGAACCATTGTGCCTGGTTCCCACTCTTTGCTCTGTTCAGCCTATATTTAGAGTTCAGGCTTGGAGGCGTGTCCTCTGAGGACCAAATGGTTTCTCTGGGAGGCATATATGGATGTCTGCGAGGGAAGGAGATGAGGGCTTCTCTCAGAACATCAGCCTCTGCCCTGCTTGGCTCTGAGATACCAGGGAAGACGAGGTACCTGTTGGTTCATTGCTGTATCCCCAGAGGTCAGCAGGTCAGGCTTTGTTCTGGGGCTGAATAGAACCCCAGGCCAGTGCCTTGGAGGATGACATATCAGGCAAAGACTCAACAATGTGTGCCGGATTCAGAGAGAGCTTGAATCTAAATGGCGTGGGAGCCAAGTGTGAGAAAGGCTAGCCGAGGCCTAACGGGACCAGGAACGTGGCCAAGGACTCTGATGCGTAGCCTGGAAGCATCTAGAAGGATAAGCCTGTAACCCATTCTTCTTGGACATGGGGTTTCACTATGTGGATCCCTGGTTGGGCTGAAACGCACTATGTTGAGCAGGCCCCAAACTCAGAGAACCACCTGCCTCTCTCTGCTTCCTGAGTGCTGGAAAAGGCATGCCCACCACACCCAGCCACAACCCTTTTAGAAAAGAAGTTCTAGAACTTTTACTTATACTTACCTTCTTAAAAGAAACTATTTAAGCTCTGCTAATATTTAAGATACCTACGAACATTGGTCACCTCATCTTAGTTGGCTGTAGTTGGCCACATGGCCCCTTTAACAAGCATCATAGTTTTGGCTTTTCTGTGTGTGACGTCTTGATCAACCTGACACAAGACATCCCAGGGGCACACACTTTATAAAGAAAAATGGTAGACTCTCTGTAGAACGGATTATCAGCAGAAACAGCCACAAAAGCATACTCGACTCCTCATAGCGAGGAGTTTCAGAGACTGATCGTCTTGATGGTGAAGTCTTAAGAAGACTCAACGATACCGCTGCTTTGGCTCCCTCAGTGGGGAGGGAGGGTATCTCTCAGATCTTAAGACAAATGCAGACCAGAAGAGGGCACCAGACCTCATTACAGATGGTTGTGAGCCACCACGTGGTTGCTGGGAATTGAACTCAAGACCTTTGAAGAGCAGGCAATGCTCTTAAGCTCTGAGCCATCTCTCCAGCCCAACTCAGCCCTTTGGGGAGAGGGCATGGATGGCTGGGTAGGAAATCCACACAACTGAGTAGAGCTTTGTAGAGCCCCTTGGCACGATTCTGTTGTTGAAGTGGTGGCCTGGTACCCCCGTCACAGCCCACATGGGAAAACAGGGAAATAGACTTTTATAGCTTATTTTGATGATTGATTTGTTTGTTTAATGCGTATGAATGTTTGTCTGAATGTATGTCAGTGTCCACAGAAGCCAGAAGAGGAAAGCAGGGCACCCACATCACCCTGCTCCTCACCGCCCGCTTTCACTTCTAGTTCCGCCTCTTTCCACAGCTTGTGAACCATTCTGCTTCTCTTTCTCTCCCATTTCTCCACCCAATACTCATTCATCACGCGGGCACTCACCGGTGCTGCTGGCACTCGCCTCTGCGCCTCTGCGGCAGGCACCACACAGGCCGATCCTTGAATGCCCCTAGGCAGCCCGGATTGTGAGGACCCAGGCTGCCCATCACATCTTTTGCCTGAGGCAGGACTCTTTCTCTGAATTTTTAAGGGGATGCCTGCAAGGAAGAGAGGAAGGCCCTTCCAGTGAGACATCTGGGGAACACTTTGGGGGACGGGGGCTGAGCCCGGAACAATTGGGGAAAGGGACCCAGGTAGAGGGAATGACTAGGGCAGAACCATAGGACCACAAGAGATAGCGAAATTTCTAAAGGACCCTGGAGGTCGCTGAATGAAGTTTGGACTCCGGAGGCTCAGGGCCTGCTCCAGTTAGCTCCGGAGGACCTGAGAGTCAGCCACACTGTAACCCTTGGAGGAGAGAAAGCCCTGAGGGAGGGTCCCAGGCAAGTCTTTGGGCCAGAGATTCTCTGCTTTCCCAGGCTTATGAGGAGGGGCCCTGGTTGGGGAAATAGAAATACATCTGGTTAACCTACAGACCCGCAATGGGGAAACCTTGTTATCCAATTATCTTTAAGAGGTGGATCCAAGTTAAGGCGTGGCTTTCTGGGACGGGGGGGGGGGGGGGGGGGGGGGACCCGACCCAGGTGCGCTCTCTGTGTGATTCCCCCGCGGGGGCACAGCTGAGCTTGGACTTCCTGTTTTGTAAGTTTCCCCGTTATAATAAATAAAAATATAATTGTTTTATCCTTTAGCTAGCCTGGTTATTTCCCGAATCGAGCTAATTTCTACAGACCCAGACAAAAAGGCGATTGCTTATCTCAGAATACACTAGAATATGGCAGCAGGATAGAAGGGTGTGGCCCTTCCGCCAGGGTTTGAGACACCCCACGTGAGGAGCCCTGGGTAGAGGACCCTTGGCTCTCTCGCTGGTGCAAGTATGGGAGTTTCCCAAGGGGGCCTGCTTCAAGACAGAAGCCTGTTTGCAGGGCTAGGCCACCTCTCACTGATGGCCTAGAAAGGGAGGGGCTGTGGTCTCCTGGTGGGCTGTACAGAACAACTCCTGAAGCTCCCAACCTGGCTTGGAGGGCTTGGGGAGAACACAGGAGGTACCCATGCCCTTCCTGGCCTTCCCCCAGCTTGTTGGTCATGTCCTATCTGCGATATCTGTGATAAGAATGCCCTAGACAGTGGGGTACAGGTGTCATAGGGGCAGTTCAGACTAAGTCTCTATCCCTAGGGCCACAGGTAGGAAAACTGGCAGATGAGGGGAGATACACACATACATAGGATGGGGCACAGGGGGACAGCAACATCCTGTCTGCTCTTTTCTCAGCCTTAAACATGCACATAAACACCTCCCCCTGACTAACTTTCCCCTCAGCCCAGCTAAGCCAGGGAGAGCGGCCCTGTGAGCAGTTGGTGAGGGGAGTCAGAAACCTCAGGTCTCTTAGGTCTGCAGGTTGCTCTAGCAACAGACTGTGTTGTGATGCTTCAAAGGCCCAAGGGCCTGTTAGTCAGAAGCAGGCAGGGGTCATTGTGTCCCCTCTGGCCCTGGAAGGCTTGGCAAGCTGGTCACATCTGGGAGGGGTCCAAGGAGAGTCATTGTCTGGCTGCACTAGAATGAGCTCAGCCCAGAAGCAGTCCCTGTAAGCCCTTTGGTCTGCTTTTAGATGTGATGGGGACTTCAGGCAACCCATACCCCACTCTCCACAGGGGCAAGAGACTCTACTTACCAGTGAGACAAGACCAAACGGGAGATGCTGGCTCAGCTTCTACTTAGCCCTGCAAACAAACTCCCCCCTTGAGGCAGGCCCCCTTGGGAGGCTCCCAAACTTATACACCAGTAAGAGAAAGAACCAAGGGTCCTCTACCCAGGGTTCCTTGTGGGGGACACCTCAAAACCTGGAGGAAAGGCCACGCCCTTCCTATCTGGCTGCCATATTCTATTGTACTCTAGAGGAGACCAACACCCCTTCTCTGGGCCCTAGACTCCCCACTGTGTGTCCGCAGGTTTCCCAGGAGATGCCCTGCCTTCTCAATCAGAGCTCCTTTCACTCCCATAAGCCTCCACTCCATCCAGCCCTGTGACTTCCCTACGTGTCCTCTCTTAGCATACATTGTCCTGCCTGCTGGGAATGCCTTATCCCATTGGCTGGCCTGTCACCTCCTACTAACCTTTACCTGCCTGGCTTCAGTCAGTGTCCCCTGCTGTGGCTCTTGCCCTGGAGTTCAGGTTGAAGGAGGTAGAGGCCTTGCCCCACCCTGACCCTATGAACAGGCCTCTCTCAACTGTAAAGAGACGGGTGGATCAGCAAGGAAAGGCACTGCCTCCACTTCTCACAACCTGAGTTTGATCCCTGGGACCTAAGGTTGAGGGAGGAGAAAACTGATTCCTGAAAGTTGTCCTCTGACCGCACACACACACACACACACACACACACACCAACACACCAACATACAAATACAAAAATACTAGATAAAACAGAGATGAGGAGAATTGCAGGGTTAATGACCCGCTAGTAGTCCCCTCCCTAATGTCCCCTTATCCCACCTGACTGCTCCCCTTTTCCACCAACTCTGCAGTTAGAGATGCAGTCTCAGAATGACCAGCCAACACAATCTCAGGGCGCGTCACTTCCCTGCCTGTCTCACTTTCTTCCATGCAGAGCAAGAGACTTGTGACCTCACAAGGAGGAGATTACAGCAGAGCTGGTCCCATGCTTCTGGACACATTTAAGGAATTGATATTTTTATTACTAAGTGGGCATCTCTTGTGGGTTTTTTTTTTTGGTTGTTTGTGGTCATACCCACTCCTATCACCCCTTCTGTGGGGTAGAGAGACTGGGGCCTGGGAGAGAACTCCACCCTGGGAGAACCTGACTCTCGTCTGAATGTCAGGAAGCCCAGGTCAAGCGCAGCTGACAATCCCTTGGTCCACCCCATCCCACGGGAGGGCTCAGAATAGATCCAGAAGCCCTTCCAGGAAGTGGCATTCACACAGGGAAAGGCAAACTGAGGGACCAGACCCACCCTCAAGGGGACGCACAGTAGGTTGTGTGCTGCTGTGACCTCATCCTGCAGTCTGCCTGGTCTTCCAGGCATCTTTCTGTCTGTCCCAAATCACAGCTGTGTGGCACTGTGGCCCTGTAGATCCACACAAGCTGGTCCCTCTACCTGGGTCATCTTCCCAGAATAAGAGCTCCTGGGTGGGGAGATGGCTCAGTAGGTAAGTGTTTGCCATGCCAGCCGGTGACCTGAGTTAGAGTCCCCACGTCCCATGGTGGGAGTAGAGAATCCATTTTCCTCTATCTGTCAGGGGACGGAACAGGCTGAGGAACCTAAGTAACCTGTCCTAATAACTTAAAGACTCCAGGACTGAAAACAAGATGGCTGGGAAGCCTGCGCCCCCTTCTTGCATCTACCATACATCATCCTGCCTCTGATCACTCCATGAGACAAATTGTCATGTCCTGACATGAAGGCCAACTCAGCACAGTCTTGTGTGGAGAAGCAGTCACCAGTGTCCGTCACATGCCGACTGTTCTGCCCACTGCCCGTGGCGTCCTCTTTGGTAGAACATGCTTTCTTATACTGATGAACTCAGTGAACCCTAAGGCCCAGGGGATGTGAGAGGCCACACTCTTCCCATTAGCCCAAGGACAACGCCCCAGCACTGAGGACAGTCGGGGTAATGGCGTCCGTGTGGTGACACCGTGCCGGCAGAGAGCTAAAGGCTTTGCCTCCCTTCGTCTTTACCGGGGCTAAGCAGTGTGGACACTGTTGTTTTACACCACTGGTAGAAGACACCGAGGTCAATACAGGTTGTTGGAGACCTGGACAGGCATGTCTAACTCTGAAGTTCACGGTCTCGAGACGGCCACTCAAACACGGGGACCACTCCAGTCCTAGGCTGCCCCTGCTTGTGGCTAGGCACCTCTGACCCAGGAACTTGCCAGGGACACCTTTCTGGACTTTCTCTCTTTTAGGGGCTGCAGGATGTGGCTATGGCTGACCCTAAGGACTTCTTGGGCTGGTCCTCCCTGCTCCCTTTGCTCTGTTGACAGAGTGAGGGTGAGGGCAAGGGTTTGAGCATGAAGTCACAAACCTTGGTCTTTTCTCTGCAGTCATTCGCTATGTTATGACCTTAGGTCACTCATTCACCCACTGGCCTCCCAGAGATCCTCTGCCAGGTGAAGGGAGGATGTATGAGTGGCAGGGCAGGCGCTTGGCAGGGGGGTAGGCAGGAGGAAGCCTGGGCCTAGCGGTCAGAGTACCTCGGTGTGTGTGGTGGTGGTGGGGAGCTAAGAAATAAGGGCATGAGGGCAGAGGTGCTCTTCCTTTTGTGGGGGTTGGGGTTGTTTCGGGGCACTCCCCATTTTCCTCTTCTGTGGGAAGAAGACAGTTTCCCCTTGGAATGAGCCTCTCTACCTCCCACGAGCCTCAAGACACAGACCGTCCAGCATTTGGACTGAATTAAGTGCTCCAGACATCAGCAGCCTCTGAATCACGGGCTGCCGAGAGCTGGGGGGCACACGGGGAGCACTGGCGGTTTGTGCACTGTCCAGCGGCTCCGGGAAGTCTTTAGGGGTACTCACGGAGCAAGGGACACGAGGCATCCCGTGGCACGACCCACCACAGCTTCCCTCTGTCTGCTTTTTAAAGTGGGCTCCTCTTAATTTAAGAGTTCTTCATCCAAAGACAGAAAAATCACCCATGACTCTGACGTGCTCTCTCTTTACAGAGGTCCAGATAATTCACAAGCCAGACAGTGGGAGGGTGGGATTAGAACCCTTTGTGGCTCATTCAGCCATGGCCGCCTTCATTCAGACATTAAGTCAAGGAGTACGCATCCAGTGTCTTCCCTGAGCCAGACACAGTGGGGGCTATCGAGACACAGTGGGACCCAAATCGCACAGGGTCCCTGTCCTCAGCTCCTAAAGCTTAAGGAACGGCATGATTAATAACAGGTCTCTCATTAGCACTTCTTATGCCAGTTCTTTACATGTTACCATGACAACCCCATGAGGTATATAAATTTCCAATTTATAGATGAAGGATTATAGGCACAGATAGGCAAAAGAATATGCACGGGTGAGAGAACTGTGGACAAACAACACAAGCACTTACGTGCACATGGACACACAAACACAATCTTTTTATAAAAAAATAAAAAATAATCACCTGTGATCCTCGAAAAAAAAAGAATATGCATGGGGTCAGGCAGTTAATAAATGGCAGAGTTGGATTTGAACCTCCAATATCTGTCTTAGGACTATATGCTTGTTTGCACTTAGAATATAAATGTATCTTTTAGCCATGATAATATCAGTGAGTAATCTGTAATTGTAAATAGATTGTGTGGCTTATCATCTATGTTAGACTATATGCCGCTATATAAATACCGTCCGTGCTACTCTCTGTGTGATGTATGTATAAACCAGGAATCCAGACATGACAACGAGGTCAGGGTGCTGAGGTTGTCAGCCATGATTCCTAGGGAAATAATGCTTGAGTTAAAATGGAAGGACATTTGTGTGCAATCTCATCTCACAGATTTTCCCACATGGGAGCTGCCGTGACTAGATACACACGTTAAGGAATGGAGTCAATCTCCCACCTCACACCAACACAAAAATCAACTTCAAATGTGTCAAAGGATTGACACTGTGGGACTCTTGGGAGAATATATTGTCTCAAGTCCATGTGGCCTTGAATGGTTCCTTAAATATGGCAGCAAGAACACAAGCAACAAAAGGAAAGCCAGAAACATTGGAGATGGTCCAAAAAAAAAAAAAAACCCAGCTTTTGTTCTACAAATTAAACCATCAAAAGAGTAAAGCCAGAACATGCAGAATGGAAACAATTTTTGTAAATCATGTACCCAACAGGATAATTGTATCTATAATATATAAAGAACACATTCAGAACCCACTCAGGATCTGGGAAGCTGTGTCTCTAGATTGTGTGAGTGGCCAGGGGGGCCCTGGAAAGATGACATCTCTAACCATCAGACAAACCCAGCTCAACCACAGCCATGCTAGTCATACCGGCTGCAAGGGATATAATTTCAAAAAAGAGTCAAAGTGTTGACAGAAGTGTGTAGCTGTTGGAACCCTAATTCACTACTGGGCAACGTGGTGCAGTTTCTGTGGTGGGTCTGGTCATTCATCCAAGGGTTATGCTCTGTGATCATATGACCCAGCGATTCCATTCCTGGGAATTTTCCCAAGAGAAATGAAAACATTTGCCCACACAAAGACTTGCGAACACAGACGTTCACTAGCAGTTTTTGTAATAACTAAGATGGGGAACCCACTCAGATGCCTACCCACTGGTGAATGAATCACCAGGGTGGCATCATCCCTGTACTAGGACGTGATTTGGCAATATAAGGAGTGAAGTACTGAAGTGCAATGTGGCTGAACCTTGAGAACATGATGCTGAGTAAAGAGAGTCAGGCACGGAAGACCTCATGCTGTGATTTCATCCGTGTGGACTCTCCAGGATAGACAAACCCATACAGACAGAGATAGTGGCTGCCCTAGTCAGAGGAAGCGAGTCACTGCCGAGGAGGACAGTCTTGGAGGGGGGTAATATCAATATTCGGAAACTGGTGTTGGTGGGACAGTCTTGGAGGGGGGTAATGTCAATATTCGGAAACTGGTATTGGTGATAAGTGCTCAGTGGTGATGTGGGAGTCCCCTCTGTGTGCTGTGATTACCACTAATGAATAAAGAAACTGCTTTGGACCTATAGCAGGGCAGAACTTAGGTAGGCAGGGAAAGCTAGGTTGAATGCTGGGAGAAAGAAGGTCAGAGTTCAGAGTCAGAGAGAAGCCATGAAGCTGCCGTCAGAGTCAGACATGCCGAAACTTTGCTGGTAAGCCACTGCCACGTGGCGATACACAGATTAATGGAGATGGGTAAAATTAATATGGAAGAGTTAGCCAATGAGAAGCTAGAGCTAATGGGCCAAGCAGTGATTTAATTAGTACAGTTTCTGTGTGATTATTTCAGGTCTAAGCTAGCCGGGTGGCCAGGAACCAACAAACAGCCTCCTTACAACACAATGGTGACTATACCAAAATTTTGAATTATATACTTTTAATAGATAAGAGTTATAAAAATAAAAAAGTGGTTATTTTAAAAAGGTGACTGAAGAAATGTTGACTATGGACCTGGGGGGGGGGGTCAGGGTTTGGAGGGACCTGTTACATAAAAGGCACTGGGATGGGGAGCCTGGTGTGTTTAAGGAAGCAGAGGAGATGGTATGACAAGGAGAGGGGAGAGAAGAGGCTCCCAGAGCTGGTCATGGATCAGAAGTTTTGGCCAGGGGACACGGTCTCTCTTTCTGAGCTCCGGTCTGCGTTGTCACACCGCTTTCCCTCCCTTCAGCGCTGAGCCCCTGTGAGTGGGGGCCATGGGATAGTGCCCAGCGTTCTGTAAAGAAAGGTCAAAGGTCACACACAGCATCTGTGCAGCTGCCTTCCTCCCACATTCCAGTTCTGAGGGAGCAGGGCAGTGCATCCCTCATCTGGGCCTGAAGCTGGAGGGAAGGCTCCCAGGCCTGAAGGTCTCCCCACCCAACATCCAGGCCACTGGCAAGGATATCCAGGAGTAGGGGACCTGGGAGTCCCAGCGCGGTCCACATCCCAGGGCCTGAGCAACTGGACAGCAGTGCCGAAGCTGGGTCTTAGCAATGCTGTCTGTTCATCTGTTCTTTGAGCAAACACTGAGGACGCCATGCAAGCTGAGAGTTCATTCGGTTCAATACCAGCTGTGGATGAACAGAGGCTGCTGAAGCTGGGGGATGGCCTGGGGTCCATCAGGACCAGAGGAAGCCAAGTCAGCAAGTCAGAGCGAGGAGGGAAGGGGGCCTTCTGGTCCGGCTTCCACACTGTGAACGCAGAACAAAATGCCCACAGAGGCCTGTGCCATCACAGGTACAAACCAGCCTGCGGACATGCGGCGGCTGTGAGGGGTTTGTCCTTCTGTTTTTGATATTGTCCAGCTCTTTCCTAGTCCCCCAGCCAGCTTCCTGCTGAAAGGGCCCGGCCACCTTCCAACCACTCCAGCCACCTGCGTCAGACCTGCTACGTACATCTTCCCAAGTTGGGGTTGAGTCCAGAATCAGACCCCCATACAACCATCCTGGGTACGTCCTCAGCAGAGCCTGGGTTCCAGGACCCTCTGGTGCCATCCCTGATGTGCCCAAGCAGCTCCAACATCCCCTGCCTCCTCTTTCCTGTCAACCACTCCCCTCCCTGCCTTCGGTGGACTCTAATGCTTGCTGGCTATCTTCAGACTGGGATACCTCTCAGTGTCCCAGCCCCCTCCCCACCTCACCCTCCATCCCCACCTCCTCACAGTATCTTCTCTCAGACACGTGACTGATCACAACCCTCCACTCACCCTTGGGGCAAAATCTAATTCTTCTGCATGGTCATGAAGGTCATTACTATTTTGCTGGCTCTTGCAATCTTAAGAGCTGCTGTTCTCTGGCCCCTCCAACTGGCAGTATTCCTGACAGCAAGCAGCCAGACCTCCCGGTTCCCACCTTCCAACTCCCTCTGCCTAGGATGCATTCTTCTGTCTATCCAACTGCCTAGGAACCCTCCTAATATTTCAAGGATCATATCTTCCAAAGATTTCCCCAGATGGTGGCACTGAGCCCCCTCCTCTGCCCTCAACTTCTCATTCCTTCGTACTTCACGCAAACCTTGGGGGCGATGGGAAGGTTCTGGGTATGTCAGGGTCCTTGAGGACCCAGCCCTGCTTGCTGCTTCTCACTAGAGCACAATAGGGGAGGCTTTGGGGATCCCAACCCCCATCTGAGGCTTCCACTGTGCTTTGCATCCACAGTTCTGCTGGCTGGGCTGGCACCTGGTTTCTTTCTCTGCAAAGTAGAAATGACACCCTTGCTACTACTCCATGGGGGTCCTGCGGGAATTGCATGAGGTAGTATACGAAATCACTCCGAGTGGCACCTGGCACGCAGCATGTGGTATAAAAGGCTCTACAGATCCCAAAGCTCGCCAGCTTGTGTGCCACGATTTTCTCCTCTGGGCAGGCCGTCTTCTTCACTGTGTATGTTGGCCAGGGCCACACTGAGGGAAAAGCTTCAAGGCCCCCCTGAACCCCAGCGTAGTTCCTAGGGGCAGCACACATCTTGGATATTGATGAGGAGGACCTGGGGGACATTGCTGGCAGGCCTGCCGCAGTAAGACACACTACATCTGTTTGTGTCTTCTCAGGGCTGGGCCACAGGCACGAAGGCTCACATTCCCAAGTACCCCAGACATGGCCGATAAGGATGCCTCTGCCTCCGGTCTGGGAACCTCTCTGACTTAATCTCTCTAGATAGGGCCAGGAGGGGGAGGGAAGGCATGCCTCCGGTTGTCTGAGAATTCTCTAGAGCAGGCCTCTTGCTCAACCCCACCCACCGCTTCAGCTCCTGCAGGCTGTTCCCTTCTCTCCTGATCCCCATTCACTCTTGACCAGGGCCTGCCAAGGCCCAGCCAGCCCTACTTGGCTTCCTCTCGTATTTTGGTCAGTCCATGGGCAACCCAAGGAGAGGCCCTCATTTTGGAGGACACAGAGCGGGGGGGGGCCCCTCCAAACTCCTCTCTGCCTAGGCCTCTTAAAACTCACACCTCTTTCCTCCCGTCTGATCCATTCAAACTCAGTTCTCCTAACAGGCTCTTCTATGACAAACAAGGATTTGTCATGAAAGTTGTTGACCTGTTCAGGGGCCCCAACCTGGGCTCTGCAATCCAAGCTGTGGCACAGAAGCAGGAGGGGTAACTGCAGGTCCATCACCATGAACTGTACGGCTACCCTGTGACCCAGTGTTGAGTCACCAGCCACCTGAGATGGTGTCTTGAAGCAATGACATTTATTTTGCTCTCCAATCTGCCTTCTGGCAGGGCTCAGGGGAGAGTTGGCTTCTGTTCTAGGTGACCTTTCCTGGGCTGGCGGGACGTCTGGGGGACGGCATCACATAAAGCATCCTTCATGGGCACGTCACGCCGCTGAGGCTGGCTGTTGGCTGCGACTTTAGCCGAGGCAGGGGCTTTCTCACGATGGGACGTCATCATCCTCATCACCAACCAGCAGTGAAGGTTACGCTTAGGAAGTGGCGTGACGTCACTTCTGCCACATCCTCCTCGTCGAGGAAATTCCAAAGGTGACGGTCCCCAGAGGAGGGGTGATGGATTCCATTTCCCCATGGGGGATTGATAAGGTTTCAGTTCAAAGCACTGGAAAGACTCCAGAAGTCGGCTGTAGAAGGTTATCATCGGTCACGGGGGCCTGCTCTTGGGGATCTCAGAGGGCTTTCGCTTCTTAATGGGGGTACACACTGAAGGCTCCTCCCCCATTGGAAGCTTAGTCTCCAGTCGGGGAAGGGGAGAAACTATCTACCAAGTCCTAGCAGCAGTGATGGCCCTGCTGTGGGTACCAATGGCCTTATTTCCCTGGATCCCCACCACAGACCTCGTACAAGTGGGCCATGCAGCCTCTGCAGTGCAGGGAAGGCAGCTAAGGTCACCAGGAGCCACCAGGGAGGCTGTAGTTTGAAGCAAGCTCTATGCGGCTCTGAAGGGCCTATGTCCTGGCTCAAGACAGAGAAGGCACAGAAGCGATAAGAGATCTCCACGTCTTAGCGTCAAACGGGATATTTCATCTGTCGGAGACTCAGTTTCCTTATCTGTCCAGAGAAATAAAATAACCCTGTCCCAGGCTAGGCACGGCCTCCAGTCAGCCCTCCTAGATACCCAGCTCTCTCTAGATAGTACTGGGGAGACAGGTCAGCAGACACCTGCGGGACGGCCATCTCCACTCACCAGCGGGGATTCCCCAGTTCCTGTTGGCTATTTTTAGACTTTGTGGGCAACCACAGAACCACATGTGGGGTTTAACACGGCCATCCGAGTCCGGAAGAGTGAGCAACTGCTCTGACGACGGAAGACAGGCATCTGAGGTCAGGGCGCACCTCGCTTTCTTCCTCGTGGCTCTGGCTTGACGCTGATTCCTCCTTTGCACGACCGTGGGCCATAGCAACCATGGCAGTGAGCATTTTCACCAACTCTAGGTGTCTTCTCACCTGAGCAAAAGTTGCCAGAAAGGAAGCTGGGTAGGGGTCAGGAATAGAACAGGGCTAGCTTTTACTCACTCTGCCTCAACCTCCCCAAGCAGATGGAAGTTCACAAAAATTAGTTAGGAATTCAGATGTGGGTTCATGGTTTAGCTGTAGGGAACATTGTAGCCTGGGTCTTAGAACTATGCCCCTACTTGCCACATAGGTGACTCTTGCAGGGTTATTTCTTGCCATGACCAGAAGAAAAAGGGCTTTAAAAACCCCCAAGGACTTAAGGTCAGAGCCCCTCCCAGTGCACACATGGGAACACTTTGGTCGGTGCTAGGGCCCGAGGCATTGCTGTCCTCATCACCATTTCGGTTTACTGCGGTGTTCTGAAGGCCTCTGCCCTCTTCTCTGAGGGGCCCAAGCCCCACCCCTACCCCACAGGGCCCCCATTCTTACTTTTTGGGCCCCAGGAAATCATGTTTCTGGAAGTGGTTAGGACTCGGAAGTTCTGTGATTTCCCAAGAGAAAAAGAAAGAAAAGACAGAGCTACCGTTGTTGTGTGCGCTCACACACAAGTGCCACTGGCACGGGCACACTTGCCTCACAAATGCAGGCTTGAGGATCTCCAGCACACACTCATTCAACAAATACAAACACCTACTCATGTTCCCACACCAGGATGCCTGCCTCCCCCACATCACAGAAACCTTACATGAACATACCTATGCCCCCACACTTATTGCACATTAATATACTTACATGCATACTTTATATAAAAAGGACAACCTGCACACCTCTAATCCCAGGACTCAGGAGGCAGAGGCAGGCAGATCTCTGTGTGTTCAAGACCAGCCTGATCTACAGAGTGAGTTCCAGGACAGCCAGAGATACATGGAGAAACCTTGCCTCGAAAAACCAAAAAAAGCACAAAATACATAAATTTACACATATTGACATATACCTCACTATCATACACTTTAGTGACAAGCAGGTGCATATACTCAGAGGATATTTGTCTGAATTATAAAATCTTGCGTATCAATAGATTCTTACGAAAACAAGGGTTGATCTGTGCAAACACGAGTATATGCACATACTCACTTTGCATATATCCATACCCAGTAACAACCACCACAGATAAAGAACATCTACACACTCAGAACACACCTGAGTCATTTGCACACGCCTGCATACCCACACTACACATGGAGACACATACAAAAGTACCACTGCTGTTCACCGTGTGCTCACACGGCCTCTTCTGAGCCCTGAAAACCCCCAGCCCCTTGTGCGTAGGAGGTCAAGCCTTCCACATGGGGGTCACGGTGGAAAGTATGACCTGAGCTATCTTGTCAGAAGAGTGAAGGCAGGGTGGGGTTCAGGGGGGTTTCCAAGCTGTTACAGCATCAGTGTGTCTGTGTGACCAGGGCTACCCTAGCTGATCATCTTCCATGGGTTCATCCAGCCATTTGAGACAGTCAGGCTCAGCATGAGAATCAGTTTATTCTACAAGGAGGGAACAAAACCCTGAGGCTTCCTTCATGCAGACTGCCCAAGGGTTAGGGGAGGGGAATAGGTCTGGAGTCAGACTGGGGGTGCATGGTTGCAGGAAAGATGCTGAGCAGGCCCTCTGGGAATATTAGGCATTTTTCTAAAGATGTGTCAACCCCATGATCAACTCTCAATCAATGTTTCGAGTGGCCAGTTTGCTGGATTTAAATGCTGAATGTCTTATTAAATTTGCCACTTGTTTTTCCAACTCAGTAGCGCACAGGGCCGGGTGAGATGGTCCAGCTAGTAAAGGTGTTTGTTGCCAAGCTGCTGACTCCAATCCAACCCTCAAGTCCCACGTGGTAGGAGAGAACCGACTCCTACAAGCTATCTCCTGACCTCCACACATGTGCCTACACACAAGTGTAATGAAGATTCTGAAAGCAGGTAGCAGTTATGTTAGACACATTGATATTTGTTTTCATTTTGCATGCAAAATAGCACTTTAAAGAGTGTTCCAGCCGGGCGATGGTGGCGCACGCCTTTAATCCCAGCACTCAGGAGGCAGAGGCAGGTGGATCTCTGTGAGTTCGAGACCAGCCTGGTCTACAGAGCTAGTTCCAGGACAGGCTCCAAAACCACAGAGAAACCCTGTCTCGAAAAACCAAAAAAAAAAAAGAATGTTCCAGAGGCCAAAACTTAAAGGTTAGAGAAGGACTTAGCTCTGACTGCCCTGTGACTCGTTCTCTAGACCAGGTTGGCCTCAAACGAAAAGAGATCCACCTGCTTCTGCCTCATGAGTGCTGGGATTAAAGGCATGTGCCACCAGCACCTGGTCTGGGAATGGCTTTGTTTAATTGAGATACTTAACGCTTGTTCTTGGAGAGGAACTTTCTGGAGACACGTGCCAGGAACAGCCTTCTGGAAGTCCTATAGGGACGTTCTGGAAATGCCTGTCTCCAGGAGCCATATGACCTGGACCTGAGTTCTTCTCTGTCTTCCCTTGTGAGTTTGGCCAAGTCCTTGTTTCTCTTGGGTCCTCAATCTCTTCATGTACAAAGGATTCACCTTCTGACTTTTCACACATCCCTCCAGCATCTTTGATCCCCCAGTATAGCTGGGGCACTGAGCAATGGGCTCCAGAGAAGGTGCTGATTCTGTTGGGGGTGGACCAGCTTTGCTGGGAAGCCAAGCTGTTGTGTTGCGGCCTCAGTCTGAATAGTGACATTATTTCAGGCAGGGGAAGGGGTTGCTGACCATGCTGGCTGCAGGGTGGGGCTCAGCTAACTTTCTTTTCCTGGTAGTGTGCCGTAGTAAGCTCATTTCCCTTTTTCTGAAGGGAAATGCCATTGACATCACAACACTGGATTTTCAGCAGGGCCGAGGAGAACTCGTGATCCTCTGGAAACTTGAGCAGCAGGGTGAGATGCAAATGCCCCCCGGGGAGATTAGCAGAGCTCTCATCTGAGGCCAAAGACCTGTGGGCCAGCCCAGGTCCACGGAGGGAGGGTAGCATCTTCCTCATCCATTTTAACAAGGACCCCACATGTCCACCATCTCGCCCAGCTCAGAACCCATCCTCCACCCGGACAAGCTGCCTCCCAGCTCCCTCCCTCCTTGCAATAACACTCATGCCCTTGCTAGGCTACCCCAACATGGGCCTCCTTGTTCTTCTCCAGGGCAGGTTCAGCTTCAGCTCAGTCTCCCCCTACACATCCCGACCTTTTCCTTCAGTCCATCCTTCATTCTGTGGCCTGGTGACATTAATGATGCACAGAATCCATGACGTCACCCTCCAGCTGCAGAGAGTCCCAGGGTGCTTTCGGTGGGCATTGGGGGCAACTTCATGTAGCCCCACCCTCCCCTCTGCTGTTCTTTTCAAAGACCCCTTCTCAGAGACTATAGAAGTAGCCACCCTTTTCATACCCTCACCTTTGCTGGTAGTCACCCCTGGAAAACTTGGCTGCCCTCTCCCTCCCTAGGGGGATGCTCATCTCTTGACCTGTTGGGTTATTTGGGGGCAATTCAAAATATCAAGGGCTTTTATCTGTAAGTATTGTAACCTACATGGCATTTCAAGAATACTGTTCTATAAATAATAATAGTAATAATAATAAATAATTCTCTCTCTGTATACACACACACATACACACACACACACACACACACACACACAGAGAGAGAGAGAGAGAGAGAGAGAGAGAGAGAGAGAGAGAGATGAAATACTGTGTTTCTTATTAGTTATGTTACTGATTTTCAGAATCAGTGGGTTCTCAGCATGAGTTATCCTTTGAGGGACAGTGTTGGCAGGTGTCATCTTGATTTTTTTATATGTCATCTGCTTTGCTACATCTTTGACCCACAAGGATCTTTGTCTCCTCCTGCATCCTATTGATCCAATCCTATGAATATTTTGTAACTTCTTCACTTTCTGGTATGACAAAATGTACAGACTGCAGTCTCTGTGGAGACCTAGAATCCTGTTCCCCTCCGCAGGAATCTTGTTTCTTTTTATGAAAAGTGGTATTTAGTGACCTCAAGTCTGGGAGCTTGGTTGCTTTTAGTGCCGTTTTGTTGGTCTTTTTTTTTTTTTAAGACATTTTCAGTAAGCAGAGCTGGCAATTTATTTTTCTTAATGAAACATATATCAAGAGTTCATAGCCAGGCACATGATTTTATTCCCAGCACTCAGGAGGCAGAGGCAGGCAGATCTCTAGGTTTGAGCTCAGCCTGGTCTACAGAGTGAGTTCCAAGACAGCTGGAGCTACCCAGAGAAACCCCGGTGTTATAGCTCAGTGGGCAGAGTGCATGCCCAGCATTCACTAAGCTCTGGGTTCAATTCCTGGGAGCACATACATTGGGTGCAGTGCACCATGCCCGTCTGTGCTCTATGCGCTACCATACAGTCCGTGAACCGGGCAAGGGGCTGGAGATTGAAACACACAGAGACACACAGACAGAGACAGGGGTCATCCTTGAAACAATCCTTTATTGTGTCCCGCGGCAGCTTACATGGGGATCCTTAGCTGATAGCCACACCCCAGCCAAACCCACCAGAAACCACTCTCCTGCCATCAGGAGCTCCTGAGGGTCTCATGCTCAGAGCAGCTGCAAGCATTACAAGTTGTTTACCAGAAATTCGGGATCTGGGGGTTCACAGCTCCCAATGATTGGGAATGGTGATATGTGCCTGCAAACTAAGCATTTGGAAGCAGGAGGATCACATGTTAAAGATCAGCCTTGGCTATATAGTTAGAGGGTAACCTAAGCTATATGAGACTCTGAAAAACAAGCAAATATTGCATCTATATTCGGACGCCTATACCTCATGCTGGGAATGTTACTTGCTATTGATGTTGACATGGTTACTGACAGATTGGAGGAGTTGGCTCTCTCCTGCCCCCATTTGGGTTCCTGGGATGGCAGGCTAGGCACCAGCTGCCCTACCCCTTGAGACATTCCATCAGCTCTAACTTTCTTTTATTCTTATGAAATATATTTTCTTGTTTCTAAATATTCTACAAGTTAGGTATTTTCAGTGAAGATATTTTTACATCTACTCTTTGAACCCATTCCTTCCCTCTTCGACAGATAACAATTTCTAAATGTTTTTAAAATATTTTATCTATCATCTATCTATCTATCTATCTATCTATCTATCTATCTATCATCTATCTACCTACTTACTACCTACCTATTCACTATCTATTTGCTATCTATCATCTATCTATCTATCTATCTATCTATCTATCTATCTATCCATCTTACAACCTGATCACTCTTTCCTCTCCTTGAAGGCTAGATGTGGCGACCCGGCATGAAGATATGGGTCCTAAAAGCCAGCAAAAGAGCCAGAGACAGCCCCTGCTCCCACTGTTAGGAGTCCCACTGGAAGACCAAGCCACACAACTGCCACAGCTATGCAGAAGGTCTAGAGTTTTTAATGAAAAAAAAATGCACGTTTGTGCATCCTCTTTCCCTTTCTGGTAAGTGATCATGCATCGCGCATATTTTATCCAACTTGATTCTCTCACTTGACGCCGTACCCTGGAGACCGTTCATCAGAACAGTCAGAGAGCCCCTCCTTCCCTCCTGGGCAAACCTCCCCTCTCCGTGGCCCTTCAAGTGTTCACAGTGCAGAGGGCCCAGCCGTGATGGCTTCACACGCGTGTGCTTTGCTTTGGCCAGCGTGCCTTTGGAACCAATTCCTAGAAGTGAGATTGCCAGGACGAAGGGTACACACATATAATTTTTCTAGAAATCACCAAATTCCCCTCCATATATGGTTCCCGCCATCCCATATTCCCAGAAGACAGGGTGTGTGAGAAGGTCCGTTTTCCCACGGTACTGCCGAGGGGGTCTGCTCTCTGGCCTTTGGCCTGTCGCCAGTCCAATAGATGAAAAATAGCATCCTGGCCCAGCTTTAGTCTGATCATGCAGAAGCTTTAGAGCTTCCTGTATGCTCAGGGCCGGATTCACTTCTGGGTGCCCAGTGCCCAGCGTGGAGAGAGCTCGAAACAAAGGAATAAACACACACACACACTCAAGTGGGCACGCACATACACATAGACACACAAACACACACACACACACACACACAAACACACACAAAAATGGGTGCGTGTGCACACACACACATACACACACACACACACACATACACACACACAAGTGTGCTCATGCACATAGACACACAAACACACACACACGCGCACACACACACACACCATCCCCTCCCACATGGGCACACCCACGATCAGGTAGGAAAACAGTTTAGGAAATGAAGTACTGACGAGGGTGACTGACGGGACCCAGGTCATACGTCCAATGGGCCTCATGGCTGGGACTAGAGCTGCTTTCATTTGTTTCTCTTTGTATGATTTAAAGTATTATTTTTTTCTGACTTAAAAATGAAGAGCGGCACCCAACAGAGTCTGGAGAGCACAAGAAACCATAAACAGGAAAATTCCACCTGGTCACCCCTTTTTTCCCCAGGCTTGATGTTTCTGCCCATGTTTTACACTCTTTTTATTTCTTAAAACATGTAATCTATTTATTTGTGTGTGTGAGTGTGCCGGGGGGTGGTTGTGCTAAGTGCTCGTGTGAGGTCGAAGGACACCTTGTGGGAGCTGGTTCTCTCTTTCCACCATGTGGGTTCCAAGCACTGAACTTAGGCTGTCAGGCCTGGTGGCAAGCGTCTGTCAAGCCACCTGCCAGCCCCTTTTGGTTTCTTCCCGAACACTCAGCATGTGTTTTAGTCAATAATGAATTGTCAGAGGTGAGCTACTCTTGGAAAAAAAAAAAAGCTTTATTTCCTCACAGTTTTGGATGCTGGAAGTCCAAGCACTGAGGGCCTGACCTTGGGAAGGGTCTCACACGGAAGGCGGAGGATGGATGTGGAATGGAAGGGTGAGATCTGGAACAGGAAGCTGGAGGGCTGGTGTGATGGGTGTTTGTTAACGTGACACAAACCTAGACCCATCTGGAAAGAGGACTTGATTGAGAAACCGCTTTCACTGGATTGGCCTGGAGGCAAGTCTGTAGGGCATCTTCTTGATTAGTGTTTGATGTGGGAGGGCCCAGCTCATCTGCAATGGTGCTACCCCTGGGCAGGTGGCCCTGGAGGACATAAAAAGGCAGGCAAAGCAAGCCCAGTGGGGCAAGTCAGGGAACATCGTGCCCCCTTGGTTCCTGCCTGAGTTCCTGCTTTGATGAAAAACTGCAGCTTGTGGGGGTGAACAAAACCTGCTCCTCCCTAAGTTGCTTTGACGTGGTCTTTATCACAGCCGTAGGAACCTGACTAGGACAGACGGGTGGGCCGGCTCAGCCTCCTACGGCGTCTCAGGAGAGCCGCGTCAATCTCTTTGGAGGAGGCATTCTCAGCAACCTCAGGACATCATGTTAGACTTGGCCTCTTAAATATTCTATCTGCTCTCACCTCACCACCTAAAGAGCAAGCTTCCAAAGCATGAACCTTTGGGAGGGACAGCCAACATCCAAACCACACGCCCCATTCACGACGGCCCTGCCAACGAACGGCCGCATGCTGCCTTCCCTATTTTGACACGCGTTGGTATATTTCTTTTCTGTTTCTGCTAAACTTCCAGATCATTTCCAGATTTTTTGGTGTTATGAAAATACTCTACCACGTTGATCTTTGTTCGCATTCTGGGTTTTTACTCCTTAGAATTGATTCCTGGAATCCCAGCCCCGTGATCCAAGTTCTTGGTTTTTCTTGGCCACACTCAGAGGGGAGTCAGTTAAGCTTTGCCCATGACTCTGTAGAGTCTCTGCCTTGGCCTGCATCTCAGAGTCTTCAGTCTTAATCCAGATGCACACCCAAGACCACTCAGAAGATGGATGGACTGTGGCCCACCCTGAACAAGGAAGGGCCTATGGTAGCATCCACTCGTAATCTCTGCTTTCCCAGGCTTTAGACGGATGACCTGGTGCCCACGGGGGAAGCCACACACAGGCAATGGGGAAACTGACAGAGGGGAGGGGCAGTGTGGATGCAGAGCAGGTCTGATTTGTAAGCACTCACAGGGCAGAGGAGCAAACGCCAGGGTCAGACCCTCCCACTCTGTGAAGGATTGATTGCACAAGTCCAAGATGGTAGGACCTGGGGGAGCTGTTGGAAGTAGCAACGAATGAGCGTCATGGTAGGAACATAACTCTCGACAGATGAGGTGGGGCAGTGGGGCTCTCCAAGCCGCGTCCAGAGACGCGGAGTCTTATCCCACAGACGGTAAAGCAGGGCAGGACGGTAATGTTCAAACTGAGATCAGTCCTGAGGCTGCTAGGGCTGGGGGCAAGATTGAGGGCGGGAACTGGGCAAATGTAGGGAGAGGCCATCCCATGCGGAGAGAGTGTGGACACACCATGATGACAGAATCCACACGAGAGGATGGAGATGAGTAATATCAGCGACACAGAATAGAAAAGTTGCACCAACTGTTACAGATGACCGTTTATAGACAAAATCTGCCCTGGATCCTAGGCTGCCTGAATTCCCATCTGCTGAATGTGACCTGGAACAGATTCTTGCTCTGTTTCCAATAGTCCAAGAAGGTGGCACAGGCTCATCTCGGAAGACCTTTATGCCATCAAAATCCTGAGCTCCACAGGCAGCCAGGGTTCCTGCAGGGAAGCAGGAGAGGAGCCTGAGCAAAGGGAATGCCAGGGTGTGCTCACGGTCCCAGCTCCGTTTCTCCACCTCATCCGTCTTGCAGGGCTAATAGCAGCAGGGTGGCCTGGGCCCAGGCCAGAGACCAGATGCAGGAGAGAGGAATCAATCGTCTCAGCTGGCAGGACAGAGAGGAAGAATGCAGAACGTCCAAAAAGCTGTGAACAACTTGTGGGCTCTGGCTGGGTGCCATCTGCCTGGAGCGAGCCAGGGTGGGGGAGGCAAGCCCATTTCCCCTCTGTGCATCAGGGCTGCAAGCCCGGGATGACTGACAGCATTGGAAAGCAAACCCTGCCTCTCCTGGGCTCACTAGGTGTCGCCTGGCTGGAGGGCTAGCCTCACCCCAGCCCCACATAAACTACTGCTTGCAACAGCACAGATTGCTGTCTCTCCTGGCCTCAGCTGGTTCCCGGGACGGCTGTTACACTCCATGGCCTTGGAGAGAGATGGCTGCCAGTGGCCGTGCCTGCGCTGGAATTCCTTCTCTATGCTCTGAATGGGACAACCCGGGGCCTGTTTCCATCTAATTACAGTCTCTCTGGAAATGTCCCATGCCGACTGGCTTAGAACACATGGGATCCTGTCTGAGGGCCAGGAGTTTGCGGGGGGGGGGGGGCATTCAAACAGAGTTGGGGTTCTCTGAAGTAGTAAAGATGTGCCTGTGGCCCCCTCAGTCTCAGGGGGGCTGAATCAGGGGGGACATCCAGGTCACTGGGGCACAGAGGGGAAGAGTGAGGGCCACCCAGAGGGTAAGTGCCAGAGACAGAATTGCAAAGAATATGTATACTGCAAATCCTGCGGGCTACAAGCTCCCCTCAAGCCCCTGCGTGGTTTCTCCAGGCTTAGTTGGTCTGCCCGGTAGGGCTAGCTCTGTTCCAGCCTGTGGGTGCATGTACTGACCTATCACCCAAGTTGCTTTAGAGCTGACAGATCTCAGCTGGGATCCAAGGCTAGGGTGTGGGTTTTTGTTAACTGTGAAGTGCTGTGGAATCACCAGGTTTCCCTTCTGCCAGACACACTGAGCACCAGCAAGCTGTGGGGAGCTGGCAGGCTTTGAATCTACTCGGCAACAGAAGAGGACATTAGTTCAGAGAGGGTTGGTAACCTGCCCGTGGGTCACACAGGACTAGAACTCAGGCCCGGTTTCCCAGCCTTGTCTCTTGCCCTAGGCTTGAGAAAGGTCCAACCCTAGCCTGAGGTGCAGGGGAGGTACAGCTGCAACTTGCCTGTGTCTGCTTGCACGTCCTCCAGTTTTTCGGGGGCCGTTCTTCAGGGGTTCACTGAGGCGAGGCCACACTTCCCCTCAGGCGGCTTCCTGTTTTTGCCAAACAATGACCTTTTGGGGACCTGGTGCCAGCAGGCTGCAGCTGTTGCCAAGGCCTTGATTTCTTGCAAGAGGGGAAGAAAAGGTCCTGGTCCCCAGGGATGCAGCAGGTCTACGCTCATACACGGCTCTGAATTCCAACATCCTTTCTGTCCTGGGCATGCGCATGCGTGTTGGGCTTGTCTTGGTACCCAGAAGGCCCAACTAGATATGGTTCATTCAGCAGTTCCACGGACATTTATCCCGGACCCCCGAGGACCAGGGCAAGGTGTGGCTGCAGGGTCAGAGACACGCAGGACGGCCCCCCTTAGACCGACTGGCTAAGTCCTCCATTATCCTCCTCTCATGGCCTGGGAAGCTCAGAGTTGGTCCCTATCCTTTACTGTGTTCTGAAGTCTCAGGATGCGCGGGAAAGGGCCCCTGAGGGTGTGGAGAACCTGTAAAGGTGAGAGGGGACCAAGGTTTGGAAATGAAAAGCCTGGAGCTGGGACCTGACTTTGGACTTCACAGTTCCTCCGTGATGCTTTTTAAAAAAGTATAAACCAGGCCTGGCGTGGTTGCACATGTCTTGGGAGGCAGAGGCAAGCATATCTCTGAGTTGGAGGTTAGCCTGATCTACGTAGTGAGTTTCGGGCCACCAGAGCTACGTAGTGAGACCCTGTCTCAAGAAAACAAACAAAAAACATTTTAAACATCTTATTTGTTTACTTATTTTATGGGAGGGCCCTTGGTAGCGTGAGTGTGTAGATCAGAGGACCCTTTCCTTCTACTGTGTGTGTTCTGGGGATCAGACTGAAATCACTAGGCTAGGCGGTAAGTGCCTTTACCTCCTTAGCTATCTCCAGCACCCCTCCCCATCCAAGCACACTTTACAAAGCAGCTAATCCAACTGCCAGCCTCCTGGGATTGGAGCTGCTGGGAGGGGTGTCTATGAACCTATGGGATGGGGGGGTCTGCTGTGAATAAAATACACAGAAGAATGGATGAGGGGATGATGGGAAGGAACTGATCAGGGGGTTAGGCACATAGATATGCTCAATTCCACTCCACAGTGAGGGAGTGCTGTCCCATAGAGGAGGCCCTCAGCTGAGAAGGCATAGCCAGCGGGGCCCTTATTCAGGATCCGCACTGCAGATGCTGTGCAAGGTGGCTTTTACTCCAGGCCTCCTCTCCAGAAGGACTGTGTCCTGCTGTGTCCTGATGTGTCCTGACGTGACCTGCCTTGTCCTGTCGTGACCTGCCGTGTCCTGCTGTGTCTAGCCTAAGCACTAATCAAGACTCATACTCACAGCCAGAACTGCCCCATCTCCCTGCCTGGTTTGCCGTCCCCAGCATCACCTGGCCACATGCCTGAGGCAGGGGGATGACTTGGCAAGACTAGCTTCCCCTAGGACCTCTGGGATTGTTTTGGGGCCTGTGCTGCTGCAGAGTCAATGAGGAGATTTCCAAAGACTGGCATGGGTCCTGTCTCACCCTCTTTCCCAGGACAGACTATTCCTCTGGGCCTGGAGGCCTGGGAGAATCATAGTATTCTTGCTGAGAATCTTGGGGAGCAGCGGCCTGGTCTCAGGTCTGTTTGCCCACCCCCAACTGGGCCTAGACACGTGCTGGAGACCGTGGAGAAGCAAGAGGCAGAGACGCCCTGCTGGGCTTTAGGGCTTCCAGCAGTCCCCCGGGGAGTCCCTCTTGATTCAGTAGCAGGAAGAGGTCAGGAGAGGGATTAGTCCAATATTGCTAGAGTTTGCCTTCCCACAAAAGTAGGGTGTGGGTCTGGTACGGCGCAATGGGTAGACTGCTTGTCTAAATGCAGGAAGGCCTGTGTTCTCTCTCGAGCACCTCACGAACTGGATGTGGCAGCTTGTGCCTGTAATCCTAGTATTGAGAAGGTGGAGAGAGGAGGATCAGTGGTTCAAGGTCATCCTTGGCTACATTCAAGACCTCCTGGGCTACATCTGATCCCATCTCAACATACAAACAAACAAACAAGGCCCCTATCCACCTCCAGAAACAGCAGAGTATGAAACAAGAGCTTGGTGTAGCTAGCTGCCCATGTATCAGGAGTGAGGGGGTGAAGAGAGGGGTCAGGGAATGGAGAAGCCAAAACCAGGGAGTATTTCATCCGTCTCTACTGTGGACAAGGGGGCTGTATTCATCCATCACCTGAGAAAGCCCCAGAATAGTCCCAGAATCATCAATACATTCTGGAAGCCGGGAAGGGACTTGTTGACTCATGTCCCTTCCCGATGAGGGATTATAGACATCTGAGCAGTGTTGCCTACGCAGCCTCATCCCCATGATATCAAAGAGCCCCAAGCAGCCTTGGAAACCTTCAACACAGGGTGAGGGTAGAGCCTGGACCAGTAAGGAATTGTCCACCCTGACTGTAATTTACATCCAGCCCAAGCTGAGGTAGCTGTGCAGAAGCATCCTTAGTCGTCAGTCTGAGAGGATGGCTGGAGCTCAGCTGAGCGTGAATGCTGGGTATTGAAGAAGCCGTGCTCGGAGTGGGACAGGTATGAGCTTTGCTGTCAGGTTTCCCGACTTCCAACCTTGATCCACACGAAGCCCATGTCACCCTGGAGCCACAATATCCTCAACTAAAAAGCTAGGTATGGTGGCGTGTGCTGCAAACCATAGAGCTGGGGAGGCAGAGACAGGCAGACCCCCAGGCTTGCTGGCTAGCCAGCCTAGCCTGATTGGGTAAGCTTCAGGTCCACAAGGGACCTTGTCTCAAAAGCAACATGGCAGGCATCCTGAGGAATTCAAGTATGACTTCTGAACTCTCCGTGCCTTTGGACCCATGGGTACAATATGAGGTTGCACATACATCCTAATTAAATGCTTATGAGAATCAAATGAATGTATCTGGCAGAGTCCAATGTTAAAAGTCATTGCTTTCTCCCACGTTAAAGGACAGACTGAATTCTTCCTCATTTCCTGTCTCAGCCAGGCCCACTCACACCTCCTCCAAGGCTGGGACCTGTATCACCTGTATGACCCAAAGCCCTGGGCCCCTGCCTGTCATATAACTTCCCCCTGGTCTCAGCCTGGCCAATGCATCAGCAGCTCAGCCCCTCACTGCCCTACAGAGGGCGGAAGCCAAGCGTCCTTCCTTCACGGGCCTCTGCGTCCATTGGGTCTGGGACTGTCTGTTAGAAGGGGAGTCTCCACTCATTCCCCCAAATTCATGTGTTGCAGTCCTAACCCCAGAACCCTGTGGGATTGGGGTCATTGCAGATGGAGCCTGGCTGGGGTGAAGTCATGCTGAATGACGTAGGGTAGGCATACAATATAGTGCCTGGTGCATTTTTAGAATTTTGGGTAGAAAACATGTATATCAGTAGGCCGTGTGTAGAGTGGGGTTACTTCGCCACAGGCTAGAACATCAGAAATTAAAAGATAGGTCTGGAATTGATCCTCTCTAGTGCTTAAAAGCACAAAGCCAGGCTAATGCTTCGATCTTGAGCTTTCCAGCCTTCGGAACCACAAGCCTTGCAGTTTCTGCCATTTTGTTACAGTAGCCAGCACACCATCTGAGAATCCAAGAGACAGTTTCTTTTCCTGTTGCAGATGTAATGCTTTCTCCTCATTTGCATATGGCCTTCGCGTATCTGTTCCGGTATTCAGCCAGCTTTTTTTTTTTTTGCAGTGGAGAGCCTGCACTAAGGTGAAGGGTGTGTCTTTGGCCTCAGAGCCGAGCCAGCCCATGGTAGGCACTCAGGAAAAGGGCCTGAAGCCCTCCAGACACAGGCAGCCCATTCAGGCTGAGATGGGCAGTACTAAAAAAGGGAGGCATGGGAAAGACTGCAGATAGTGTGAGCAGTCGCAGGCAGCCAGGGTATAGGCTCTATAGTAGCAAGAGGGTGGCATCAGAAATGTTGAGGCACACTGTTGGGGGAACTTGAGGGTACATTCAGTTGGGCGATTATGTGGCAATGGGAGCTGTGGATTTGGGGAACCATGCAGGGGAGTGGGGAAAGTATTCTACGGAAAACAGATGGATCATGGTGAGGCCATGCAGGGCAGTTCCAGCAAGCGAGGGCACAGGTTAGATCCCTTGTGAGCATGAGTTGGGAGACAAGACAAGGATGAAATGTCTGCCAGGGTTAGTAGAGTCTAGCATGCACAAAACCCTGGGTTTGGTCCCCAGCGTTCCATAAATCTGGAATAGTGGTGCACACAGTAATCCCAGTACCTGGGGGATACCGAAAGGAGGGCCAGACATTCTGTGTCATCTTCAGGCACATAGCAAGTTCAAGGCCAACTTGGGTTACTCTAGACCCTGCCTCCGAGAGAGAGAGAGAGAGAGAGAGAGAGAGAGAGAGAGAGAGAAAGAACGAGAGAAAGAGAAAGAGAGAGAGAGGGAGGGAGAAAAGGTCAGTTTGATTGTTGACTGGTTTGTAGTCATTTTACTTTTAATTAAACTTTTATTGAATTTATTAATTCATTATTTATTGTGGTGTGTATATGGGTCTGTGTGGCATAGCACACACATGCATTGGGAACAGTGAGACCCCAGATCCTGAATTTCTTGTAATCCCCTGATCTGAGTGCCTACAGCTGCTCTGAGCACGAGACCTTCGGGAGTTCCTGATGGCAGGAGAGTGGTTTCTGGTGGGTTTGGCTGGGGCGTGGCTATCTCTATATAATCTGCCCCTGAACACAATAAAGGGGGCATTCTTGGGGAATTCAAGGATGACCCGTGTCGCTGTCTCTTTCTCTGTGTGTGTGTGTGTGTGTGTGTGTGTGTGTGTGTGTGTGTGTGTGTGTGTCTCTGTGTATTTTAACCTCCAGCCCCCTTGCCCGAGCTAGGTAACTGGGTGCCAGCGCACAGAGTACAGACACAGGGGCGCGGTGTGCAGCACACATGGAGGTCAGTTCCTTCTCTCCTTCCAAATGTGAGACCCTGGGATTGACCTCAGGTTGCTAGGCTTGGTGGCAAAGCACCTTTTCTCACTGAGCCATGTAGGTGTTTTGTTTTGCTTATTTATTTTTACTGTTTTAACTATATGTGGGTGGTATTTATAAGTGAGTGTGGGTCACTGGAGTGGCCCTGGCAGGTAGCTGTCCCGACAACAGGGAAAGTAAGACACTGAGTTTTGATCATTTTTCTATGTCAACAAATAGAGTCTATGTTTAGATCATGTTGGGCAGATGGCAGATTTTCTCCCATCCACACGGATACTCAGTTCTCCCCTGAAGCACATGCTGCTGGTGATCAGTAGGTTTTCACTATCCGAGCCCGCCACCTAGTAGGAGGTGTTGGGGGAGGAGGGATTGACTCACAACAGAACCCGGGGGAGGCATCCCCAGCTTGGAAAAGTGGTCCTGGGCAAGTTGGAAGGTCTTCTGCTGAGAAGAGAAGGTTCCCGGAATACTGGAGGACCAGGGAGCTCAAGGATGAGAGCCCGAAGAGCTTTGGCTGTCCTGCAGCCAGGTCAAGCCAGAGCTTGGCTCTCCCTTCGACCTCTCCGCTTCATGCTGTAATCCTGCTGTCCCTGTAGGCAGCTCAGATGCCTTCCAAGCCCACTCAGTCCTCCAGCTGTGAGGCCTGTGATCAGCTGCAAACAACCTCCCTCACCCCTGACAGCTTCCCGAGTTGATGGCCCGCGTCTCCTCTCCTCCCACAGCAGAGGTTTTATCTAACTGTCTCCATGTTTCCCACAGACCCAGAATCTCGGGGATGCCCAAGCAGTCGGGCATGACAAATACGCATGCATACGAGCCCCGTTATACAGATGGACAACTGGAGACGCAATAGTGCAATTTGCCCTCACCTCCAGAGCAAAGGTGGCCCTCGGAGCAAGAGTGGCCCCGGTTCTGAGTTTGATTTCACAGGCAGAGCTTCCTCCAGGCCAGCCCAATGGGAGGGGTGGGGTGGGAGCTGGGTCCTGAGAACCAGCTGGCTAGAGAGACTTGAAGTTGGGAGGGCCAAGTTCAGGGAAAGCGCAGCTGTGGAGGGACCAATCTGTTTATTATGCTTGGTCTGTACTCCAAACAGAGCTGATGGATGGAGCCCCTCCAGCTCTATAAACAGCTCAGCCCTCTCTCCTTCCCTCCAGCCCCCTCTGTTCTCAGCACAGCTGTTTCTAGGGAGACAGAGATGGCTGTGGGGTGGACAGACGGGATGAGAAGACCGGGCGGACAAAAATAAGAGTATCCTCAAGGCGAGGGGAGCCGGAGGACAACAGAAGCCGGCCAGAGGGCACGCTTATGGCGCTATTGCTGCCCCTGAATAGTCTGCATCCCACCACCCACTGCCTCTGTCCTCTCTGGATCCCCTGGGCCTGTCTGAAGGCTGGATTTAAATCCAAGAGTTCATAAGTTCTGGAGGGCCAGGGTCCATTAATTTGGGAAATCTTTTCTGAGCTCACATTCCCGGGGGACACACAGGGGACTCTGGGTAGGAATTTTTTTTCCCAGGGCTCTTGATCTGATGATGGGTCAGACAGAAACCCAGTGCTAGAGCTGAGGGGTCCATGGGGATACAGCATGGGGATACAGCATGGGGATACAGGCAGCAGGAGGAAGGAACCCAGGCCGTCTCGGAGGAGGAGGTGGTCCAGTCAGACAGAGGCAGCAGGAGTTTGTGGTTGGGTCAGGGGGCGGGGACAGACCTGTTGGGGAGGGGTGAGCCTGGGGCTGTGAGGGTCAGATGCTAGGGTCACCAATAGTCAAGGTCATCAGCTCGTTGCTGGGCGTGGTAGTGCACACCTGCCATCCCTGTACGTGGGAGGAGGAGGCAGGATGATGATGGGGAGCTCACGGTCATTCTCTGTGACATAGTCAATCCAAGGTCCACCTGGACCACAGGATACCGTGACTCAAAAACCAAAGAACAAGACGCAGGAGAGATAGCTGCAGTGGGTAAAAGCATTTGCTGCCAAGCCCGATGATCTGGGTCCGAGCCTCCATATCTGCAGTGGTAGAAGGAGAGAACTGATCGTCACAAGTTGTATTTTGACCGCCATGCACGTGGGCTCAGACGCAAATAAATAAAACATAACAAAAACCAATAAGAAAAAACTCACTGGCTTCAGAGAGGGAAGAACCTGGTTTAGGTCTCACCTCTAGAATCTCAAGATACAACAGGAATCTCTTCAAGCCCTGTAGGAAGAAGGTCCATCAACTGCTCAGCCTGGGCTTAGCTGGATGGTCCACAGAGACGGTGACAGCCGAGAGGAGCTGTCACTACCTCCCAGGGGCGTGGAGGCTGTCTGGAAGACAAGGGGGTTTGCGTGGGCAGCTGACCAGGACCCTGGGTCTGGTGGAGTGAGATGGTGAGGCAGCTGGAAGGGTGGGGCACCCTAAGAGCCCACTGAACTGGGTGGGTTGAGCGTGACACCCCAGGTGCCTGTGACATAGCACACGAGGGGCCCCCTCTCCTAGAACTGGCTGAAAGTTCAGTAAACCGGATGTTCTGATGACCTAGTTGGCAGCCGTGTTCACATTTCCCTGAAAACAGGAATCTCTGTCCCACTGGGGATCTCGGCCAGGTGAGCAGGCTCCCCTGTTTGCCAGGAAAGGGGGTCAGGGCCCTGGTGGGGTCCTGTTGGAGGCGAGGTCCACAGGTACCACAGAACCCAGCCAATACAATGGCCTAGTCCAACTATGCCTTCACGGAGCCCATGCAGTGTGCCTTCCCAAGCCCAGGGCTGTCCTATGAAACAGCTGTGTCTTCTCAGGGGTGTGAGAGTGCAGACCGAGGATGCGCGGGAGAGGCTGGAGGCAGAGAAGTTACTGAAGGAATCTTCAGGAGAAGGCAAGGCTGTCTATCCAGGGCCCAGTGGCCACTTTGGCTGTGGGATTGCTTCCAGGTGCTTGGAGGGCGGGGAAAAGGCTGGGATGGAAGAGGGGCGGGCTGGGGAGGAAGACGCAGAGGCCAGTGCCTGAGTGTTGCTGTACTGAGTTGGGCCCGAGAGACCAGCTAAAGTGCCGCAAGCCAAGTAAAGAGACAGACATTGCTGTTCACCCTCCAGATTCTGAACCCACTTCCCACTTGACCACCTCCCTACCGCTGCCCTCGGTGAGGCAGATCCTCCCTTCCTCAAAACTTTCTTGCTTCCAAGTTCAATCTGATTCTGCATCTTGATGGCTTGCTGACTAAACTCTCCCTGGGTTCCCTAGTCCCTAGGAGACTGTAACCCTCTAGGCCCGGAGACCTCAGTTGGGAGGGACAGATGGGACTTCATCTGGAGGTGGCTGGAGAAAGAGGACCTGAGGGAGGAGAGAACTTCATGGATGGGGTGAAGGAGGCCAAGGGTGAGGTGGACAGCTGTGGGGACCGGGCACAAAGACATGACTCTGAAAGTATGCAGATCTTATATAAGGAGGCCTTGGGAGACCTCAGCTAAGACAGGGTGGGGTGGGCTGAGGAATGGATGGAGGGGATCTGCCATAGAGAGCTGGGAAAGGTGGAATGGGAGAGTGTACAAGGCTCTGCCACTGGCTTTAAGATGGTGAGGGAGAGCCTTTCTCTGTACCCATCCTCCTCCAATCTTTAAACAAAGGCGGGGGGGGGGGAGGGGGGGCTGGGGACACAGACACATGGCTGCAGACGGGTGGGAGGGGTCACAGTCACTACTTCCTGAGAGTTGGGGTGGGGCAAAGGTGACGTTGGATGTGGCAGGGTTATGAAGGAGGCTGAGGAGCAGGGTGGAGCCAGCTGAGAGAGTCGGTGTCCCCCGAGGTGCCTCACGAGGAAGTGCATGCCACGGCCTGGGATATCCGAAGTAAGCAGACTGGCAGGTCACAGTTTCTCCAAAATTATACTTTAATACATTCATGTGAGTTATACAAAGAGCCGGTCCCAGGGCCTGGCAGCGGCCAGCCCTGGGAGGTGACAGCAGCCTGATAAAATGTCTCCAGAGCTCAGGCACCGGGGCCGTGCGTTGGCCTCCAGGCCGAGTGCTGTGTGCAGTAGCACCTAGACCTCACTGGCTGCGCCGGTGGGGATGCTAGCCCTAGACTGCTCCTCCATTCTCTGAGCCTTTAACCCTCTCTGGGCCCAGTTTCCTCATCTGTAAAGGGGGGCAGAGAGAACGGTGTTTCTATCTTCCTGTACGTTACCGAGCATGCTTGCAGACTGTGGGCCAAGGCACAGCGAAGCTGATGAAGCAGGTTCTAGGACTGGGTCCAAGGCTCCCTTTTCTCCCTGCAGCCCACGAGAATGAGTGGGGAGCCTGAGGGGGTCTTGCTTCTTATTTTCCATGCCTGGTGAGGATAGGCATGACAGCTGGCACCGTGAGTCAGAAACCACACAGGTGACCCTGCTGGGCACCTAGCTCAGGGCCTTGGGCGTGCGAAGCCAACGCTCTACCACTACCAGCAAGAGTCCAGCTGGCCTTCTCCCGTTCCTCCCACAGTTCCTGCCGCTGATTTGTGCGACCCTGAGCAAGCCCATAAACTTTGTTTTCCTTTTCTGTTTAGTGGTGGGGATTATACTCGATAGTGTCAAACCCCAAGGTATGCTGGATGGAGGGAGAGTGGGATTGTGGGGGCAAGATGAGAAAGGGAGACTCATACTGGTGTGCAAATGAGGAGCCCTGAGGCAGAAAAGCAGAAGGTCAGTAGGAGCCTGTCTGAGAAGAAGGAGTGTGCAGCAAGGATGCTCGGATCCTGGTTAGGGTGGGGCCACTTCCAGTCCACTTGACCACCTGCAGGCACTGTGCTGGCAAGGCTCAGGTCCTGGAGATGGGAGGACGAAGGTTTGATTCATTTTTTGGCTTTGGCATCTCTCTCAGCCACAGACTCTTAAAGGAACCTTGTTTTCTTCTTGCATATAAGGCAGATAACACAGAAACCTCCAAGAGTTGGCTTGGACTTGCCTCTGCAGCTGCTAAGCTGAGTGCAAAATAGAACCAGATAGCCAAGGCTCTCTCTCCCTCTTGGCTCAGAAGCCAGGGTGGGGCTCGGATGGAAGGAGGCCGGAGCAGGGGGCTGGGAATCCAGGCAGCACTGGGGTCAGTGTCTGTAACAGGAGAGCACACTGGGGTGAAGGGCTTGTCCAGGGCAGGACACAGACCGACCTGGGTCTGGCTGGAAGTCCACGCTGGTTCAGCTGAAACATCAGAATCTGGCGCAGGAGTCCAGATTCAAGACCTTTGCGGGAGGTTCTGGCTCTCTCTTCCGGTCACAAATTCTTCATTTGCCGAGAGACTGAAAGTCATTATCGGCAGACGCGACAGAGCTCTGTGTGGAAGTGGCTCAGACAAACCATCTCTCGGGTTGGGCTCTCTCTTGCCCAAACACAGCCAGCCAGGGTGGGCTCTCCATGACCAGCTGGGGACTGCAGGTCTGGGGGCTCAGGCCCACCACATTGTGTGGTCACTGGCTCTGTGACAGTCTCTCTTGCCAGAGGACAGGGTCTGGCCTGAAGCAGATGCTCAGTGGAGAGCTGTTGGTACGCTCTGTTCTGTAAACTGCCACAGCTGGACCACATACACAGCCTAGGAAGCAACTACCTGTTTATGCGGTGGGATTCAGGATGCTGAGCCTCTGGTCACTGTGTAACCTGAGTCAGACCTCCAGCTTCTCTGCCCCTCTGGCTACCACACCGAGGTAGATCCCTCAGGCTTTGTACTGTTGACTGAACTTCTGCCTGCGGAGGAAGCAGCAGGTGGCCAGCGTGGTGAGGACGATGGCAGAGACCAGTGTGAAGGTGAGGATGATGATGAGGTTGATGTTCTTGAACCCACCCTTCCCACAATCCTCAGGACTCACGCGGCTCAGGGGCACCTCCTCCTGGGAGTCAAAGCGGCAGGTGAGGTCCCGAGTAGCGTCCACGTCTACCCGTCCCTGGTGTAGCTGAGCTGCCAGCCAACCATTGCCGCAGCAGCTGAGCGGATTTCCCTGCAGGTACAGGCGCCGGAGGCTAGTCTCCAGGCCACCCATGGCATTGCCGGGCAAGAGGCTGAAGCTGTTGTTCCGCAGATCCAGCACCTCCAGGGACACAGCCTGTGTCCAGGCAGGCAGGTGACTGAGGCGGTTCTCAGAAAGGTTAAGGAGCTTGAGGTGGCGGAAACATGGCAGGTCCACCTTCAAGACGTTCAGCCCGTTGCCCTGAAGTTCCAGTACCTCCAAGGATGCCTCTAGGCCCACCAAGGCTCCAGTGGCCACATCCAGGCCAGGGTTGTCAGAGAGGTCCAGCTCAGTAAGTGGGGTGTGGAGAAAGCTGCCGGCCCTGAGCATCTCCATTGAGTTCCCTGCCATGTTCAGAACACGAAGGGTGGGGATCCTAGAAAAATCCACACAGCCTGGGGGACCTGGTTCTGCTTGGCCCCCACAGGGACTAACCTGATTTCCCCCTAGGTTGAGTCTCTGCAGGCTGGCTAGGCTGGCAAAGGTATAGGGTGGCAGTTCATGCAGGGCATTGTCCTGCAGGAGCAATGTCTTCAGGGACCCCAGGGCTTTGGTGCCCAGTTCCAACGCTTCCAGCACATTGTGGCTCAAGTCCAAAAGCACCAGGCAGGGCAGGGAGCCCACACGCCGGGCCTCAAAGGATTGCAGGCAGTTTCGGCTCAGGTTAAGGAAGCGCAGGGAGATCAGATGTTCAAGAAAGCCGGCAGGAACCAGATCGATCTCATTGTAACTCAGATCTAGGTTCAGGAGCTGGGAGAGGGGTTTGGTGCTGGTGTTCCGGCTGGGGTTGGATAGTAGAGAGGCTGACCAGCCCTCAGAGGGTGCATGAAGGTCCTCACTGTCCTGGGGCAACCCCGCCGGGAGCCGGATGAGGTTGTTGGATACGTTTAGGTAGCTAAGTCTTGGGAATGAGGCCAGGTCAGGAAAGTGGAGCAGCTTGTTCTCCCGAAGGTCGAGCCAGGCCAGCTGGAACTGGGCCTGGGGTTCTGGGGCCGTCTGGAATGCCTCGATACTGTTGCAGCTTAGGTCAAGTACCTGTAGCTGTTGGAGGCTGAAGTCTGAGATGCAGGTGAGGGAATTCCTGGAGAGATTGAGGTGGGTTAAGTGGGGCACGGCCTTGAAGGCACCATCCTCGATGTCCATCAGTATGTTGCTGTGGAGGTCCAGCTGTTCCAGGGCTGGCGTGCCCCGGAAGATGTGGCGTGCCAGGCGAGTGAGGCTGTTCTCTGCCAGGGAGAGAGTGCGCAGGCTCGGGGCCTCACCCAACAGCTGCTCCACCAGACTGTCATACAGACTGTTCCCGGAGAGGTCCAGGGAGGCCAGAAGGGGCAAGCGGCCCAGACTGCCGCTGTTCAGTGCCACGCTCATGGCGAGCCGGTTGTGGGCTAGGTTGAGGTGTTCTAGGTGGGGCAGGGCCTGGAAGACTCCCGGCTGGAGGAAGCTGATCTCGTTGACGCTTAAGTCCAGGTGACGAAGTGCCGTGTAGAAGCCCAAGGGGGAGACCAGGATACTCTGTAGCCTGTTGCCAGACAAGGAGAGAGCTCGGATGTCCAGTGAGAGCACAGAGGGGACCTGAAGGAGGCCAAGGCCCTGGCACAAGGCCTCCTTGTTCACCTAGAGAGAGCAAGGGTAGCGGAGAAGTTGGCATTAATAGGAGCAAGACAGTAGAACAGGACAGACAGTGTTCTCTAGGAAAGATGGCTAACTCTCTCCAAGCTAGGGGGTGGTGGTAGTTTGAATGTAATTGGTCCCATAAGCATATAGGGAGTGGCACTATCGGGGGTGTGACTTTGTTGGAGGAAGTGTGCCACTGTGAAGTTGGGCTTTGAGGTCTCAGATGCTCAAGTCATGCCCAGTGTCTCAGACCACTTCCTGTTGCCTTTGCGTCAAGAGGTAAGAACTCTCAGCTCCTGCTCCAGCACCATCTCTGCCTGCACACTGCCATGCTCCCTGCCATGATGATAATGGACTGAACCTCTGAAACTGTGAGCTGCCACCCCAGTTAAATGCTTTCCTTTGTAAGAGTTTCCGTGGTCATGGTGTCTCTTCACAGCAATAGAAACCCTAACTAAGACAAGGGCTTCCCCACGGACTCCCAGGATGCCAGAGCCTTTTCTTCACCCAGACAATGACACCAGCCTTCTCTCTGGCCCTGACTCTGGCAGTCTAGTGGATGCTGGGCAGGAGGGAGGTAGTAGACAGAAATAGTAGGTGAATCTAAGAATAGATTCGTGCTGATTATTGTCCTGCTATACGGGAAACTAAGCTAAGCTCCACTCAGAGTACAACATGGCCACAGCTTCCAGGTCCACAGCTGGGTCGTGGCCACATCCCAGATAAAGTCCCAGCATTGGGCTGGGAACTCCTGCAGGGTGTTCCACCAGCTGCTTTGATTTGGTCCACCCAGCCTCAGATCTCATTCCTCTTATGACCTGGAGTAGGCTCTGGACACAATACTTTCTGCAGCTGCTACCTCCTCCCCATCAGTGGCCCCACTTCTGGTGGCCTGGTCCAGCACGGAACCCTGAAGGTGGCAGGAATGAGAAGACTGAGCAGGGGAAAGGAATGCCAGGGCCCGACCAGCACTATCTGATGATAGCTGGGTGACTGCTACCAAGTCACAGCAACCCTCCAGTTCCTTACCCCCAAATTAACTGTCGTTCCCAGCACCTACTTTATATATCAGGGTTTTCTGACTGGTCACCCTGTCAACTACAGCCCCAGGTATAGGGGTGATCTGATGGAATTACACATTTTTATCAAAGCCCAGGTCAGAGAGGATAAGGGAGTGTCCAGGATCACCCAGATGGTGTGGAAGGAGCTGGGATTTGAGCATAGGTCTTTCTGCCACGCTTGTCCATCCACAAAGCACGTCTTTAAGGGTCATATGTAAATGCATACCTCTATCTGCTCCCAGATTGTCACTCTAGGTCCCTCAGTCCTCCCTAGCAAATAGTGGGACTTCTACAACCAGCCAGCTTAGTTTCACCCCTGTCCCTGCCTGTCTCCACCGGCCGCCCCCACCACTGAACTACCCACCGTCTAAATGCCCAGAGACAGCTCAAAGCCCACTTTGCCTACGGTATGCTTGGCCTTAGCATGGAGCGGAATCCATCAAGACTCTGCCCAACCTGTCTGCTGGCCTCAGTCCAATCTACCTAGCCACTCCTCCCACACTCTTTCACGTCCATCTGGACACGTGTGGATCAGATCTGTATGAGACTTCCACGCGGAGAACCCAACACCTCCAACTGTGTGTTCTCCCTATGGCCTGGTACCCCTAAACAAAGGCCAAGTGGGGAGCTGCAGCCAGTAATCTTGGAGCAGAGAAAGAAGGACTCCATTGATGGACATGGATGTCTCGGACCTGGCCCTCAGAAGGGCTCTGGAAATGTCTTTGATGAATGAGTTGCAGACATCTGTGTTTAAGTAAAGGGCTGGGGCCTTGATCCAATCAATCCTGGGTGGTAGGGGGAGGAAGAGCTAATTCGGATATTCACATTAAAGCCACGGGAGACATCAGAGCAAAGGGAACCAGCCCACCTGCTATCCATATGCCAAAGTCAAGGCCTGCCCTGGTAGTGACTTGCCTGGGCCCTACAGGGATCCAGTGGTTGAGGTAGCCAGGAAGAAACACAAGTCCGTGACTTCTGCCTGGTCTAGCTCTGAGGCTCCTCCTGATGACCCCGAGGTGAGGGGCAAGGTAAGGCACTGTCTGGCCATGGGCACTGGTGTGAACGCCTTCTGTGTAAAGTACCTTGATTAGCCTTACACTTCCAGGAAAAGCTGCCAAATGAGATTCTAGGAGACCCAACAATACTCCTCGCCCACAGAAATTAGATACCTATTTGCCACCTCCTGTACAGGAGCACCCTGCTGTAACCTGCAGCAGAATGACCCATTGCGAGCATGAATTTCTTTTTGTGTAAGCTGAGCTCTCAACACCCAGGTACCCAGGCTAGCTGGACAACCACCATGTACGATTTACCCTTCATTTGCGGTGCACACACCACACTCTCCCCTGTCAGCCCACACCCACATACCCTCCCCTCTGGATGAGCAAAAGCTCTCCAGGACACCAGCTCCAGAGGAACCATGGCAGGAGCTGGCACAACCTGAGACTGTCTATCAGGTACTGCAGAGGCCCAGGGAGCACCTGGGGCAGAAGGATCCTTGAATCCCATCTCAGTGATGGACTGCCAGGAGTCTCTGGTGCAGAGATGATAGGGAATAGGCCTTGGCTACGGGTTAGCATCCCTACTCACACTGCAGTATCAACCACTGCTCTGCTTTCTTCCTGATGGGGAAAAGGACATGCTTTCCAACTCCTCTTCCCATCCACACACACAGGAAGAACCTGTGTAAGGAGAAGCACTGGCCATGAACCGTGCAGGCGGAGCTGGATTTGAATTGAGACCCTGTCACTTCTACTCTCAGGGCCACAAGTCTTCTCTGCTGCTGTGTGCATACAGGACTTTTCTGTGATGGTTCAGAAAGTCCTTTCCTGTCTATCATAGAAAGCTTCTCAGGGCATCTCTGCCCCGAGCCCTCTATCTGCTGGGTCAAAACCCTTCACCATCTAGGGCCTCAGCCCTCCAAGTCCCTGGGCATAGGGTGATATCTGAAGCCTTTCCTGCTGTTATTCTTGGTTGTAAGACTCATAAGAGGCTTCCAAGGAAGAAGTGGTGGCCACCGCAGGGCACACAGACCCCAGGAAAGGGCTGCTGGCATTTCTGGCCTCTGTAAGCAGTGTGATTCTGTGCCCAAGTGCAGCTGGTGGTGGCCTCTCCTATCTCAAGTCTGCTTCACAAATGTCTTAGAGCAGTGGCTCCAGCCTTCCTAATGCTGTGACCTTTAATACAGTCTCTCATGGTGCGGTGACCCCCAACCATAAACTCATTTTTGTTGCTATTTCCTAACTATAATTTTGCTACCATTATGAATCATAATGTAAATATCTGATTTGCAGAGACCCCTGCGGGGGTCATGACCCACAGGTTGAGAAACACTGACCTAAAGGGTCATTTCCTTATCCTTCACAGGGTCACAATGTCTTTAGCATCTGTCCGGCTTGGAATAGGAAAAGAACAGAAATAGGTCAAGCCTGCCCTCTGTCCCCGAGGGGCTCTTGGTCTACCGGGTAGGATAGCCTTGGGCCATGCACCCAGCACCCCACATCCTCAGTCTGCTCAGCATGGAGGTGGGTGGAAGGGCATGAAGCTGGAAGAGAAGTAGCCGAAAGAGTCGGCCAGCAATGCCAGGGGAGGCTTTCTGGGCAAGGTGGCATTTGACCTGGCTATACTGAGTGAGGGAATTCTAACCGGCAGGCAGGCCAAGTCCAGGAGCCCAGCTGGGAAGGGGATCTGTGCCCAGGAGAATCAGTACAGGGGAGTCTTTCCCAGTTTGTCTCTTCCCCAGCACCTTTCCCCAGTAGCTCCCAGAAGATGGGGAACAGAGAGCCGGGGGTGGGTGTCCCTCTGTCCCTAGCCTAATGATCTTGGTTAAGTCACCTAACCTCCCCCAAACCTGTGTTCCTTATATAAACAAGGAACAAGAGCATTGGGTAAGCAGGCTTCTGAACAGTCTAGGGTATGCTCAACAAATACCAAGGCAAAACTCGCACTTTTCCTAGGTCCTCCAACCTTTGCTCCTGTGCTGGGCTGTGGGACACCCTTCACCCAGCAAGGATGGGACAGGCACCCTTACTCTGCCTGCATGGTGTCTTACCGTCCTGCAGGGCAATTGGTCCCGGTGCTGAGAGATAGCCAGGCCCAGAGTCAGCATGGCCGGGAGTAGCAGGATCTGGTGGCTCATGGCTCTGCCTATGGAGGAGAGGAAAGAGGAATAGTGAGGCCACTGCTCCCTGCACTACCGCAGCACCCACTTGCCCTCCCTCGAAGCTTCTAGACCAGAGCTAAGAGCAAGAGGCATACGGGCTTCGCGACTCAGGGGAGCTGAAAGTAGTGGTGTCTAGAACTTTTGGGGCTGGAGATTGGGACTTTGAGGCCAAGCTGAGTCTTTACTCAGAGGAAGCAAAACTTTTAAAGCAATGCATGACTTGTCTGCTTTGGGTTTACCTAAGGCCCACCCGAGGCCGTTGAGATAGCTCAGGGCTAAAGGCACTTGCCAGTGAGCCTAAGTGGCTTGAGTTTGGTCTTGGGACCCCCACGTGGGAGGAGAAAACTGGCCCCTGGACTTCACTAATCTCTACACATGTACCCGCTCCCTTCAAATCAAGAAAATGTAATTTAAAAAAAAATTATAAAGGTCAACCAACTAGAAGAAAATTAAGAGTGCTAAAATTAGGGGTGTTCAAGACAAAAAGGGACCCTAGGGCAGGGTTGGCTGGAGGAAAACCTCAATTCGGTTTCCCCCCAGGTCCCAGGCAGGCCCCAAGCCCAGCCTCATAGGCTCCAGATGCTCCCTCATTTTGACCTTTTTCTTTCGGTTGGAATTCTCAGATTTTGTCATTGTTCGGGGTTGGCCAGGGCACTAACCGGAAGCCCCACCCCAGCGCACTGCCAGCCCTCTACTTTCACTGACCACTGCCGTGTAAGCAGGGTGGGGGCCCACGAGGACCCCAGAGGCCCTCAGTAGGGGTGAATCCTTGAGCCACGAGCTGAGGAGACAGATCAGCCAATTCATCTGATTAATTAACGAATGAATGAATCCAGTTGTGCCCATGCTGGATGTCACCTCACATCTAGCTCTGTGCTGGGAAACAGTCATGAGCATGTGCTGAAGAGATCACAGCCTGGACACAGCCGGCTCACAAGAAGGGACCACGGGACTCAGAGCTGAACACCTGGCAGCTCCCTTCTCTCCGGTTGGTGCCTGCTGAGTGACCCTATACAGGTCCCATCATCTCTCTGACCTTATTCCCTGAGGTAGATGACAACCACATCAAGTTCTGCTGAGGATAAACGGGACATAGTCTACGGGAGTGTCACAGCTTATCAGACCTCTGCTGTCAAGCCTGACAATTACCAACTCTTTCAGTCCCCACAAGGACTCGGTTCCGTTTTTCTTACACTTCTCTTCTTATAGAAGAGGGGAAAAACCAAACAAATGACAAAAACCAAAACAAAACAAAACCAGGGCTCAGAGAGGCTGAGCCATACACACACCTAAGGCATCACAGCTAAGGGGAAGGCTACCTTCTGGGTTTGTGCTACCTCTACACTTGAAGGTCTCCACAGAGGGTGCTCAGTGTAAGAGCTACCTCTCTGAGGGTGGCCTCGGGAGATCGGCAGGCCTTCGTGGTGTCAGGACCCACCGGCCATGAAGGTTGCTCTGCCTTCATCTTGATGAGACACACAATGGCCCGGCCAGTGTGGCCCTTTTAACTCTCCTTCCTGACTCCCCCAGGGCCCAACCCTGCCCCACAACACTCTCCTTTCACTGCAGGTCGTGAGTTCACAGGAAATTTTGTTCTTTTGGTTCAAAAGCAGTCCCCACCTGCTTTTGAACATTAGCATACTCAGAACTAAATGAAAACCCCTGGTCTTCATCTCTGGCTTCTTATCATCATACCCCCCCCCCAACTTTCTGGGTCCTGAATACGTGTATTTCCTTTGGACCTCTGGGTACTTTCAGTGCCCAAGCCTTGCCTTCTTTTGTTCTCCCTATGGCTGAATATCTACCTCCCCACCTCACGGACCGTGACTTGGATGCCATGTCCTCTGGGAAGCCATTTCTGGTTCCCCTGGGCTGTGTTCTTCAGACTCTTACAGTTGCTGAGCTTTGGACAACCCAGTGTGGAGCGCGGAGCTCACCCCAATATGCTCCCCAGCCCTTGAAAGGAAAGCACCCCAGACGCACACCAACATTTGAGTCTCCAGTGCAGAAAATGTGGGTAAGGGGAGGTCTCCCGACTCCTTGTGTCCCCTTGCCCCCATCCTTCCATATCCCACCAGGTTCAAAGTTGCCAACCTTCAGTGCAACAGCCAACTATACTTTCTGAGTTCTCACTTTCCAACAGCCAACTATACTTTCTGAGTTCTCGCTTCCCTCCACTACGGGACAACCAGCTCCATACATGGCGGTCAGCAATGTTTCAAAATCACCCGGCAGATCTCAGGAGTCACTTTGAAATCTCCAGGAGCATCCAGGTTTCACTCTCTCTCCCAACAGCTCCTCCTACCACCTTCTCATCTCCAACAACTCCTCAGTCACACCCCAGTACCTTCACTGCCTGCCTGGGGCTCTGCCTTGTGCTCCCTCTACCCAGAATGCTCTTGCTCAGGCTCCACTGTGTTGTAGTTCCCCGACACCCATCTGTTTTGTTCCTCAAGTAGATGCTCACTAAAGTTCTCTCGAGAAACAAGTGGCTGACCAAGGGCAGAAGTTCTGCTGCCAAAAGGACACTAGGACCCAGGAGCTCCCACAGCAGACCCGGGGTTAAGGAGGAGATGCCCAGGGGTTCCATTGCTCCCCCCTCTGTCAAATCCTGTTCTGCCCTAGCGTGAGGTTCTGCACGTCTAGAAGGGACAGCCCCCACTGCACCGCAGATCTATGGTAGAAAGAAGCCATGGCTGTGCCTTTCCCCTTCAGCCTCTCACAGGGAGGACCAGGGGCATTAGAATCCAGGCTCACAGTCCAGCTCCGTCACTAGCTAGTCTGAATCCCCCAGGGCAAGTTCTTTCACCTCTCCTACCTGGGCAATCCGTCTGCCGTCCGCAACACACACCAGTTCCCATTGTATCACTGTCCACCCTTAGCCCAGGTGGGAAGTACCAGGACACCACAGTGTCCTTCCCAGATGGTACAGGGACCAATAGGGCTGAGCATCCCGGGCGAGGTACACTAGGAACAGAGGTCTGCAGGCACGTGACTGCATTCTGACGTGGAGAAGTGTTAAAGACTCTCTGTGTACGTGCTTGTGTGTGTGTCTGTGCGTGACAGAGAGAGAAAAGGACAGATAGAGATAATGCCCTACTCTGCAAGGAGGTTACACGTTTTCCTAAGCCCTTGACTGATCTCAGGTCTTTTCATCCTCATAACCACCAAGGGAGGGAGTTACTGCAATTCCTATGTACAGATCAGAAGATTGAGGCACAGGAAGGCGAAGTGCCGGATCCCCAGCCCCTAGATGTGGGGCAGGGAACTCGCACAGATCTACAGACCCTTCCTGCTGTGTGGTCTCTAGCGGCACTGACCCCACTGGCCCCCTGGAGCACAGGAGATTAGGAGAAATGACTTACCCAAAGTCACTTGTACAGTAAATAGAAGAGAGGGAGCCAGAATCCAGCCCCTCTGTCTCCAAAGGAGCTGCCAAGACTTCTCTCGAGCACACTGGGCGGTAGTGCTCTGGTCTGCTCTGACGTACTGGCAGAGGGGGCCTGGGAGGGCAGCTTCGAGACTCACAGGGCAGTGAATCACTAGGGCAGCCCCGTTCTGGAGCCATCCCACATCTCAGGGGAATCAGACCTTAACCCAAAGGAATGTGGCTTTGATGCGGAATGTCAGTGAGGAGGTGGAGCGGGGATGCCTCCAATCTATCACCCTCAAAGCAGGTCTGCTTCAAGTCTCTCCAAAGAGCCCTGGGGTATCCCCTCCAAAAATAGCAGTGGGGCTCTGGAGAGTCCATGTCCGCCTCGGGAAGACTTGAATTCAAACCCTCCTCCGCTAGCTCTACTGTGTGCTCCTAAGCACGTCCAGGACTTCCTGCCTTGATTGTCCCAGCTGTCAAATGGGACCACCCATCTGAGCCCTTCCGGGGGAGTTCGACTAAGACCTGGGTCCGGCCCAGGTTCCCGAGTCTCTGCCGCTGTCCGCCGCCCCTACCTGGCTCAGCGCCGCCGCCGCCTGGCTCCTCGGCACATCGTTTGCGCAGCCCGCCGGGGTCCAGCCCGCCGAGCCCCGGCCGCAGCAGCGCCGCTCCCGCCGGCCGCGAGGGGGCGGCGCCCGCCCTTTAAATCGCCCTCCCCGCCCTGCCACGCCCCCTGGGGGGGACTCCGAGCCTCGGGGTCCTAACGCCGCCTCTCCAGCTGTGCGACATCTGGGAACGGAGTCTGCATCCATCCCCTCTGACCTGGAACTGCCCGGCCCACGCTAGGGTTGGAAGAACCCCGGGAGGGAGGAGGAAATCGAAGGAACCTAGGCTGCTCGGGCAGCCGCACGTGCAGCCGTGGGCCCGCGAGGCCCGGGGTCAGGGAGTCCGAGGTCCGCGGAGGAAATCCTGGCGCCGCTACACCCGGGCGGCGGCCACCCAGAGGTGACTGACAACCGCCGGCACGGAAGGAAGTGACCCTTCTTTGGCCCTGGGACGGCCCTGAGGGGGGTTCCCCGTACCTCAGCTCTCCTGTCTTTAAGTCATCTCCGAGCCTGTCAAAGTTCCCAGATAACTGATGGAGAAACTGAGGCTGGGAGTTGCGGGGTGGGGGGCAGGTGTGATATGACCGTAAATACATGTGAAAAAAACCCAATTAGCTAAGGCTAGCCAGGCCCCCATGTATAGTTGGGGGACCCGAGGCTCGGGAAGGTTAAATTGCATATCGAGTCTTAGGACTTCCTCAAAGAGATACTTGGCCCTTCTCAGTCACTGGCGCCACACCCTGCCTGGAGCACCGACTGGAAAGACAGGTGTTCTTGAGAGGAGAATGTTGCCACTGTCCTCCAGGCCTGGCTCCTCAGTCACAATGTTCTCCCTGATGGTCACAGCGCTGGGAGAACGTCCACCCCATCCTAACAGCGTGAAAAGGAGTAGCGGCAAGTCTCATGGTGCCCAGAGTCCTGACTCAGCCTGAGGTCAAGCAAAGCTTCGAGAAGGAGGCAGCGCCTGTCGCTATGAGGAGTGGAGTCGGCTGGGGCTGCAGGTGAAGGATGCAGTAAGGTCAGGCAGAGTAGGCAAGCTTCCGGCTCCCCCACCCACCGCCCAGCCACCTTGGGGCTCCCAGAGTCCTGGTTCATCCCTCCGCACTTCTCTGTACTATCTAGTCAGACTGAACTCAGTCTCTCTCTGTAACGCGGGGATGTCAAGAGCTGCATTTTGGTTGTGGTGCTGTGGTGCCGGGATGGGAAGAAAGGAATGTAGGCTGGGGCCAGCACCCAGGGGGCTTTAGAGAATGCCCCTCCTGTGCAGCGTCAATCAGGCGGACACCAGGTTCGTTTCCCTGGGGTCTCGGTTAGAGGAAGGGACTTCGTGGCTACTCTGCAGAGTGATCAGAACAGGGATGGACAAAGAGATTCAGGCAGGCTGGGGCTCTCCCTGCCTGCTCACCTCTTAGGGCCTGAGGCTGTCTTGCTTGCCCTAGAGCTTGGCTTAAGGTGGGGGCAGGGCGGGACTGGCATCAGGGCTACAGGATGAGTGGCTGCTTCCCTTGTGCCCCCAGAGTCTGCGGTTGTGGTTAGGAAGCACATGAAGTTCTGCCTTATCGTATTCAGTGCCCGGATGGGGCTCCCCAAGAGGTAAGAGATATAGGGGCAGCCAAGCATGGCCACCGCTACAGAGGTCTCTTGGGCTTGAGGACCAAACCGGAACTCTTCAGCCCCATCTTGAGCTGTCATGCTGTGTGAAGGCAGGGAAGGTGACTTGCTGTGGAGGGAGACAATGGTTGTGCTGCCTGGGAGACGTTATAAAACATAAAACATAAGATGGCCTTGGTTAGAAACCCAGTGAGGAGCCTGACCCCCTTCCCTGTTGGGAAATAAAATTTCTCAGCTGCCTCTCTTGTGGGCAGATGTGAGGCTGAGGGAGAACAAGGAGGTGGATTGATCCTGAGGTGTAAAGGGTCTCATCCAGGAGGCAGAGCTGGAGTCTGCAGGGGACAGAGGCCAGAATCTAAGCAGGGTCTGATTTACAAGGTCACTGTGGGGTGCTTTATTCTAAGGCCCACGGAGAACAGTTTCCTTCCAGAAAAAAAAAAAAAAAAAACCAGAAGCCGGGTGTTCTCAGTATGGTCATCAGGTGGCAGGTCAGACACCAACTTAGCTGTTTTAGTGGAAATGCTTCCATCTTGACACTTCTTATCCTGGGCCCTTATTGCTCACACTCTGAGAGCGTGTCTCTCAGGCAGAGTCTTGCTCAAGGCTCCTTGGGAGGGTTTTGCTCAGGCAGGCTGACACTTGAGGACACAGGCTGGAGCTAGTGATCCAGAAAGCCAATGAATGGTGTCTATAGCGTGTGGGACTTGGAGCAGAGGGCTAGACCTCTCTGACTTCCTGTTTGACAACTGATTAGAGTGAGAAGGAGCATGAGAACACGGTTCCCTAATTTAGCTTCCATCGCTCTAGGCTGAGCACCCGCTCTGGGCCAGTCATCCTTATTTGGTGTCCCAGAGTAACGATGGCTACAAATGGCTACAGTGTCTTTATTCTCATTCACTGGTAAGTGAGGCTCGGAGAGACCTAGTAACTGTCTCAAGCCATACAACTTCGGGGTCAGCAACTAATCCCAGGCTTCCTTTCTACACAAGAATCTCGTGCTCAGCGTTGGCTGTCTTCATTCTGTGCCCCTGCCCAGCACCCGTATGGGCTCCTGGGAGTCAGGGAGTTCCCCATCAGCTGATATCAGGGTCTTGACTGCTGGAGCAGAACCCTGGCTTCCCCAGTTCTTCCCCTATTTATCTTCCCTTAAACACAGAGGGCACTGACCACACCTGCTGAGGAACGTGGCTCTGAGCATGGCTCTTGGAGGGACAATAAGAAAGTCCAGTCATTGCAGCTAGATGTCAGATGTCTCAGAGAAGGGAGTTTGAAGCCGAAAGCCAATGCTGAGGAGCCAGGGAAGCAAGCCCGCACAGGGACCAGGTGTGTCGTGGGCACTGGGGAGTTGGGATGAGGTCAGGGTAGGTGCCTTTCTGGAGTTCTCCTCTTTAGTGGTCATCACGCTTCTTTTCAGGACTGTCTTAGGGGTTCTGGCCATAACCGTGCAATGGGCAGGGCAGGGCATCTTGAAGCCTGCAGGCCATTGAGCCTGGATGACCCCAGAGGGCTGGATTTCTGTGCTTAGTGGAATATGTGGTAGTCAGACATCCAGGCAGGGGTAGGAGGAGGTGTTGAGGCGTGGTTTCCCTCCACTTTTCCACAGGGGCTCCAGGCTCTGAGTCCCTGCAGTGAGCACCTTGACTAAGCCCCCTGCAGGCTCCCCAGGCCCCCAGGGAGTGGCGAGGTGCCAAGCGAAAACTTTTAAGACAAACATGAAACTCCAAGCGCATCTGTGCTGAGCCAAGGACCGTGAAACCACAATACTGCGGCTGGGGACTGCTGGGAACTGGGGGGGACCCAGCTCACAGGCTTCCCGGTTAACCGTTTGAAGGTCAGGTCCCTGGGTGTTTCTGGATCATGAGGGTGGTATAGCATGGGAACTGGGCTCCACACGGAGGAGAGGGGAATGGGACATACCCAGCTCAGCATCCTTATTGTAGACTCAAGATCAGCTTCTGTAGAATGGAGCCCAGTTTCAGGGGTGGTGGGGGCCTGATGGCACTAGGGAAAGAGAATGACATAGGATTGGGTCATTCTGGCTGGTAGTGTCATCTTCTTCATGGGACAGCCTGAGTTCTGCGGGTGATGGGAGGAAGGGAGTCCCAGCAGGGAGAAAGGACCTGGGAGGCCTGATATGGGGGAAGCTATAACAGGGAGACATTGCCCTTCAGGCTCCATGTACCCAGCAACTGGGAGAGCGGCTGTGGCAAAGTTCTCACAGTGGGCACCTTGTCCTGGCAGCTTCCTGAGGCTCTTTCCCAAGATGGAGACTGGATGCCAGGCTCCTGTTTGCTGTAGTCTTCAGGCTCCATCTTCCTCAGAGCCTAGAAGTCTCACACTCGGCAGAGCCTCTTGGGAACTGGCTCCCACGAGCCAGGCTGGTCACCACAGATAGGTTCGTCTTCCCACACTTCAGAGAATGCCACCTGCCTCCTCTCCCAGGTCAGTAAGTGGGAACACAGCCCGTGGTCACACGGGGAAGAGTCCAATTGTCTCAACCCAGCCTGCTCTCTTTGATCTAGTTCACACTAGACATGGGGCCTCCAGACTCACACTGCAGCCTCTTCAGAGAAGGTAGATTCCTGCTCCCCACTTCATAAGAGTTCTTGAAACTTGTTAAAGTAGAGTGCTGCTCCCCCCCCGCCCCCACCGGGAGTCTGGTTCCATAGGCTGGAGTGAGCCCTAGAATCTGCACCTCCATTTAAGCCTGGTGGTGTTGAGGTTGCTGGTCTATGGACTGCCCTCTGAGAGGCACCTAGACTAAGATGGCTTTAGTGTGTGATGGGGGATAGTGGGCGATGGGGCAAAGGGACAATGGGGAGACACTGCAAGTGCCCCATCCCTTATCCTTACAGCCAGGCAGCCTTCACCTGTGAGGCAGAGGTGAAACAAGGAAGGGGACGGAGCATACAGCCTGCTACAAGATCACCGGTCTTCCTTGCTAGGGGTGATTCCAAGCTGGGAAGGGAAGGTTGAGCTAGGTAGTTTTTGATTATAGCCCAGTCAAGCATCAGTAACCTAATGAGACAGGTTTATAAATCATCATCACCATCATCACCACCACCATCACCATTATCATCACCACCATCACCATCATCATCATCACCATCATCACCATCTTCATCACCATCATCTCCATTTTGAAGGTGACAGGTGCTGTTGGTAAGTGACCAGCTCAAGATCACAGAATCAGGAGTTAACAAGCAAATCCAGCCTCCTGTGCTGTGCCACGAATCCGCCCAACCCCACGACAGTCCTTAAAATGTCACATAGGCACACAGCATCACCAACCCCTCAAGCTCATAGGAATGCCCTGAAAAGCCTTCTCGGGGCTCAGTGGAAAAAGTGCTTTCTGATCGAGTGTGAAGAATGAGTTTGGATCCCCAGAACTGAAGTTGGGTGTGGTGGCAACACTTCTAATTTTAGGGCTGGGCTGGGCTGGCTGTGGGAGTTGGGGGATGGAGGAAGCTAAGAGACAGGTTAATCCCTGGAGCTCACTGGCTAGCTAGTCTAGCTGAATCAGTGAGCTCCATACTTAGCAAGAGACTTTGTCTCTAAAATGAATAAATAAAGAAGGTAGAGAGTGACTGAGGAACCAACCCAACCTTGACCTTTGGCCTTCACACACACATGCAAGCATGTGTGTGCACCCGGACAAACATGTACACACATCTACATCACACAGAAGAGAGATAAGTCACATAATCACCACACATGGATACACACCCTACACAAATCCAACACAAATGCACATGACTTGGGCAGGACACACCACAAACATACAAGGAACACACATAATGCATGCTCATACAGGAGATACAGAATGCAAAATGTGGCTCACATCATATGTGTACAGAGGGATAAAATGCTCCAACTCCCCCAACTGCTGGACTGTACACCAGGGACATGGAGAAAAGCCTCTCGTCTGTGTGCACAGACCCACACATACGCAGTCACACAGGCACACTTGTAATACAGTGCACAGTTCATAGAAACTGGGCTGCATTTTCAGGCCCACAAGATTTTCTCAGTGTTAGACCATACATGAACCAGGTACCTTTTACTGGGGCTGATTCCTGGGGTACAAGAAGGAACGGGGTAGACAGACGAGTTTTGACATCAAACTGCCGCAGTCTTGGGGATCCCGTGACTAATCCAGGCAGATACAAGGAGGCTGGACTGTGTCCGTGGACACTTGACTATCCTGAAAGTCTGGATGTGGTTATTGGGCCTGAAGGACTTCTGCTCTCTGCCTCTTTCAGGCTAAGTGACTCCTGTCTTCCTGCTATGCCACTCCTCTGTGTGGCAGGCAGGCAGGACACCGGGGCTTGATGTTTCAACTCCATTTTCCAGAACAAACTTGACCTTGTCCAAGTGGTTCTCAGGTCTGCCCAGCCTCCTGGCAGTCTGTCTGTGCTGCCTGCTGCCAGACACAGATCCTGCAGGAGGAACTTTCTAGACAATTCTCCTCCTAGTGTATTTTTCCACCAGTAAGGACAGAGCCCTCATTCCCAGCCCCTTCCTAGCCAGACCTAGAAGAGAGTCCACTGCTCCCCTGTCTCCCACTGCTGCCTCTAGCTCCTCAGAGCCTTCAGGCCAGTGCCACCCTGGATGGACTCTGTCCAACAGCTCCTCACCCACGGGTCTGCACCCTTGCCTCTGTCTTCTCTTACTTCCCACCTCCTCTCTGAACCTGGAACCTTTCCCCAGAATGGCTTTCTAGTCCAGGGTCCCTGTGGCAGTCACGGACGAGACCACCCGCTGCGTGAAGATTCATGATGGCGCTGGGGGTGGGGCTCACACCACCCTTTCCATTTTCCTGTCTCTGCTCACACCACCCTCCAAATCACACACCCACACATGCCCTCTGTCCCTCTCTCCTTCCTGCTCTCTCTAACCCGCCTGGTTATCTCCACCAAAAGCCCTCCCCAGTCACCCTTCTTTCCTCTCCAGCTTCCCTCCCCACCGCCTCATGGAAAATTCCAGAGGCAAGGGCTGGAGAAACGTCCCTGTGGGCTCCATGCTGACCGAGCAAAAGTGGCCCAAAGGGGTGCCTTGTATCCTGACTCTGATCTCAAGAGTCAGGAAAGGGCACCGTGAGAGGACGAGAGGGCCACACCATGGAAGCTGCTACTGCACATGAACAGAAGCCTGAAGCGGCCTGGGTCTCTGGCCTTTCCCTTTACTCTCCCCCAGCCCTACACTCACACACCATTGGCTTGTCCCTGTCCTCAGTGCCCTTCCTAGTTCCTCTCTCCACCATGCAGACATCTGGGCATGGGGTAGGACTAACTAGTTCCCCCTTTATCTTTATCCCAGAGTGCTATTCTCACTGCTGGGATCCCATTCTCTCTGTGTGTGGAGGGAGAGCTGTTGACGTCACTTTACAACTCTGCAGCCTGTGAGGTTGCCAGGTGGCTCTGGAGCTGAGGTTCAGTTCTTTCATGGGGTTCCTGGGTGACCTTGAACCCAGCCTGATTGCTAGGATGAGAGGTTCACACTACCACATCCATCTTTGTATAGGGGGTCTGGGGATCAGAACTCAGGTCTTTGTGCTTGCATGGGAAGCATGTTACTGACTTAGCCATTCATCTAAAAAGGTGGCCCCTGCTTACCCTGTGGGACTGTGGAGAAGATGGAGCTCCACACACCCCATCCCTGTTAGTTCCCTTTTTTGGTGACATAAAAGATGTTCTACCGACGATCCATGAGAGCCTCGCAGTGTGCCCAGTCCAGGAGAATGCCTTAAGGGGTCCAGGTCTGAGGGTTGCAGTAATGGTAAGAGGACCAAGAGAGGCTCTGCCCTTACAACAGCTGGACTTTTGAGATTGAGGCAATGGCAAAATGTAGATGGGAGGATTGCTGGGTATCATGTGCTCAGGCGGGGTTCCGTTCCCCAGCACTGCCAAAAAACAAAAGGGTGGAGTGCACTCTGGTGGATTGGCTGGGTTGGTGGCTGGTATGTGGCAGAGAGAAGGGGGTCACAGGGTGAGGACAGGGACACCACAGGTCTGGCTCGACCGTGCACAGTCGGGAGATCTGGGACTCCCCGAGGAGATGTCTGTAGTCTGGGGCCCCGAAGGAAGGTCAGAGCCCTCGGTGGTAGAGTACCTAGTCACTGACCATGAATGGGACAATTGGGACCGCCCCCGGAGAGAGGATACAATAAGCCACGTGAGCCAGGGAGAGTGCTCAAACTGAGCAGTCCCGCAAGTGTAAGGAATGGCAGCCTATAAACCCGTTAACACGCGCCTCCCAGTGCCTCCAGGCCGTCTGTGCGGTGACAGGACATTGCAACCGCTCACTGCCCTTCAGTGGTCAGGAGAATCCCCAGGCAGGTTGTTCCAGCTGAGTGAACCCCCCCTCTTCAGGTCGGACAGTCAAGCCGGGAGCCTGTAGCCGAAAAAGTCCGTCTGTTCCTGGAATGCCTTGCCTGCCCCCTAGTGGATGTCTTAAGACCCATCCTGCTGAGACTGGAACCTTGAAGCAGACGTGTGTGAGGATCCGGGAGCAGGGACTTCTGGCAGACCCTTCAGTAGGAAGCCAGGATTGGCTTGGGGACCTTGACTTCTTCTCCCCAGGACCTCAAGCCTTCCCAGAGACTATGTGTGCCCCAAACCTGTGTCCTCCGCTGCCACATTTAACAGTCTCCCCCGGAATGTAGCCTCTCCCTTTGGAGCAATGCTCCACACATGAGTATCCCGGCACTGATGCTCACCTGACCACTGTAGCCGCCTCTACCTCTGCTGCCTCCCTAAGCTCCAGACACCAGAGACACAAAAGCAAAATGTAGACCCCGCCATGCTCAGGAAGCCTGGACTCCACAGTAGAAGCGTTCACAGTGAGAACCGTACAGCCAGAATGGCTGGGAATGAGGAGCCAGGAGAGGCAGGGAGGAAAGTCTTCAGGGAAGGCTTCCTGTCGGAAGTATCAGCGAGCAAAGACTGGAAGAAGAGGAGGGATCTGTCAGGAGGGGTGGAAGCCAGGATCTGGGAAGAAACACCCAGGCTGGCGCAGAGCTGGAGGCTCAGAGGGACTGAGCAGAGGCTGGGCTGAGACCTGCGGACCCACGGCAGAGCCAAAACCACTGGATCCCGAGTGAGCGTTAGTCCAAGCATCCCGGGGAAGGGTTGTCGTAAGAAGCCTACGAACCTCTTAGCTTTGCCCCTTGTCCACTCAGTAGCTCTGTCCCTTCTAACTGCTTCTACATAGGCATTGAGCTAAAGGATGAGCTGAATATGGCTGCTGCCCCAGTGATGGCGGTCATAGCATCTGCTAATTCCTTCACAGGACGGGTGAGAGGGGTCTGTAGCAAGAGGAGGAGAAAGGGGCTTTTCAGGTAAGTTTTGACGGGTGTGTAGGGGTTTACTGGGCCTTGGAAAGGGCCAAGGTCATTTTGGTAGGCAGCAGCAGGAGTAAAGATGTGGTATCTTTGAGGGGTCAGGGGAAGAGTGGAGAGTGTGCCAAGCAAACGAACAGGGAGTTCGGGGAGCCTGTGGTGGGGCAGGCGGGTACAGCGTCTGGGGGTTCTGGGAGCCTGTGGTGGGGCAGGCGGGTGCAGAGTCTGGGGGTTCTGGGAGCCTGTGGTGGAACAGGTGGGTACAGAGTCTGGGGGTTCCGGGAGCCTGTGGTGGGGGCAGGTACAGAGTTTGCCAAGCTAAAGCCTTTGCAGTTTTCCAAGTCCTCCGCCCAAAACTGTGCTCAGCTGCAGATTGTAGGACTCAGTGATTCCAATCACCTGGCACTACCAGGCCCCCCTCTGCCAAAGTGTGGCCCCATCTCCTAGTGAGGGCCAGGATGGCCCTTCATTGGGAACCCACTTCAAAGGATAGGCTGGTGGGACAGAAGGCCTCTCCGTCACCATCTGAATGCCCACATAGGGCTAGGCTCAGGCTCCACCTGAGGATGTGTGTGAGCTCACGCAGACACTGGGCTGGCTCCTCTCCAGAACCTCAGTGCCCAGCTCTGAAGGCCTCCCAGCTCTGTAGAGCAGAGCCATGGTCCTTGAGGCAGCTCCTTGGGAGAATATTGGGGACCATGGCTGTTTTTTATGGGCTCCTCTAGCAGTGTTAACACCTCAGGAGGCAAAGGTTGGGGAAGGGAGAGGGCATGCTACCCACACCCAAACTTTTTCTGTCTTCTGGGGGCAGGCAGTTTGCAGGGCATGGGGAGGAGTACAGACCCCTGCCCAATTCTGAATGACAGGGAAGGGTAGGGCAAAGGACCTCAGAGGGGCAACTTACATGCCCACTTGTGTTTAGTGGGCCAGTTTGGAGCCAGAGCTACCTCACCCCCCTCCCCAAGCTCCCAGGTTCTCCCAGAGGGGTCTGTGCAGGAACTTGAGAGCGGCTGCCTGAGCCAGCATGGGGACATCTCCTGGGTGACCAGTTGGCTGACTGCTTTTGCATACTACTCAAGTGCCAAAGTCCAGGATGGCCGGGTGGTACAGGATGTCTTCGTGATCCTTGCTTAACAAGATTAAGACCCAAAGCTGTGCAGGTAGGGCGGTCTGGTGGAGAGAATCTGGACACAGTGACCCTATACAGGTTTTCCCAGAACCCTCACAGTCCTACAGTCCCCCTCCCGAGGGATCTTTGGAAGGAAAGTTTGTTTAGTGGTTTAACCTGACCCCCATCCCAGGGCTCTCCCCTCGGTGGGGAAATGAGTTACATGTGTATGCCTGATTTCTCTGGCTCTGAAATCACCCACAGGGATTCGGGGAGCGTTCTTTGATGGGTCGCAGTTTGATGAGTCAGGCTTTCTTCTGAAAGAGAGAGCTCTCATTTTCCTAATGGCCGAGGAATTTGCAGTTCTACACCCTGAGGTTCTGGGAGCACCCACTGGGTCTCGGCATAGTGCTCCCAGCTGCTGACATTGTGGGCTGGTTCTGATGAGGCAGCGGAGGGGAGTAGGCGGGGCTGGGCCCTTCCCGTGGCACCACGGAAATAATCTAAGCAGTCTGAGTGCTCTTAGAGAGGATGAGACCCAGGTTCTGTGTGTTGGGGTTCTGCAAGCTGTGACGGGGGTGGGGGCGCTGTTCCAGCCTGGGGAGCCCTCTCCCCATCTTACTTTCTCAGAAGAACTGTGCCTTTCTCTGGCCTTGGCTGCTTAGCCATGAGGTGGGGACCGCCGTAGGAACCAGGGACTTGGAAACAATGACTTCTCTATATCAGAATGGCTTGTCCAACAGAGTGAATAACTGCAGGGCCAAAGGGAGTATTTCTGTTTTATTGTTTCCCTGGCAGGAGTAAGGCCACCCCGGGAGCCACTAGGGAAGACACCAGCTCCTGTCACTCGTGGGTGGAAGATCTCCAGGGAGCTGATTAGGCATTCCTTGCAGGGGGTAGTGGCGGGCATCTTGGCTGCCAGGTCTGCTCACTGACTTTCTATCAGGGACCTGGCCCAGCCTCCCCTGGCCTCCCGGGCTCAGCCATACTCTGGCGCACTTTGGCAAAGCCGGTCCGGATTTCTTGGTTTATGCGGTCATGCCATGGGTCTCTGAGGAGGATGGAAAGAGGAGGCTCATAAACAACTGGGGACAATGATGAGAGGTGGCTGAGGCCTTTAAAGGTGGCAGGCACGCCTTTCACTCTATGTCTACTGACACCCAGCAGCCTGTCCTGGGCACACTGGGCACACTGGGCACTCGGGCTTGATCATCCCCACCTTTGCGATGTGGGAGAAATGCTCAAACATGTCATGTTTTCTCCACGGCCACCAGTGGCTCCTCAGCTGCCCGTGTGGCCGCCTCTCTGTGTCCTACTTGGGATATGGCTCTGGGAGACCCTGGGGCTGCGGGGTTCCCTGGACACATCCAGCTCACTTTCTCATGCTCTGCCCATAGTGCCTGGAACTGGCCAGCCCAGGCATTGCTTTGGTCAAGAGAATGAAGCAGACATCTGAGGGACAGCCCAGACTTCACAGCAATCCATAGGGGACATCTGTTAACCCTCGGGGTAAAACCCAAGGCTTTAGACATGTTAGGTAAGCAATCTGCCCCTGAACCATACTCCCAGCTGTTAGGGACACTTTTGATGGTAGTTAGCAAGGGCAGAAGGGAGAGAAAGGGAACTTTGTGGGGTGTCTCCCTGAAGTGTGATGGGAGGGGACTCCCTAAATCCGGCCACCTTGGGTCGGTGGCTATGCCATCACATGGTTAGGGCAGGGTTTCTGTCCCTGACTTCTGCCTGACTTTTGATGGAAATAGTGTGTGCAAACAGATGCTTTGTGAGTGCGTGAGTGCCTGTGTGAGTATATACATGCTTGAGTGCATTTGCGTGCATGCGTGTGTATGCATGCGTGAGTGTGTGTGTGCATGCGTGTGTGCATGCATGAGTACGTGTGTGTGTTATTGTGTGTGTGCGCGCACACACAAGTGCAGAGCCTTGCCAGCTCATGGGCAGGCTCTGAGCACAGACCCCCCAAGCCCCCCTGACTGCCTGCCTGAGGCTCTGGGCCAGGCGATGCTCCTTGCAGTTAATCTCCGGTCCCCCCCCCCCCCCCCCCCCGAGCCAGGAGATGAAAACATTTCTGGCACTTTCTAAAGTTTCTGTCTAGGAATGGAAAAGCCATCAGCCACCGGAGCTCTGGCTGATAAATGGGAGCCAGGCCTACAGGGTCCCCAGTCCTGGGACAGGGTAGCCGGGGGCAGAGAGAGAGCTTCCCTGAAGTGTGGACATGGACAGAGCCTGGCTGGGGGAGGGGACTGGGGTATCATCAGGGTATGACCAGGTCGGGTGCACAGAGGGGCTTGTGAGTGGAGCCCTGGGTGCAGAAAGGGGCTTTTGGTGTGGCTCAGTGGAGTCCCAGTCAGTGCTAAAAAGAGATGAAACACTTGATGACCGAAACAAACGAACAAACAAAGGGCTTCTTAAGCCATAGCAAGGGCAAGAGCAAAGGCCCTGGGGCAGGGAGACTTGAGGTGTGCCTTGGGAGGCAGCCCAGGAGCCCGTGAGCAGAGCAAGTGCTGGGTAGGGCAGACCTGGAAGTGGCTAAGCCAACCAGAGCGGTGCTTCCCAATCTTCCTAATGCCCAGACCTTTAACACAGTTCATCATGCCGTGGTGACCCTCCTCCAACCATAAAATTATTCCATGGCTACTTCATAGGTGTAATTTTGCTATTGCCATGAATCTTAACACAAACATCTGACACGCAAGCCCCAAACAGGTTGCAACCCACAGGTTGAGAACCACTGGGTTAGAGGCACTGGTGGAGGGAGAATTTTAACCCAATGCTGGGTCACCTGGGAGGGGGGTACATTCCCAGCCCAACCTCCCCTGGTGGATTGAGCCCCTTGGCCATCCTGGTTCCAGGATACCTGTGCCTGCTCCCTTTGCCTGTGGAGGTTCTTATGTGGGCAGGGGAACGAGGGACAGCCTGTTGGAGGAACCTAGTACTGTTCCACACGGCCCTTGGTGAGGGACATGATACCCCCAAAGATGCAGGGCAGAGAGCATGCTCTCAGAGGCCCGAGCTCTGAGGTCTCTCCCTATGCAGCCTTTTGGTGTCCTTTTAATATGAGTCTCATGACTGTGGAAGAGGGCACCCAGGACACAGCTGGTCAGCTCAGAATAGAAAGACCCTTCGGGCTGGCAGTGCACGGCAAGCCCCTGTGTGCTGTCCCCACAGATGGCCTGTTTATGCAGATTTTGTGGGGATTCAGGATGCTCTCTCATGCGGGCCAACTGGGCGTCTTGGGACCCCCCAAGTGCTCCCCAAATGGACTGGCTGAGCCAGGCTGTAGAGCAGAGATAGCTACCACCCAGCAATGCAGACAGCTCTTAGCACCGGGCAAATTATGTATTTTTCCGGTCTCATTAGGTCTTTGAAAATCTAAAATAATGGGTCATCCCTAATGGGGACATGTTCTGGCTTTGGGGACTCACCCAGGTCTGATAGGCAGAGGTGTAGGGAGGGGCCTGCAGAATCCTACCTTCCCTGTCAGCCAATAGGTCTCCTCTGAGCCCTTACCCTAGAACAGAGAAGAGGTGAGAGATCAAGGCCCAGAGGAAACTCTCCAGGTGAGGCTAAGCCTGCCTCTGCCTCTTGACAGCTGTGTGACTTTGGTTAACTTACTTCACCTCTCTGTGCTTCCTCTGCTCTTCCCTAAAGCCACTGTGAGGATTTAATGATATACTTACCAGTCAGAGAGATGGAGGCAGACCTGGAATGCTAAAACCTGAGGCAGGCATCGTGTAGACTTCCTTCCAGTTGGAAGACCCTGCAGCCTCCCCTGGGACTATGTGGGAAGGAGCTATAGGACTCTGGGGTGTGCTATCCCACCCCTCTGAGTTTCTCAGGGTACACCATGTCCCCGAGTCAAACAGTCCACACCCTCCCCCACAGCCTGCTCCAGCCCTGTCAAGGCCAGGATGACACAGGCAGACACTGGCCCTCAGGAGCTGGGGAAGGCCTCCCACCACTGCTCCTCCTGCTGAGACATCATCCACAGTGTCAGGAGGTGAGTCACAGAGCCCGCCTGATTCTGAGGTCCAGTCATAGCCCAGGGACCTTTAAACTAGGTGGTCCCTGTCTCCTAGTCAGCCATACCCCTAGCAGAGGAACTGGGGGAGGGGACAGGATGGGGAGATTGAGAAGAAGAAACTGAGGGAGAAAGGGAGGGAGGCAGGGAAGGAGGGATGTTGTCAGAGGCTCTTTGTTCCCAGCGGCCAGACTCCTGAAATAATCACACAGAAACTATATTATTTAAATCACTGTTTGGCCAATAGCTTAAGCGTATCTTTAGCTAACTCTTCTGGCACTCCATAGCTTCTCCCTGACTCCACCTACTCTCTCTCTTTCAGCCTGGCTTTACTCTGTTAAACCACTGGCTGAAAACAGCCTTCTTTATTAACCAATGTCAATAAAACATATTCACAACAAAGCTCACCTACCACATCAGAGGAAGGGAGGAGGAAAGAAGGAAGGAAGGAAGGAAGGAAGGAAGGAAGGAAGGGAGGGAGGAAGGGAGGGATGGAGGGACGGAGGGAGGAAGGAAGAAGGAAGAAATGAGGGAAGGAGGGAAATCCAGGGTTCACAGCTTTTCTCTGCCTTGAAGGAGGGCACTCGCTGGCAAGCTCAGCCAGGGTCACACTGTGGAAAGCCGTTTATGGGTGCACAGGGAAGTTATGACAGCCATGGGAGAAAGTGGGGATATTCTTGGGCCGGGGTAGGTTTTAGTGAAAAGTGCAGTCTGAACTGGGTTCTGAGGGTGCACAGAAGCCCAAGAGTGTTATAGAGACAGCACAGGCTGGGGGCCTTCGCCGGATGGGCCTTTGCTTTGCTAATTGCATTTCCTCAACTGTGTAACATGAGGCTGATTTGTTCTTTGCACAATTGCTCCGAGGGCCTCGTGTGCTGCGTGTGTTGGGCACCAGGGCGCTGCACAGGTGGTTCACTAGAGCCCCAACTTCTCTGCCCTGCCCCTGACTCTTGCAAAGAAACAAATGGCTCCCAGGAAGAAGTTTTTCTTGATTCACAATTTGGGGAGCAGAGAGAATCACCTCCTATGCCCAGCTCACACAAACTGGCCTGCTGAAACTGGTCCCCAGGGCAATCAATGTCTGGCCTCTGACATTGATTGTGTTCCCTAGGGCAGTCAGTCCCTCACCTTCAGCTCAGTCTGGCCTCTGACATCAATTGTGTAGCCTTCGTCAAGGCTGAGCAGGGTCTGGACGGTGCTTCTGCTCACATGGATTCTGTACGCTGAGGAGAAAGGCAGAAATGAAGCCACAGCTCCCTGGCAGCGTCTACTTCTCTAAGAGCCTGTGACTCTGGCCCTAGTCATCCTCACAAGGCCCAAACCTCTCGTTCTGGAGACAGGTGGTCACTGAAAGAGCCCAGAAGAACAAACAAGCCACGTAAATGAAGTGTTAGGAGGGGAGATCCCTGGAACACGATGTTTACCTGTGGGGCTACCACACCCAGTTACACAGTGTGTGCCCCGTACAGCGCCTTCTGTGCACCCAAGGCAGAGGCCCTAAGACCTGGCAGTTTGGGGTGGCTTTTTCCAGGTCCTTCAAAAGTAAGGGCCTAAAATGTTAGAGATGTCTCCATGGCGGTGCTGGAGCTGACCTAGCATAACAGGAGTTAGCATGCAGCCAAATAAAATCCCAAACTGGAAGGGGCGGGGTCACCTCACTGTAACAGGAGAATACCAAGGCCTTCCAGGCGGAGCTTGCTAAGGACACTGGGCAAGTCAGTTGCAGATCCAGGAGGAAGACCTAGGTTTCTTGCCCTTTTGAATCATTGTCTTCTCTGCTAATTCTCCCCTGAGATCATCATAAAAACGCCATGGACAGTTAAAGAATACACACCCCCTCCCTTCTGTTCCCTTTGCTGTCACCTAGCATGTGCTGTCACCAGTTGGGGACACGGTGACTAAGTACTGTTTCCCACACAGCCAGTCTGGGTTTGCTGAGAAAGACTCCCCCAGGCGGGATAGGAGTTGAAGATACTCACGCAGCCCTGTGGATTCCATCCTGGAGGCAGTGTTGACAGTGTCCCCAAAGAGGCAGTACCGAGGCATGGTGAGACCCACGACACCTGCCACACAGGGCCCTGAAACCCAAATAGGCAGAAAGTCTTAAACCAAGTAAGGTGTGAATCTGAGTGCCCAGAGCCTTTGGGATAGGGCAGTCAAGGGTCACAGAGCTTTTCTTGCAGAGAGTCTGGATGCCAGAGGCTCAGGAGCAGCACCTGGGGCTGACCCACCACCCTGGCCGTAGCCCCCAGCCCTCTCTACCTGAGTGCAGACCGGCCCTGACGCAGATGGGCACATCGGGTGCATGCCTCATCCGGAAGTTTCCTGCATAGCTAAGTATGTCCAGGGCCATGTTGGCGATCTCAGCCGCATGCCGACTCCCGTTGCGCCGAGGAAGCCCAGATGCCACCATGTAGGCATCCCCGATGGTCTCTACCTGCAGATGACAATCTCGTGTTGGAACAGCCTTTCCTGCACCCAAACCTACGTGCCACCAATCAGGGGGCCCCCACGTCCCCCACCTCTAGATCTCATATACTCTGCAGCCTTTCCAGCCTTCGGGCCCAGGCACTCAGCACTGAGCCATTTAGGCAGCCGATGTCTATAAGGTAGGTGACTGTCTGTCTCTGATAGCAGACCCAGGGAGCAATATGCATTAGGTCACAGCCAGCCAGGGCTTCATCTGAAGGTGCCACCTATCAGGGGCAATCTGATGTCCTGACTCTAGTGGCTTCCATGGATACTGGAAAGAAAGTGGGTTCTAGGGCAGCCTGTAACAGCCTGTGTTCTTCGAAATCGTGAGACTGAGGCAGGAGGATTGCTGCAAGTTTGAGGCCAGCAATCCTTGGGCTGTATAGTAAGACCTTGACTCCAAAGGAGAAGGGCTTGGGGAGGTTTGAAATGACTCAGTGGGTACGGGTGCATGTAGCTAAGCTTGATGACCTGAATTTGATCCCCAGAATCCTCAAAGTGGAAGGAGAGAACTGATCCTCACAAGTTGTCCTCATTCTCCACATACAGGCACACAATCACATTCTCTCTTTCTCTTTCTCTTACACACACACACACACACACACACTCATACATACATACACACAAACACACACACACAAGCACATTCTCTCTCTTTCTCTCTTACACACACATATACACTCACACATACATGCATACAAACACACACACAACTAAAAAGGAGGAGGAGATAAAGGAAAGAAAGTTCTGGAACTAGACAGACCATTGGTTCCACCCCAGCTTTGCCGCTTGTGCAGGCAGAGGGCTTCCCTTGTAGCTACAGCTTCCCTTGCAGCTACAGCTTCCCTTGCAGCTCAGCTTTCTCTCGGTGAGTGGAATGTGTTCACAGAGCCAGCTCTAACACTGCCCCACAGAACCCCTGCCAACCTCAGGACCTGAGGTCAGTGTGATGCCCCCTCCACTGCACCCCCTACTGTCAGAGCTATTTGTTTCTCAGGATACCCCCCCCCCCCGCCACACATCACACAGCCACATATGCTGGCTGTTACTGGCTGTCCCTCCCACAGCCCAGTTCTTCCTTCAGAGCTGGTGTGCCCAGAGATGCCTGGTGATGAACAGCCACCTGTAAGTGAGGTTGTGGCTGCTTGTCATATATATGCTTCCTTCAGAAGGGGCAAGGTCACCGCAGAGGAGAAGTGAGATCGAGGGAGGCCTTCTAGTGGAGTCTAACTGGGCCACTGACTCGCTGTGTAACCTCAACAAGGGATCTTGTCTTCTCTGAGCCTCGTGTGTATCGAGGGCTAAATCAGAGGCATGCTGTGAAGACCTTCAAGTCAAGTTCTCCCTCCTAAGGTCCTTGCTCAGCATGCATGCTTCTTCCGTCCAGGTTTTCAGTGGAGGCTGGGAGTGGGGAAGAGCTGAGGCAGCCGGTGCTGACATTATGTTGTGACTTGGTGAAAGACGGCACTTTCTCTGCTAATCAGCAGAGCGTCCTGAGCCATAGGCTCTTCAACCCTGCCTCTCGAACAGGAGCTTCAGGCTGGGAGGGCAGGCAAGCTTCAGGGCTGTTTAACAGCTTAGGTGGCCAGGGCCTCACACCTCCACACTCCAGGCCAAGCTGGGTAGTCACACCCTTGTCCCCTATCCCCCTATCTTCTGTCCCATGCCTTGTCCTGGGCCCTGAGCCCCAACACTCAGTTCCACACTACAGTCAGAGCAGAGCTTACTCAGCCATGCTGATGCTGGGGTGGTCCTCTCAGCCCCGCCCCACCCCTCCTCCCCACCCCCACCGCTACCACTCTCCCCCCTTCACCCCACCCCGATCCCCACACATGTGTTTGTTTGAATGGCTGCTTTTCAGGCCAGAAAAGATCCAAAGCTGTAACTAGATCCTGCTGCGGACGGGAGGGAAACCAAGGCAGATGTCATGAGTGATGAGAGCGTCACACATCACAGGGACTGGGCCTGCTGCTCCCCACATCTGGAGGGGTGTGCAGGCCTTGTTTGATTTCATTTCCCTCTGCCGGGAAGATGCAGGCCTCTTGGCCAGAGTTCAGAGCGAAGAAGCCAAGGCATGATTCAGAGCAGGGAGGGGCACAAGTGTGAGGAAAGGTTAGCAGAGGCGTGGAGAGACAGGCCAAGGTGACTCAGGGCAGATCAAAGGAAGGGGGCTCCAGGGAGACACCTGTGGGACTCACAGGAGGCTGAGGTGTGGGCTGCCAGACACCACTTGGAGCCATGGAATCCCCCTCCCGCCCCGGCAGCAGGGGGGGTTCCGAGTACTCCAGGGGCAGGAGCAGAGGCCTCTGTGGGTCCCCACCATATGTCTGCAGAGGCTGGTTTCTACCCTGAGGACACTCGGGTTCCTCCTGGCTCTGTTTCTGTCTGTGCGGCTGCAGGCAGGCCTCCGTCCTCTCTGGGGCTCAGGATTGAGCCACCAAGTTCTGCCAGGGGGAATTTTGAGAGCACCAAGCAGAACACCTCACAGCGTCTAGCAGGTAAGGGAGCCAATGGGAGCCTGGAAGTCTGGCTAAGTCTGGAGCAGGCAAAGAGGAAGAGGTGGACGAACCAGGAGGGGGAAGGAGCTGGTGAGACTCGAACCCTCAGAGAAATACGAAGGTCCACAGAGAAGGAGGAGTGGCAAGTGACTCAGGAGAGGTGGGTCGACTCCATTGTGAACCACTGTGACCTGCCACGTTATCCTAAAAGAGTCTTCGTCATGAAGAGGGTGAACGTCCTACAAGGGGCTGAGGACCCAACTGTAAATTCAAGCCTTGGGTTCACATAAACCACGGGCTTACACCATCTCATCTGTAAGTTAGGGGGCCAGCACCTTCCTCACAGATCAAAGCCCTTAACACAGCATCCTGTATACAGTAGGTGCTCCATAAATGCTGGGACAGACACTACAAGTAATGCAGTCAACAGTATGCTTGCCCGACCCATCCCCTGACTCCTTCCAGAAGCTGCCCCTGCCTTACTCCACCTCCCCCTGCCACTCCCAGGGCTATGGCTCAAAGACCACACAGGGGGATGAAAGCCAACAGGGCTGGAGTAGAATGACACCTGAACCCCCTTCCCCACTTTCTCTGTCCCATTTGGAGTTGCCCTGGGCACCAGCTCCTAGACCAATAGTAAGAGACTGGGTTTCAGGAGGCAGGGGGTGGGAGGCTGGGCTGCAGGAGGCAGGGTGTGAAAGGCTGGGGTGAAGGAGGCAGGGGTGTGGGAGGCTGGGCTGCAGGAGGCAGGGTTGCAGGAGGCAGGGGGTGGGAGACTAGGGTGAAGGAGGCAGGGGTGTGAGAGGCAGGGCTGCAGGAGGGTCTCTACAGCACAGTGGAGCTGCAGAGGAATCAGTGAGCCCCTTGCTCTCCCAATCGCAGCTGACACGTGCTTCTATGTAAACTGCCAGGATAAAGGTTGTCTGATCCACAGACAAGGAAGCAGGCCCAGAGAGGGGAAGATATTTGGCCAAAGCAACACGTTTGGCCACTCTGGAACGAAACCCAGGATCTAGAGAGACACTAGAATCAGGTCACAGAAGGTCTTGGTGCCTCTGCCAAGACCCTGAAGCCTGTCCCCTCTCTGCGGCTGCTGGCCCATGTTGTGCCCCGCCACAGTGACCCATCTGGGTCCCATGGCCTGCTGAAGTGGCGTTACCCAAGCTGGACGGTGCTGGGGAGAAGTTTCCTCTTCTGGAACCCTCCCTACTATCCTCACACCTGTTCTTCACTCCCTCAGCTTTCGGCCATTGTCACGGTCACGAGGGTTATTGCCATCTAACACCTACAGGACTGAGAGTCCCTGCAGGGTGGGACTAGGACTGGCTTGTCTCTACATCCATGCTCCAGACACAAAGGGGCCTGCCCATGAAGACGATAAAGGATAAACAGACAGACGAAGGACGTGTGAGCATCGTGAACAAATACACCCCGATGACACTCTCCATCCCTCCTTGGAGCCACACCCCTGCAAGGTGACTGCAAGGGCTCCCATCCCTGCAATGTGGCTACAAAGTCTCCCATCCCTGCAAGGTGACTGCAAGGGCTCCCATCCCTGCAATGTGGCTACAAAGTCTCCCATCCCTGCAAGGTGGCTACAAAGTCTCCCATCCCTGCAAGGTGGCTGCAAAGTCTCCCATCCCTGCAAGGTGACTGCAAGGGCTCCCATCCCTGCAAGGTGGCTGCAAAGTCTCCCATCCCTGCAGTGTGGCTGCAAGGGCTCCCATCCCTGCAATGTGGCTACAAAGTCTCCCATCCCTGCAAGGTGGCTGCAAGGGCTCCCATCCCTGCAAGGTGGCTGCAAGGGCTCCCATCCCTGTAGTGTGGCTACAATGACTTCCATCCACATCTGGTGTTGCTCCTCCCCCATCTTCCAGCTGGCCATATCTTCTCCCTTGGCCAACAGAGTCTGTCAAGGAAAGCAGTGTGCCAAGCTCAGGTAAGAACTCAAGAAGCCAGCACGCCTCTGCCCTCTTTTAGAACCCAACCACACATGTAAACTATCTCAGAGAGTGATAGGTCAGAGCTGAATCCCTCAAGTCAAGGTTCCAGAGACAGAGAACCAAGCTAAGATCACAAAGCTCCCACCTTGCCCGCAGCTAGCTAGCCAGAGGTGTGTGTGTGAGCCCATTCTGAGGCTTGTAACCCACGCTTTCTCCGTATGCTCCTGGACTTTGAGATCATTCCTTATACAGCAACAGTTGTGTAATGTTGCAGTTAACTGATGCAGATGCACACATATGTGCATGGAAACAGATTTGCAGCTCACGGCTTCAGAGGGAGGGAGAGGAGGAGAGTCTCCTACTGTCCTCACCTTATACACATCGTGGCTATCCAGAACAGCATCAAACAGCGTGTAGAGGTCATTGAGGAAACCCACCACCTCAATGGGCTCACTCAGGGCTGAGATGGTGGTGAAGCCCACGATGTCGCTGAAGTAGATGGTGACCTGGTCGAAGTACTCCGGCTCCACGGTCCTCCCCATCTTTAGAGCATTGGCGACGGACCTGAAGGGACAGGAGGGGCCAGGTGAGGACCCCGTTTGGAAGCTGGAGATATGAGAGGGAGGAAGTCCCTGGTTGGCCGGTGTACCAGTTATGCTGAGCAGACCTGTCCTGACTTCCTAGGAAGTGATGGGGAGCACTGTGGACACTCCTTGCTCCCAGGACATGGGCAGTAGGAACCCAACACCGGTATAAATAACTCAGTGCCCAATGCATGAGGAAAGGCTAGAAGGCTAAGTCAGATAAATGAGAAGCAGTGAAGTGGCAGCAGAGGGGGGGGAAGGATCAGTCGGTAAGGGTGCTGTATAACAGTGAGGACCTGATTTGATTTCTAGAACACACGTGAAAGTCCAGGGTTGTATGCATGCTTGCAATCCCAGTCTGAGGAGGCAGAGCCTGGAAGAGCTCTGGGGTTGCCCGTCAGCCCAGCCAAACCACAGACCTTGAAGAGAGACTCTCCCTCAAAAGACCAACGTGGAAGGTATTCTAAGAAATAACACTTGAGCCGAACTCTGTGCTCACACACAGGCGCACACATGTGTGCTCAGGCATGGAAACATGTGCAGGGGCACGGAGCGGCTGTGCTCACAGACATGCACAAGGGGAACCTAGAACATCAACACACAGGGTTGTTCCTTCAAGGAAAAGAATACAAAACCCGCTTTCCACCCAGAAGGCTGGAGCCGCCATAATTTTCTTCCTAGCCTGGTGAGCTTTGTGCAATCTGTGTGGCCAGAGCCGGCACCTGACCCCCTCAGACCCTTTTCCTAACGTCTTTCTCTGTCACTCTACAGAACCCATCTTTATGAAAGATGTCACATGCTCTTTACAAAGAGTTTCAACGTGGTCGGGTCTGATCTGTATTTAGCTGGTTTTGATCCTCAAAGAGATTCAGGCAAGCTTTGTTGTGCACGCAGGACTGAGTTCCTCTTTGCTAGAACAGTTTTTCGCCAGATCGTTCTGTGTTTCAAAAAGCCTGAAGTGAGCGACTCGGGTCAGACTCCCGAAGTATGAGCTGCCGCGGGCTACTGAGTGGTGCTGCACCAAGCTGCCCTCTTGCCCCCCATGGCTGGTCCCATGGTACCCACAGGAAACTCACGGAGGGAGCATCTGTGAGAGCAGCCTTTCTGTCTTCCGCCTCTCCAGTTCCAGCTCCTCAGTCCGCTCCTGGACCAGGCCCTCCAGACTTTGGGAATACTTCTCCAGCATCCGCAGCATGGAGTCAGCCACACTCATCTTCTTGCCTTGGTTGATGCTTTTGAACTGGAGAAAGAACAAGATCTCAGTTTCACTCGTACGGATCAACACCTCCTGCCCACAGCTTGGGAGTAGCCAGACGGAGCCCCCGGCTGGGGAGATGGGTTGAAGTGAAGGCAGATGTGTGGATCAGGAAGACACAGGAGTTCAGAGGGAGGTGGGGGAATATCTGGATTGGATGAGTTTAGCAGAGGAATTTGTGTTCGGACAAGCATCATCATCGACATTTGTAAAACTCAATTACATGTGGTCTCACAGTAACATTGTAGACAGGATAATCTGTGTTCTTCTCCAAGGCAGATGGATGGATGGACAGAGTCGTTATGGATGGGTGAAAGCATGAATGAGGGCCTGATGAAGGGATGGATGAATGGATGAGTTGTGGGCAAATGAATGGATGGACAGAGGGACAGATGGACAAACAGATGGACAAACGGATGGATGGATGGATGGGCGGATAGAAGGATGGAAAAATGGATAAGTAGAAAATATAAAATTCTGTTTTTCTTCTCCCTCTCTAAGTATCCAGGAGCATTAGAACCAAAGGAAACTAAAGATTAAGGGAAAAAAGACTAAATTCAGGAGTGGGGTTTCTATGTAGAAATTGATCAGTGTTTGGAAGCAAGTTTCTTAGCAACGAAACCAAAATGGAAACACAGATCACACGATCCACCAATGCCCATGCAGACAGCAGAGGGTTAAACCCATTGTTGTAAAGAAAAACAGCTACTGCCACTGCCAAGCGGAGAGAAGCCTCTTTTGGGTCTTCATACCAGGTCGCTGTGGCCACAAGTGACACCTCTTTCCAGCCCTCATAGAAAAAGGCCAAGGGAACAGGGGAGGTTAGCTACCCCAAACAACGGCTGAGAGTTGGCATAGCTGTTCAGGCCTTCTGACCCTGCCCTCTGAGGCAGGATGCAATCCCACCTTCATCATGCTAGCACAGTGTGTGCCCGTAGTTTTCTTTGCCATGGGCCACAGACAGGGGTCTTTCTCAGTCACAGATATGGAATAGCAATGCCAGTGCCTCCTCCCCTGGCTTTCTAGCCAGGATGACCTCTAACCTCCCCAGGGAGATATCACCCTGGTGTTTCAGCCATCTCTGATCGTCCTAACTCATCTACCCGCCATCATCGTGGCCCTTGGAGTTTGCTAACTCTGAAATCCAGAGGGTCATCTGTGAAGCGGGTGCTACCCCATGATGCCACAGTATGTGTGGGGTATGTGCCAATGTCCCAAGGAGCCCTGTAGATCGTCTGGGTCTGCCATGCTGCCTCTGTCTCTCCTCACCTGCCTGTCTGAGATGCTGAACTTCACCTTGGTAATTTGGTGTTGTGGCTGGGGACGATGAAACTGGAACAGGACGTAGATCTGGGTTTGATGGGTTGGCCCTGGGGGAGAGCTATCCTGTTCAGTTAGGTGCAGACTTGCCTCAGCCCTCCAACTGCCATCCCAAAGCAGGCTAGGGGGACCCCAGAGCTCATTGAGTACCCTCACTGACTCGGGGACCAGGACTGTCTCCATTGTGACTAAAGTCTCCTGTGCTCAGGTGCTGGGAGGCCTGGTCCTGGGTGCGGCTCCTCAGCAGCTCTTCAGGGTCACAACCAGTCACCTGGTGAGGTCCCTTGGGAGCTTGCCTCTGCCTCCTGTATCTTCTACAGAGCCAAGACCATGGCAGTGTGCTTCAGAAGGTTGCCGTAAAGACAGAGTGGCTGAGAAAAGGCTGGACCGGCAGGACGGCACACATGGCCCTCTCTTATGGCTGTCCTCCTCAGAGTGGTACTGCTGACGTGTGTCCCCTGACAACCCATCCTTTCCAGGCCCTGGAGATGCATGTGGCCTGCCCTGGGCCGAGCCAGGCCTGTGGACAGAAGTGCTTGTAAGGCCCTGCGCCTCTGGGGAGCACCGACCTGCGTGTAGATCTGGTCCACACTGGGCCTATCATCTGGATCTTCCTCCCAGCACTGCTGCATCAGCTGGACGCACTCCCGGGGTCCCTGGTCGGGGGACACCAGTGGCCGGCACAGAGGAGGGGGAGACGCCACCTTCTGGATGATCTCTGCAGCAAATCCCATGGATACCTTGAGTCAAATGCCCTGAGGGATTATGGGATGGGTCTTGTGGTAGGGCAGGGAAGGGAGAATTGGGCCCTGAGGGATTCTGCCAGGACTTTCCATGTCTCCTGCACAGCTGGTCAGGGCACACAGCCTTGCTATTCTCCTGGGTCTGCCTCAGGCTGTGGCCAGAGGAAAGATCTCAGCCTTTGACTAGGAGAGCTGGGATTCAGTTCCAAATCTGCTACCATTCTCTATAGGGTGGCAAAGAAGATGGAAATCCCTTTACCTTCAGTCTCCTCATCTGTGAAACGGGATCAGGGGACCTCCTCTTGAGGGGCGCTGAGGTAGGAGGTGCAGAAGGCAGTGCCTAGCATGTGGCAGGCTCTCCCAAGGCTGCTGTTCTGGAGATTCCCAGCCTTGTGGTTGAAACCTGACAGCCTAGCCCTCCATACCAGTCTCAACACCCGGAGACCATAGCACGCCTCACGAGACTGACATCCAAGACATCCCTGCTCCACCGGGTGAGGCCACAGGGACCAGCGCTCGAGTTCTCTGGCTCTGCCACCCTGTGCCTGCGTCCCACACCCCACCCCAGACAACTGCTTCTGGCAAAGCCAAGAGATCATCAAGACTGAGAAGAAGAGGGGCTGGGCTCTGTGCTCGGACTCTGAGCCCGCAGGTCAACGCAGGACATCGGTCATCTGGACAGGTTGGGCCATAGCAGGGTAACCTCCGAGGAGGCCTGGGGCCCTCCTCTCTTCCTCTACAGTCCCCTTCTCCCCACCCTAGATTGGCCGCCTTGTTGGGGATGGTGAGAGGTTACCATCTCTCTATGGTTTGGGGTAGGGGTTTGTTTGTTTGTTTGAGATAGGATCTCCCCCAGGCTGGCTTCAAACTTATTACATAGCCAAAGATGATCTTAAATTTCTGATCCTCATGCATGCCAAGTGTTGATCCCAGTTCTACAGACGTGTGCCACCACACCTGGTTATGCTATGCTAAGGTTCAAACCAAGGGCTTTGCTCATGCTAGGCTACGGCTCTCCTGGGTGCTCGTCCCGATCGACATCCCTTGCCCTTGGTTGTTGTGCTCCTGAAGCAGGTTTGAAGCAGAGGGCAGCCCACGGCTTGTCTGAAACTCACAGTTCAGCTCAGGCTGTACTCAAATTCGCTATCCTCCTGCCTCCGCTGCCCAAATGCTAAAGTTACAGGTTTGTGCTACCACACACTGGCTATTAATGTCCAGTATTACAAACAGGAAAACTGAGGCTCAGAGCATAAGGGAACATCTCTACAGGCCAGCAAAGAGCAGACATGACAGTAGGCTGGCTTTCCACTCAGTTCATCTAGAGGGTCCCAGCCTCAGGCAGCAGACCCAAGGGCCTCAGACCACAGACGCAGGGAGGCGGTGTGCTTACAGCACGCAGATGGAAGTGATGCAGAGCACGCTCACATGCACAGCTGTGTTTTTAAAAGCACGCCGCCAATTGCATTGTGATGAATGAGATGTAAATCCATTTCAAAGCTTTGCAGATTTCTGAGCAGCGTCTGTCATCAGATAGTAAAAGCTGAGGACAGTGTGGAGGCTCCGGCATTCCGTGTAAGGGTGTGTGTGTGGGAGTGTTGGGGGTGCGTGTGCGCAGATGGCACACGTGTAGGGGCCAGAGATCAATGCCAAGTGTCTCCCTTGATCAACCTCCATCTTACTTTTAAAGACAGGCTCTCTCGCTAAAGCTGGAGCTTGCCAGTTTGGCTGTCCGGCCAGCAATCCCTGGGGTCCCCCTGTCTCTTCCTTTCTGGTGTTGCACCACCACATGCAGCTTTTTACGTGGGTTCTGGGATCCAAACTTGGGTCTGCATGCTTGCACGGCAAACACTTTGCCACTTTGCCGACAGAGCCATTCCCCCAGGCCTGGGTCTCAGCATCCTAGAGGATGGTGAGTACATAGCCCTGGGGTGGTCCCCGGGTCCTCTTGCTGTGCCAAGTCTACTGTTCACACCCACTGCTCTCGACACTGACCTCGACAGTGCTGGCTTCTGTGTAGGAGGCTGCTCACCTGGTCCCCAAGCACACCATGCCTGGATGGGGAGAGCGCCACCCAAATCCCACTTCCCTACTTGAGAAGCCCCTGCCCTGCTTTGAGTAATACTTAAATCTTCTCTGAAAAAGTCATCCCTTACAACCAGGGCATGAGACGGAGTGCTAGAGGGAGTGCTAGAGAGAGTGCCTGGGAAACCACAAAGGGCCCTATGCACACAGGCATCCTCCAAAATGTGGGATACAGGAGAGAATGTGGGAGCCCCCCATTAGCCCATCCCCAAAGCACCCAGGCAGATTTGACTGAGCACCTATCACGTTTCAGGCCCTGGATCTGTGTGCAAATCTGCACACAGGGTGGTTTTATGAGGCAGGCCCACTGGTCCCCATTTTACGGGCAAGGAAACTGAGACTGACCCAAAAAAGATTTATTCAAAATTGCAGGGTGCATGGTTGAGGAGCCGGCTCTAGACCTAGTTCAGAAAGTTAAGCTCTGGATTCTGCTCTTTCCAAGGGTGGAGAAAGCACATTCCAGGAAGAAGCAGGCTTGGGCTGATCCCCATCTGAAGGTCTCTGATCCTCTCACCCAAAGGTTGATGCCCTACCTGGAGGGCCTCACCTGGAAGCAAGGCTTACAGAGCCTATCTGGGTGGTCTTCCAGATGTGAGGCACAGAGACCAAATGCTCCCTGCATCTGTTACCTTGCCCCTCCCTGACTCTCTAAACCCAGGCCTGAAATGGGCAGTGTCCACTGGGCAGGACTTTGGTGGAAGAAGGCAAAAGTCAGGCCCCTATGGATTAAAAGGCCATCCATCAAGAGCTCGGCGTGCCTCTGCCCCACCTTTCTGGCTGAGATACCCCAAAAATCTGCAGGACAGTTCTTTGGGACTGGACAGTGGGATGGGGTAGGAGGACACGTACCTTCTGCTGAGAGTCCCCAGGAGCAGTAGGGTGGGCCTCGGGTAAGCACCTCTTGCAGGATGATGCCCAGGCTGAAGACATCGCCTTTGAAGCTGGCCTTCCCGGATCCCCCAGACCCCCGCAGCAGCTCAGGAGCTGTCCATAGAAGCTCTGCAATTGTAAGAAAGGGTCTCCTGCTGCCAACTCTGCGCCCAAGAGGACCTAGGAGTATCTGTTCTCCTGCAATCCCAGGTCAAGGGCCTTAGGTTCTTCCAGAACAGAAAACCCACCAATTCCAGGTCCCAACACAAAAACTATGGGTACCTCCCCCTCCCCTTGCTTCACAAATGCCAATACAGCACACCCTACAGGTGGCCCCCTACCATAACCCAGCCAACCTTCTGGGTCTCGCTGTGGCCTGGGAGAACAGTGGAATTCCAGGAACTCTTCGTAACCATGGTCAGTGATCTTGAGCACAAAACGGCTGTCCACCACACAGTTCCTGGACTTGAGGCGCCCGTGGGGGAACCGCCAATGGTGCAGATACCTCACACCCTGGGAGGAGACATGTGAGGTCATTGAGGAGTGAGAAGGACCATAGAACGTCCACGGGACCCAGAGGCCTCTGACCTCAACTTGTGTTTGATATTGTCAGATTTCAAAGCTGATGTGGGATTCCTCTCTGTATGCTGTGAATATGTTTATCACCATTGGTTGATAAAGAAGATACTTTGGCCTATGGCAGAGCAGACTGTAGCTACATGGAAAATTCAAACAGAGAGGGAGAAATAAGGCAGAGTCAGACAGACACCACATAGCTGCCCAAGAAGCAAGAGGTGAGGCAGCCTTGTGGTAAAATGTAAAATAATAGAAATGGGCTAAGATGTAAGAGCTAGTTAAGAATAAGCCTGGGCTGTTGGCTAGACAGTGTTGTAGTTAATATAGTTTTTGTGTGATTATTGGGGTCTGGGGGGCTGGGAAGTGAAAGTGGGGTCTCCGTTTACACAAAGCTGTGGGAAATCTGAGCGTGTCCCATCTCCCCACCCCCTTGACTCTTAGCTCCTGGGGAGCCTCTCACTCTGATCAGATCCAACAGCAGGGAGGCCTTGAAGGTCCAGTCGAGCTTCAGGGCCTCATTCCGAAGCAGGTCCTCTAGGCTGCCGCGGGGACAGTGCTCCAGCACCATGGCACAAAACTCGGGGCCCACGAAAAGGCCCAGGAAGGCAGTGACATTCTCATGCCGCATCTCCCGCATCTGCAGAGGCAAACGGCACCTTAGAGACCCCTGGGCATCAAGGTGCATGGATGGGACGGGTGCATGGATGGTGTGAGCTGATGGGTGGGTGGATGGGCAGATGAACAAGAGGATAAGTGGATAGATAAGGGGTAGTGGGTGGGTACGGGTGGTGGATGGCCAGTAGATGGGTGGATAATTGAATGGATGGACTGACGGGCAGATGAATATAGACGGACAGTGATTGGATGGGTGAAGAGGTGGGGGGATGAGCAGACAGACACATTGATGGATAGAAGGGCAGATTGGTAGAAGAATGAATGAATGAGTGAATGAATGAATGAATGAATGGAAGCATCAATTGATAGATGAGTGGAGAAGATGTAGGAACCTCCAGAGTCAGATCTAGGTCTGTTTCTCCACCTGACTGATACCATTGATCTGAATCCTATCAATCCTCTCTGCAGCAGCCTACAATATTGATCAGAAGGCTCCTGACTGCAGCGAAGGAAGGCAGCTCCCTAACGCAGGGCCCAAACTGGACAGATCAAACCCTTGACTGGCAAGGCCTTCTTCACAAAGATGGCTCAGAGATCAACTAAATGGGGAGGGGTGGCTGCATGTTCTCCCTCCTCTGAGAGCCCCAAGAACAGCCTCAAAGCCGTTCCTACTCCTGCCATGGAGAGGTGACCTCTGTCCCTCTCTAAGTGTGCCCTGTTACTACCATGAATTACTGAACACCGCAGGGGCAGTCTTATATGTTTTGGGGTCCAGGTTTTAGGAAATGACAGCTCCTATTTCCCATCTCTTGCAGTACCCCAAGACCGTCCCTGAATCCGGAGAGACCAGTAGACAGCTTTAAGAGTTTAAGAAAGAAGTCAGATCACACCAGACTCCATCCTCACTGGCCTTGCTCATGAATGGAGATCTTTGGGCCCTCTGAACCAAGAAACCACAAGATTTTCTAAAAAGGTTCTAGTAATAAATATTTTAGGCTTTGCACATCTCCGTCACAAATACTCACCCTGCCAGGGAGACGGGATCGCAGCTAGAGACAAAACATAAAGGAGAGAGCATGGCTGTGTCCCTACTTCTTTATAAAGATAAGCAATGGGTCGGATTTGGTCTACAGGTCACGGCTCGCCCAGTTCTGACTGCTGAACCCCATACGCTGATCTCCACCCATCATAAAACTGAACAGAATCACCCAACTGAGCCCTAACCAAATTCCTTACGAAAGTGTAAGTCATAAAAGCACTGCTGTTTTTGACCACTGTGTCTTGGAGTACATTGTTATACTCCAATGGATAGTCAGAATGGCACACAGTGAAGACTCAGAGAAGTTCTGGGGCTACCCTGAAGCAGCCCCCAAACTTGGTTGACCTTTCTCAGAGATGCTGCTCACACTGGCTACAAGGGAAGTGCCTAACTGCCCCTGTCATGTAATCTCTCGGAATTTCATTTCAGATAGCCAGTGCTGGGTATAATAAAAAATAACTAAAGCCACAATCTGATGAAATCCCCCATTTCTCAAAGGCATGCCACTTGCCAGGGACAGTTCTGGGTTGTTCTGTATACACCCTGTCCTTCTCACGGCTCTCCTGGGCTGGGTAGTGTTGGCTCTGTCTTACAGGGAGGGGACACCAGGTGGTCCAGGGAAGTAGGACACCAGGAGATCTCCCTGAACCCTGCCCTTCTCACAGCTCTCCTGGGCTGGGTAGTGTTGGCTCTGTCTTACAGGGAGGGGACACCAGGAGATCTTCCTGAGTTCTGCCTTCCCTCCCCTGTGCCTCTCTGATGGTGATATTTTTGGGAGAAGGTGCTTATACGGTCCTTGATGGTGACTGAAGTTCCCTCGGGAAACAGAACCTCTTCTCCTAAGCCCCAAACTCTGCCCGGCTTATGAGTAAACAACAGATACAGGGATGGATACAGGGAAGCAGGCACAGACTGAGGACCCTTGGTGGTACCCAGATTCCATTGCTGGGGGAGGAAGAGTTTGCCAGAGAGCTATAAGGCTTATGTTACATGGCTTGCGGGATGCTGGTGTGTGATGGTGACCACGATGATGACATGTCACTGGGCAGTGCTAACAATGAAAGCAATGACTCTCGGGCCAGAAGCCTGCCCAGGGAGTAGGGACCAGTCTAGACAGTGGGGGTGTCCTGAGCACATGCCTCTCTGGCCCCCTGCACCCCTCTGTCTATGGTCCTACCTTCCTCAGGAGTCTGAGGCTGCTCGGCCGCAGCTCAGGAGCCGTGCCTGCTTCAAACTTCTTCAGCCACACCCAGTCTCCCTGTTTAAGCAAAACAAGAGGGTTTTGTTTTGTTTTGTTTTTATAATCCCAGCACTAGCACTCGGGATACAGAGGCAGGCATATCTCTGTGAGTTCAAGGCCAGCCTGGTCCACAGAGCGAGTTCCAGGACTGGAGAGAAACAGAGGTGAAGGAGTAGATCGGTGCGGAGAGAAGGGGGACACTGGGAGGAGAGCAGAGAGGGATAGCTGTGGTCGGGATGCTAAAGAAAACATAAATAAATAGACATGAACATAAGAACAAGAGCCTGCCCGCTTTAGTTCACCAGCTGGGCCATCTCAGGCCAATCCATCATCTCTTGCACTTAGCTGCTACCCTATACATCCCCTTCTTCTGCGTTCTGAGCGGGGCATACCCTGTCAATGGGAGCAGTAAGCAGACTTGATGGAGGTGGGTCATTTGTCTATCTGTTGCTTTCATTGGTTAATTAATAAAGAAACTGCTTGGCCTTTGATAGGACAGAAAATTAAGCAGGCGGAGTAGACAGAACAGAATGCTGGGAAGAAGGGAAATGAGGCAGAGTCGCCATAGCTCTCCTCTCTGAGATGGACGCAGGTTAAGAATATTCCTGGTAAGACACCACCTCGTGGTGCTACACTCATTAGAAATGGGTTAATCAAGATGTGAGAGTTAGCCAGTAAAAGGCTAGAGCTAATGGGCCAAGGAGTGTTTAAAAGAATACAGTTTCCGTGTAACTATTTCAGGGCATAAGCTAGCTGTGCAGGAGCCGGGCAGCGGCCTGCCGCTCCTCACTACACAGACTTTATTGAGACTCGGGGGGGCAAGGCTCTGACTGGTGGACCCTTCCTCACTCTACCTCCCTGGAACCCTGAGACCTAGGTAGATAACATCTAGTCCGAGCCTCAGCTTCGGGCTCATGAGGACTAATGAGGTACAGCCAACGAGCAGGTCCTGGCTGGAGGCCAGCTTTACCATGCAGGGCTCAGGCACCTGTGATACTCAAGTTGTGTCTAGGGATTCCAGAAGGGTGTGAGAGGATGAGGCCCAGCTCCCAGCGTGGTCCCAGCCGCCCCCCAGCTCTGGTCCCTAGCGGGTTGCCCCCACAGTCCCTAGTGGCTCGCTGGTCCCTAGCGGGTCACCTCCGCGTAGCCTCACCTGCAGCCTGCTGGCTATTGTGCTCTATGTGTCATAAAAGCCCCGCTTTAGAACAAAAAGGTGGGGTTGCTGAGGGGCGGGGAGAAGGTGGAAAATAAGCCACAAGAGCCTTGTACTGTTTCCTATGGAAACAATTAGCCAAGTTCAGTAAGCACAGCAGCCATAGGCAAAGAACCATATATTAGTATATATTAGTAAATACTTGTACTTGAGACTAATGGCCTCTGGAAAATGGCTATGTTCTCAGCAACCGTGATATGGCTTTTCTGACCTTTGACTCTGTAGATTCCCTGTGAGCTGGAGGTGCCTGTGACTGGGTATTGCCTTCACCTGGGTTTTAGGGTCTGGGGATCTCACTGCTTGAGCAGGTGGGCGTTCTGGGCCAAAGCCGAAAAAAGCCAAGCCGCTGAGACTAACTGATTCCCAAGGTCAGCCCCTGAACCATGCTGGTGGGAGGGAAGTGTCCTGTTTCCTAGTTCTGGGGCTGCTGTCTGTGTGCTAGGGGAACCAGGAAAGTCGCAACAGAAGGAGACCCCAGAAGCCAAAGACAGTCTTGCAGGGCTGGCGTAGGGTAGCGACAGCCCTCACCTGATACAGGGCCACGTTGGGATGTTCCAGGACGGCCGGTAGGCTCCTTGCTGACCCCTGAATCACCGACCTTGGGCTCCCACCTTCCACCATACTTCTTGGCTCGCTGCCACCATCCCCACGCAGCCTCTGGGACAGAAGCAGGGGTGATCAAGATGTCAGACCCAACCTGCCCCTCTGCCTACCTGCCCACCCAGCCCAGGTCTGCCCACCCACCCGCCGACTGGGAGTCCTCTGGAGGAAGGTGAGGTCCTGGGCTGTCAGCAGGATTCGATGGGGGCCCCGCACCAGCTGCAGCTGCTGGAGGCCTAACCTAGAAGTGAGAGACAGCAGGGCCTCAGTCAGACTCTCAGCCCTGCCTCCAACTCGTCTTTCCACATCTCTTCCTGTGTCAGCTTCAGGGTTGGTAAGCACTGAATACTGTGTACTCAGACCATTGGCCTTGGGATCAGGTCTGCCACTTCCCTGATGGGCCTACTGATGCCTACACCTGTTTCCTTGTTAGAGGTGAGAGCGGATATGGCTGGGGCTTTGGAGCTTCTGAATTCAGGCACACAGAGGGAAGAAGAGTTTGTAACGCTGAGGGAATCCCTGGGCTGGATCTGGCTAGTCCCGCACTGCACAAACAGGAGCCTGAAGCTCAGAGGCAGAGCCTCATCCAGAACCACAGGCTTCTGCCACAAGTCTCAAGCAGAGCTCTCAGGAGGCAACCAGGGCTCCTAGGAGGCTGTAGGCCCTGAGATCAGGAAGTAGAGGTGGGGAAAGCCCCTGTCGGTTGCTAATGGACAGGACCCCATTGGACGGGATGCAGAAAGCTTGAGCTGGGTCTGTCAGCTTCACCTGATGAGGTAAGCAAGGACTCCCCCAATCAGTGCCAAGACACAGGCCAGTGTCAGAGTCAGGAGGCCATCTGGTGGCTGCACACCTGTGGGGGGGGGGTAAGAGGAGGGAAAGAGGCAGGTGTCATTAAAGCAGTGACCATCCCCTCACAGCCCGGCTACTGCCTCCTCCAGTCCCTGCCCTGTGAGGTCTCCAGCCATTCCTGCGGGTCACAAGCTGAAACTCCTGGAGGCCTTTGTTTTCAAGAGTATCCACGGGAGGGCGCTCTATGTTCTGCTCTCTCCTCCTGAGAGTGAGCAGTGGCGGAACAGGAGGTGGGATTTGCTATTTGTAGAAGAAAAGAGGGGCAGATGGGCAGGTGAGGGTTTCAGCTCCCTTCCCTCCCCAAGGAGGCTTCTTGGTATTCACATTCCGTCTGCAAGGAGGATATCCCGTGATGTGGGATGCCCCTCTGTATGCCGTTTTATTACCATTGGTAAACAAATGCCAGTAAGAAGCCTGAGCCATTGGTCAAACAATCATAATTAATATTAAGCCTCCGAGTGATTATTTTATAAGCAGCTGCAGGGACCAGCAGGCGGGAGAGAAACCCAGTCCAGCGGGAGCAGGCAGGCTAGAGAAAAGTCTCCAGCTACAATGCTGCCTGGTTAGGCACCCTGCTGTGTGCGTGAAACTCAGGGGAGGAGCTGATGTGTAAGGACCGTGGAGTCAGGGATGTGGCTCGGGGCTTGAGTGCTCACTTATGAGAGGAACACACACATCTCAGAGAAGATGTGCTCAAGCAAGCTGAGGTGGCCCTGGGGTCAGAAACCCAAGCATTCCTGCCAAGGGAGGCCTGATGGGGTGGCATGTGTCTGGGAGGGTGCAAGAGTTGCTGTGTCTACAGATTTGGTCTGGAAGAACAGGGTTGGCCAAGCCTGGGACAAAAGGAGGCACAGACAGGAACATACCCAAGCCTGGTCCACCTGTCACTGCTGCCACAGTGAGCATGTGTGCTTTAGGGGATGTGCTTGCATGTATGTGACTGTATGCACATGTGTGCACTTCCCTGCGTTCATAGTCACGTGTGTCATAAAGGACAATGGCCAGGATGGATGAATGACAGAAATCAGTCTGTGTGGGTGTCTTGTCCCGCAGCCCCCAGTGGACATAAGGAAAATGAATCCTGTACTTGGAGCCAACAGACTTGGGTCCAGCATGAGCTCAGCCACTGACTTCTTGTGTGACTCTGGCAAGTCACCAAGACTTTCTGAACTTCAATTCTTTAATGTTGTCTATGGGAGGTAATGCTGTGGGAATTTTAGGAGATCTGTGAGCTGGGGGCATCCTAGCCCTGATCACTCAAGGGAGGCCTTGCTGGTCTCCTGGTGTTTCTTAGCTACTGGCCACACCTCCTTTTAAAGGTCATAGCTCTTCTTTATATTTTCTCTTGCCCCCCTTTACAGAACTATCCACGTAGAGAGTTTTAGTAAAGGTGGATTTGTAAACAGTTGGAGAGAAAAGATAGAGTCATGAACGAGTGTATGGTTGGGCTAGATAGGTGAATAGAGTTGGTGGTACCTTGATGGAAGGTAGTTAGGCCAGTGAGAAGATGGTGGATGGATAGATGGGTGGATGATGGAAGAATGGATGGATGGATGGGTGGATGAGTAGACAGATGGATAGAAGGATAGGTTGACCAGTGAGAAGATGGGTGGATGAATGGATGGATGGATGGATGGATGGATGAAGGATGGGTAGACAGATGGATGGAAGAGGTGTATGGATGGATGGATGGATGAAGGATGGGTAGACAGATGAATGGAAGAGGTGTATGGATGGATGGGCAGATGAATGGCTAGACAGGTGAGAGATTAGTGGGTGAGCAGTGAATTACCTCTTATGCATAGTGTGTTGGGGTCGAACCAGCAGCTGGCATCACGGGCTGGAGGGCTCCCTCCAGGGAAGTGTATAGCCTTTCCCAGGGCCTGTACCTGCCATGTGTTTGTGTCCAGGATGTGGGTGGGAACCAACTGGCTTCCTTCACCGTCTGTGTCCAGGATGACATATTGGGCTAGCCTTCTGCCTTTCCCATCCATCTGGATTCTCTGGCTAAAACCAGCCATATCAAGAGTTCTTGTGTGGTCCCCTAAGTGAGCCCCTGAGAGCCCTGCTCCATGGTTCTCAGAGCGGTTCAGGGCATAGGCCAAGAGGATGACAGCATCGTAGATCGTTCCAAAGAGTGGGGACACCTGTGGAAGAGAAAGTCTTCATCCTACCACCCTGGACATCTCACGGGCTTGCAGGGTTGTTTAGATGGTCATTCTCTCCCCCAAACAGTCTCTTTGGACACACATTGCCCCAGCCCCACTGAACAACCTCACTGCCTCCATGACTGCCAACACTATGCTTCTTCCTCTATCTCAGAAGTCTTGTAGGCATCTCAAACCTTCCAAAAGCAAAACTCTTGGCTTTAGCAGTTTCTACCTCGTTGCTCTTTGTTTGGGTCCTCATTTGAATGTTTCCCAATCCCTCAGGGCTCCACTCAAGAGTCCTCTCCTCATGGAGGTCTTTCTGGTCCATCTTGTCCCCACTGTCCATTCCCCTATTCTAACCTCTCTCCATCCTTCGGTCCTGGTCTACCTTCTTGGCAGAATGATCACTGTTTGGATTTGTTTATCTTGTTTCCTGGTTTTGGTTTACATCCCCCAGTAGAATGAACCTTGTCTTTTTTATTACCAGCCCCCTGTCACCTGACATGGTGGCACATGAAAGCCTCAGTTCTTATCTTTAGATGAACAACCTCCATCAGCTCCTGCATCCCTGTCACCACCTCAAGGCAGTCTGTTTTCCTTCATTCAAAGCAGGCACTGGGATTCGGCTGACTCCTATAAGCCAAAACCATGCCAGTAGTCACTCCCCCACCTCCACTAGTCCTTTTCAGATTCACAGTGGTGACCTCCAGAAACCCACTCCCGACACCTTCTTCTAGTCTCCACAGCCGGCTAGAGAGATGTGATGGAAGAGAAGTGGGGTGCCCCAAGAGAAAGTGCAACTGAGTCCACCATGCCTGGAGGTTATATAGCAGGCGGGAAGATGGGGGCGGGCACAAGCCAGCACCTGCCGGCTAGGCAGGCACAGGTCATGTGGCCACAGTGGGGTGGGGCTGGCTATCCCAGTGGGTCCCTAGCCCAGGCAGAGGTCTGTAGTGGATGCAGTGTGCCCATATTCTGAATCAGGGTCCCACCTTTCAGGCTGCAGCGAACCGACACACCCACCTGCTCTGTCTCCAGTAGGGAAGGAGCCCCTCCACTCATCTTGGTAGCGGTGAAAGCATGATTCTCAGGACCGGACTCCAGGCTGATAGTGAGAATCGAGTCATAGGCTTCCTGCAAGGGTCCACGGTCACCCAGGGCCAGGTAGGAGCGGTTGCGGTAGGGCAGGGCAAAGAGCAGAGCGTCGTAGGGCAGGAAGACGAGTCTCCCGTCTGCCAGGCCCTCCTCCCACGCGCGGCGCAGCAGCGTACTCTGCTCCAGGCCCCCCAGCAGCGCCGAGTGCATGCACAGCACCACAACTGGGGGTGAACAGGACAGGGTCACCTTCACACTTCAGCACTTGCCGGAAACCCAAATCCCGAGGCCCTCAGAGCTCCCCAAATCTGTGGTCACACTTCTAGTCCCAGCCCCTAAGCATTCCGGGTATGAGTTGAGAGGTGACCTCAGTCTGACTCCATAGTGATTATGGCTGAGGTCACTATAATCCTAAAATCAAAGAGGCTGCAAAGAAATTACTGCATGAACTAAAGAGGACACAAACAAGCAGCAAATGGAAGAAGTCAGCATTTGTATGGAAGGGGATTCCATACAAAGAAACACTGGAAGAAGAGGATAGTGGGTAAAGATGCTTGCCACATATGTTGCAGATCTGACAGCCTGTGCTCAATCCCCAGAACACGCCTGTGTTCCATAGCATGGGCATCCACACACTCACATCATAATACACATCATCATACATACACACATCATCACCATCATTACTGATTTCAAAAGAGATACTGGAGGTCAAGTTCAAATAGTGAAGGTGAATAGTTCAATAACTCAATAAAAAAAACTTAGTGGAAAACCTCAGCGCAAAATGAATCAAGCGTTAGACAGAGACTGTCGGGTCTTGAAGTCAAAGTACATGAATTCCAATATTCAGACAGTGGTGAAGACAAGAAAGTGTGAACAGAGCACATGAGGTCAATTCAGTGCCATTAAAGGGCTAGACCTACGAGCCATGGACATAGAAGAAGGAGAATTCCAAGGAAATGCATGGAATATACATTTAATAAGAGTATCAGAGAATTTCCAAAACCTAGGGGACTATCCAGATAAAGAGGCGTTTAGCATGTCAGACAGACAAGACAGCCCCGTGTCATAGCACAGCTGAAACACTGATGATTCAGAGCAAAGGGTCTGTGTTGAGAGCTGCATTAGAGAAGTGCCAAGTCCCATCCAGAACAGGTCTAGCATGGTAATAGCAGATGGCTCAACAGGAATCCTAAGAGTCATGGACAGTACTTCAATCCCTGAAAGATAATTAACTGAGAACGCAGATTACTATTCCCAGCAAAGTTATTCCTCACACTATCCTTCTATATAAAACAAAAGCAAAGACATTCATGACCACTGAGATAGCATGACACAAACGAGAAAGATAAACACATCCATAAGGAGACAAAAAAGGATAAACTACACAAGAAAGATGTAACTCATTTAGGACTGGGAAAGTACCAAATATTACAAAAATAACAAAGTGACGGAAATGAATGCATGCATTTCAATAAAAATCCTGAATGCTAACAGTTTCAATTCCTTAATTAAAGACATAGATTATTGGATTAGATATCAAAGAATTAAAAAAAGCAAAAACAGCACCCATCTATTTGTTGTCTATAAGAAAGACAGCCTTTGTTTGAAGGATAATAAAAGATATTCCAAGTTAATGGAAAGCATGCAAGTGTTGCAATTCTAATATCTGGCTAAATAAACTTCAAATTTTAAAAAATCAGAAAAGACAAAGTCAGTGTGTTTGGTTAAAGGAATGGTCTTTTAGGATGGTACTGCCAATATGAACATATATGCACTGAACGCTGAGGTACCCAGTTTCATGAAACAAACAATACCGGATGCAAAGGTGCCAGTTGATCTCAGCACAGTAAGAGTGGATGACTAACTGGCTGCGTTTTTGGACACAGAGCAACTCTGAACAAATAAAAAAACCTGAGATAATTTTATCTATTGTATCTGATGTCAGTGTACTGAAACCATAAATCAATAGCGAGAGAACCTGTGCAAACTGGAGACTGGACGGCGCAGTCCTGAATAATGAATGAGTTGTCAAAGAATTGGAGGGTGAACTTTAAAATTTCTAGAATCAAATGAAAATGAAAACACAGCAGATCAGAACCTGTGGGATACAATGAAAGTAGCTCTGAGAGCTACACACACACTCATACACACACACACGCACACACACACACTCATACACATACCTACACACATACACACATACATACACACACATGCACACACATACACACACTCATGCAAACACATACAGATACACACTCACACATACACCACACATACAGATACACACATACACACGCATGCACACACACACACCACACACTGTTCTATTTTATTTTATTCTCTATTCTTTTTATTCTCCCTCCCTCCCTCCCTCCCTCCCTCCCTTTCTTCCTCTCTTTTTCTTTAATGCTAGCCACAATTAGATCTTTGTTACACTCCTGAAACTTTCAAAGACAACCACCAAGAATGCCGTGGACTTCACAACCCACATTTGGACCAAGCTTATGATCCTGACGCTCTGCCAGAATACTATGACAAACTCCTCACTCTCTGGACTGCCAGAGGAAGCCTTCAGCAAGGATGGAGACTTGACAAGCGCTCAGTCCAGCTGGTATAGACAGGGTCTCCTTGTGACCATGTGATGTCCCGGCTGCCTACAGCAGAGTGGACCTAGGCATACTTACTTTTCAGACCACGCACACTGTGTAGTTGTTTGCAAACCTTCGTGGCCTCCTTCTCTCCAGGTCCCAAAGAGGTCACCAGTCCAATGGAGAGCCCGTGGGCCCTGAAAGCTGTGGCCAGCTGCTGGGCTGTGGCTAACCAGATGTCCTGGTGAGAGGACACGATGGCCAAGCGGGCCCAGCCGAAGTATCTCATGACAGACAGTAGCACATGGACAGCAGAAGGCAGAGTGGGCACCAACTCACCTCCTCCCTCTGGAGCTCCACAGGCCCAGGAGAAGAGGGACTTGCCCCAGCCTTGGGCCAGCAGAGCTGCCGCTGGGCAGTATCCAGGATTGACAGGGCCCACAAAAGCAGCCACTGTGTCCTTGTGGGCCACGAATGTGGCCAGGGCATGGGGGGTATCACAGCTTGTGGGTATGACCTTGAAATCCAGATGTGAGCCCAGCAGCAGGGAGGCATCCTGGTTGACTCGATCTACAGCCAATTGGGCAGCCATGCTGGGGAGTGCCTGAGCAAAGATGGGGTCACAGTCCCAGGGACCCAGGATTCCAAGGATGAAGGTCTCTCTTGCCCATGCTGGCGGGGAAAGGGAGTCAGCCCACAGGACACCCCAAAATACCACAGTGAGAACTGATATGGAAGAGGCTTTCCTCGGATGACAGACAGTGAGCCCCCACCGGCTCTGGCAGGGAAGTCGGGTCTTCCTGTGTGGTGCTATCCAGTCCTGGCATTCAAGGTTCAGGTACTGCTGCAGTCCTGGGGGAGGAGCATGAATGAGCCTCACTGTCTAGCCTTTTGGCCGTTTCTCATATTGGTACATAAGACACTTGGAGCCATGATCTGAAGGACTCCGTAGGACTGGCTCAGAACTGTGAATACAAGCTGAGCCCCAGGCTGGACTTCAAACAGGATATTGCCTACAGAAATAACACCAAGACCCAATCCCTTGCCTCCAAGTCTGTCTTCTTCCTCTGAGAATATAAGCAGCAAAACTCCTCAGAAGTCTCAGTATGGTGGGACTCAATGTCCCACCTCTATTACCCTGTGATTGCTGCTTCTTCTTTCTCTTGTCCTTAGGAGGACCAAGCCCTCCCTGCCGTGTCGCTGTTCACCTCAAGCCTAGCTCCACCCAAAGGTCCTGGCTGCAGAGTCCAAGGTCCAGGGAACAAAGCCCACGTGTCAAGTGCTGTAGCTCATGTGCTGGGTGTGTCCAAGAGAATTGGAGTTACAGTGTTCATGCTACACCTATGTGTTCCATCCCTGGCATCCTTCACAGACCTGCTTGGATTAAACGGCCTCTCTAGCCCACTGTATAGAAGAAGAAGCTAGGGGAACTGACATGAAGTTAGTAGGAAGATGAACTGTGACCCAAGTCTATCCAGCTTGGAGGCTCCACCCAGAATTTGACCTTCTCAACCAGGATGCTTGGACTTCCCTCTGAGTACACTTTTCTCTGTCCTACAGAATATCAGCAAAATTCCCTGCTGGCAGACTCAGCGTCTCAAGAGTTCTGTAGCCAGTGACCTGCAGGGACCCTAAGAGCCGAAGAGCCTAACAGGCCCACTTCTGAATAAGGCAATGGCTGGTTTTCACCTGAGCTCTGCTGCTGATTCAGGACACAGAGTCCATATCCCTGAGTTCCTGCTGGTAGGACACAGTCCCTAAATAATACTACAGCCAGTGGCCTGTCGTAGGACACGGCAGGGCAGCCTTTCACTACAGCTTTGGTCCTGATTTGTAGCACATGGTCCACACCTTTCTGGGCCCTGGTTTCCTCAACTGTGCAAAGAGAGCTCGGAGCACATCTCAAGTCTCTAAACATCCTTCAGCACTGATATTCCATGAGCTGGTAGAACACCTAGAGACAGGGATCTCTGTCTCTAAGCTTACCCATGTTCTCTTCTAAATATCCCCCCAGGGCGTAAGCTCCTTTGGTCCCACTGTAATGGCCACAGAAAGGGCCACCCTGAAGTGGGGAGGGGATTTACATTTTTTTTTTTTTTTTTAGAATTGGGGATGACCTTAGGGTTAGCTGCTGCTTGGTTTATGAGGCCAAGAACACGGAGCTAAAGGCTCTCATCAGAGTCCTGGAACTCAGAGATGGAGAAGTCTGTCTGCATGAAGACACCAAACCAGAGTGATAGCAGCCCACAGGACAAGGATGGAGAATTCCTATCAGCCCAGGGTCACCCCCTTTACCCCACCCCTCTCTTCGGGGCATGCTCCCAGTATACTCACCTGCCATGGTGGCCTTTAGAGTAGACACTGCATCTTTGTCAGTCCTGAGGTCCCCACACCCAGTCCTCAGAGGTCAAACTGTCTGAGCGCTCTCTGGCCCAGGGCCTCCCGTGGTGTCCTGGCTGCCCTGCCGCTCCTGCTGTGTGCCAGCTTCCTGAGACTCCTGCCTGGGGAGTGCCTCAGACATGGTTCATTCCCTCCTGTCCCCCTTAGGAGCCCAGAGAAACCATTTGGAAAATTGGATCTGTTCAGACCCCAGGGCTCTGGGGAGCCACATCAGAAAGGAACGGAAAGTTGTGGATAGGAGGAGGGGAGAGAAGGTGTGTGCTTCAGCACTGTGGACAGCTCCTGTCCGCTGGGGCACCCGGGAGGCAGGGAGTGTGGACAAGTCCCAGGACCCAGCATCAGTCAGCATCCCTCATGTGCCGAGCACAGTTCATTCTACCCACAGAGGCTCTATTATTACTTTCACTTTAGAGATAAACAAAGTCTGGTCCAGAGAGTTTGGCAATTTGGTAGGGTACAGAACCAGTCAGTGGCTTCTCCTTACATGGCACCATGCTGGTCATGAATGAGGGGGCTTTTCTACCCTCCTTTTGGTTTGGATAATACTTCATTCCAGTGGGCTTCCCCGCATCCCTTCTCCACCTGTTCCCTCTTACCTGGGCAGCCAGCTCTTCTTGAGGGCCCTGTGTCTGCTAAGGGCTGGCACTATGCCCCGCCTCACCACTTAGACAACTTTGTCGAGTGGAAAATGTGTCTCGTTTTCTTTGTCACGTTATTCATTCAGCTGCAAATCACTAAGCACTCATTTCCCAGTTCTGTCTGGAGTGAGTCGAAGCCACTTTCCCCCGCTTCCCTCTGTTAAACCCCTAATTCCCACCCTTTTCCCCAAACTCATCTTCCTCCTACATATTTCCCTAGATAATTAGGTCCCATCATCATACGGAAAGAACAAAGATTTTTGCTCTTCACAGACTTTTTTTTATCAAGGATTGGGACTTTATAAAGTAGGTAGGTGTCATTTTACTGCTGAGAGGAGACGGATGTTGTCAAATGAGCATCAACTACCACATACATAATTTCGCACAAGAGTTTTATATCACTACACAGTCTTTAGCATGATTTTAACAGTCAAGAAAGAGCAGATATGTCATAAGTTATTCGGGCTGTGTATTTTTATATAGCCCGGGAGGGCTTCAGGGCCTCTGTCGATGTGCCAGGTGTGGGCCCCATTGGCTCTCATATCCCTTCTCTGAACCCTCAGCAGGCTGCTGGGCTAAACTCAGAGGGAGGAGCAAGGGAGGAAAGCCAGGACTCTGCATTCGCTGCAGGGACAACCCAGAAACTCCCAGCATGCTTTGTTATGGCTGCTGGCTGGTTTGAGCCAGTGGGAGACACTCACAGACATCAGGAGGACAGAGAAAGGGAGAAGCTGGGAAATTCTCCCCCTCACTCTGTAGGTATATTTTGAGCTATTTACACTTCTTTGTATTTCTGTGTGTATTTGAAAGTGTTCATCAGTTAAAGTAATAATATCAACAAACTATGTAGGGCTATGAATTTCACTCCTCAGCACTAATAAGTTAGGTTTTGTTTTCTTTTTCTTACTTACACGGCACTTAAAAAAAATTCTGGGGGCTGGAGAGATGGCTCAGAGGTTAAGAGCATTGCCTGCTCTTCCAAAGGTCCTGAGTTCAATTCCCAGCAACCACATGGTGGCTCAAAACCATCTGTAATGGGGTCTGGTGCCCTCTTCTGGCCTGCAGGCATACACACAGACAGAATATTGTATACATAATAAATAAATATTTTTAAAAAATTTCTGAACTATGTTTTTCTGTTTTCTTCTTACTTCATCAGGAGAACCTCTGTACCCGCTAGAGCAATAGTTCTCAACCTGTGGATCGCAACCCCTTTGTGAACCAAATACCCTTTCACAGGGGTGGCCTAAGACCATCAGAAAACACAGATATTTACATTATGCTTCATAACAGTAGCAAAATTATAGTTATTTAATTTTATGGTTGGGGGCTACCACAAGAGGAATTGTGTTAAAGGTTTGCAGCACTAGGGAGATTGAGAGCCGCTGCTAGATTGAGCTGCTCCAGAACCCCAAGTCCAAGACGACAAAAAACGGGCAACAGATAACCAGCGGCCCTCCTGCAGTGTATCTGCAGGACGGAAGTGAAAGACCCCCTCCCACCGACCCCACCTTCACTGCTTGGTTCCCGGCCCATTGCTCTGACTATGGAAAGGTACATCCGGCCATTAGCCCACACCCCCTCATCCACATACATCCTACGACACGGCCCCAACTGACCTTGTCTCAGCCCTAGCAATTCCTTTCTCTAGCCCATCAGCAAGGCGCTGGGTGACAGAGGAGGTAAAGCCAGCCAGCTCCCTGCTCCTGTGCCCTAGCAATAAAACACCCCCTCCAGGCAGGGGAGTCGTTCGACAATAGCAAAAGGTCTGTGTGACCTGCCATCATGGCTTCAACAAAACCGCTGGAGGTGAGGGAAACAGACACATGTGCAGCCCAGCTTCTAACTCTTTGTATGGAAAGGGATCTTCTCTTCCGCGAGGGAGAGTAGAATTAATCTCCAGGTTGTTACCTTCCCCGCTACGGGAACTGTTGCTCAGCAGCGCCCTCTGCTGTTCGCTGCTTGGACACACAGCAGGGGCGTAGCCGTAATAGAAGTTCACACTGCCCTGTGTAGGCTACATTCTGGCTCCCAAGGCTTCTTCCACCTATTGATGGAGCCCTAGGGTATGGGAGAAGCGTGACTGAGAGCCACAGGTCATCTTGTATACCGAAGTGCTAAGGACATGGACACACACAACACTAATAAATTATATTAAATTTAGCGCATGCTCTGTCTGGGGGTTCAGGTCTGTTTCTTCAGTAGTTCAGCAGGTGCCTTCCCACAACAGCCCAAATGGTGAAGCTGATCAAGAGCATGGAAGCTTTGCAGGAGGCCCTGGATGCTGCAGGAAGTAAGCTTGGAATGTTGGCTCTCCCAGACTGGAGACCTTGCAGAAGGATCAGCCCCTTTCATTTCCCCTCTGAGAAGTATCCAGCGTGCCACACTCCTTGAAGTGGCTGTGGAGGACTGTCAGGACGTTGCCGCGAACAGTGAACTCACAGGCCTGCTGACCTTCAAGTCTTATACGTGGGTCCAAAGGCCAGTGGCTTTTTCTGGGGCTAAGAAGGAAAACCTAGAAGCCTCTGTTAATGGATTTGCCTAACCTTGTTCTGAAAAGGTAAAACCAGCCACCAGTTGGTTAAAACCTGTTGTTTTCTAATCTGTGAAGAAGTATCAAGTACAGAAATTTATACCCAACTGCCATCTGATAAGTGGTAATGGAACATTAATTCTACTCTTCTTAAAAATTAAATCTAAAAAATTAAATTTAAAAAGGTTCATAGTTCCTGAGAGACAATGCTCAAGGTAGGCTTCTGACTTCCAACCCAACCCCAACACAACTGTGCCCACACCTACAGCCCCCCCATGAATATGCACACACAGAAAGAAAAGAGAAGGTAATGAAAGGGAGGGAGGGAAGGAGGAAGGGAAGGATGATGTTCCAAGGTGGCTTAGGCCATCTGGGCCCTGGGGTGACAGCCTCCTGAACCGCTGGCTCTCCTAGCTCTTACCACGGTGACATCTAGGATTCCAGCTACCCCCCTTAGCATCAGGTCCAATTAGCAAAGCGGCATCAACACAATCTACCGCCACAGTACTCCGTGGGACAGCCAGCTTAGCCAAGGTCCCTTAAGCCCTGTTATGACAGAGAACTGGAGCGCTGGATCGCTCTGGGGACAAAACAATAGAGACCTCTGTGTCCTGCACACTGCTCCTAATGGACTTCCTGAGGAATGGGATGGAAGACATTCGCTAGGACAAGAACCACAGAGCTGGGGCCAGAGACCGTTGACCCGTCCAGTAAAGCCAGCCAGGTTAGAAGCTTTCCTCAGCATTGTCTCAGGCTGCATGGGTGACAATCGTCTCTGTCCCCAAGGACCCATCCATCTTCTTTTCCTCAGTCAAAATGCCAGTGTGGTTGCAGGAGAGATGGCTCAGCACTTACAAATACTTGCCACTCATCCAGAGGACCCAAGTTGACTTTCCAGAATCCATGCTGGGCTGCTCATAACAGCCTGCAACTCCAGGAAATCCAGCCCCCTTTCTGGTCTCTGTGAGCACCCCTACACACATAATAATAAAATACTATTTTTTTAAAGAAATGCAAGCTAATAGAGGTGTAATAAGAATGACTACCCTTTTTTCAGGCATTCCCCTTCAGGCCTTCAGGGATGGAGTATTGCTCTGGCTGTGTTCTCTGGGCAGGGGTCTCGAAGCTCCCGTTTCATATTCCCTCCTCCAGAGCCCTCCTTTTCCAGGTCGGGGACTCCAGATGGCCACCTGTCTGCTTGTTGTACATGCCCACTTCCATCAAGTCTTTCTGGAACTGGGTGAATACCTACCACTTCCTCCATGGGGAAGGCCCAGGCCAAGAGCGCCCTGCTTGCTCTTTATTTCCTGGCAGCTAACACTCAGTGGTCAGAGTCTGTGTCTAGTAACCTCCAGCTTCCCTCCTCCATGCAGGAAGAGACTCAGTGTCCACTTGGCTCAAAGAGACCCAGTGTCCACCCTCATCTTTCCTCGGTGAGGTTCCGAGGCAGGGGACTGACTGTGAAGCAATGCATCCTCACTGTGGGGACTCCAGATAGTGTTTGACTCTCAAGCAGAACTGCAGACGGCTGCCCTCTTTCTCCCCGTGGATGCGGCAGGGATCCCCACAAGGAGAGAAAAGTGGGGAAACCCTCTGAGTCCTTAACCGGCCACCCACTCTAAGCACAGTTCTGCTCCATCCTTGCTCCCTCTCAACAGACGTGACACAGAAGGCTAGGTCCGCCTGCAGGAGGTTTATAGGGACCCATGAGCCGGTGAGGTTCAGGGTGGCTTCACTCAAATCCCTCATGATCAAGGAGTAAATGGAGGCAAGGTAGAAATCACTACCAAGGGGGAAATTCATCTTATGAAATGAATGGCAAACCCCAAGAATGGACTCAGATGTCTGGTCTGAGCCTAGTGACAATTCTTGCTTTTGGTTAATTAAAAATCACTAATCTTGAGGCCCTGTCTCTGGGTGGTACAGTCTCAGCTCCACGCTATCATCGCCATGGAAAACAAGTACTTTCACTGAAAACACAGACTATATATATATATATATATATATATATATATATATATATATCCTTCATATATACACGTATGTCTGAAGGAGGACTAACCAGGTGGAAGACATGGGATCTCTGTCTTCAGAGTGTGTGTGTCCCTTTGACATCTTGCCCTGGTCTGTCTTCATAGTGTGCGTCTGACCCTTTACCATCTTGCCCCGGGAGCCGGATTCTACTTGGCCATGCATGTAGAAACACATTGCTTATTTACGATGTTTTGTGCGTGAACGAGCATGCAGAGTTCACTTGGCCTAATGCCCACTGGGGCTGGAACGTGTTCTTCGCAACCTTGCTGCCTCTTCAGTAGCCCAAACACTGGAAGTCTTTCTTTCTGTCACAGGGCCATGACTACACTAAAGGCCAGGGCACCATGAGAGATGTTGGTGTCCACAGCGAAGTAACTTGGCCTCTCCTGGGTTAATATAACTACTCGGTTAGCTTGCAAACCTCACAGCCAGATGTTTGTACATGAGAAGATAAACCATCTTCTGAAACTATACCCAGCTTATCTGACTGCAGCAGATCAGAGGAACGTGTATCCTTTCCTATGCTCAGTGGGCAGGTCCAGCTACCTCTTTGGGCAGTGCTAGCTCACTTCTACTCACAAGCCTACGCCCCACTCAAATCTTGTCTATGTTTTCAAAAGTGATTTTATCTTTTGCAGAGTTAGAGTTTGAACCTCTGCACATGCTAGGCAAGACTCTGCCAGCCAGCTACACGCCCAAGTCACTTTGTCTGACCTGGTACCTTTTTCCCCATCTTATCTCCATTAGTTTCATGCCAGAACATCCTGCCTGTGGTGACAGGGATACAACGATTAGTAAGAAATTCCCACAGCTCCCAGAAACACTTCCACAATCGCTCTGGACTGGTAAGTCTGGACTGCCTCACTCTGGCGATTGTATCCACTCATTTGTTTCTGATGGGCAGGGGCTCTTCCCTATCTAGACTCCCGGGCTACTGTTGTCCACACTGACCTCACCTCTCCCTCCCCCCACAGAAGTCTTCAGCATGAGCAGGGCCCTACTCTTTGCTCTGCTGCAGGGAGCATGCTCCTGCTTCTCCTAGGAGGCTAGCAAGTGCTATATTTATCCTCTTCCCCAATGTGTCTGCTCCCCTCGGCCTCCGGATGCATCCCTCTCCCTGTTCCAAAGACGTTCTGACATTTCTTCTCTCTGAGGAAGGCCTTTGTTGAATGCAAACTCCAGCTCATCCACCCAGCAGATGAAAAGACTCCCGAGTGATCAAGGCAAAATATTTGATCCCGAAAACCAGCTCCCGTGTCAGTGATTTTGGCCCACTCTAATTTTAGCGTTTTTTCCCCCCTCTTGATCTAAACTTTTGGGGATTGGCGTGGACTTCAAAGTCTTTCACTGCATGTGAGGCTGGGTACCGGAGCCTCTCACTTGACCCTCATTTCGTACCACCCCCAAGTCAGCCTCCCAGGAAGATCACCCTCCGGGACAAGGTGGTCCTCCATCTTCCAGTCAGCTAAGTTCATGGTAATAAAGCCTTTCCTTCCCCCTCCCTTGCCTCATAACCAGTTGACTCTGTCGTCGGGGATCAGACCCAGCTTTTTGCATGCTAACATTGAAACCCATTGCTAGTAGTTTGGACCTTGGGCTTCTCCAGACTGTGCTGGGATGGAACCCTGGCTGTGGTCTGAAAGCAGTGAAGTGATGAAGGCATGGTCTGGGGAGCAAAGGAGGGGGTGCCCAGAAAGCCCTGCAGGGTCTGGGGAGCAAAGGAGGGGTGCCCAGAAAGACCTGCAGGGCCTGTGGAGCAAAGGAGGGGGTGCCCAGAAAGCCCTTCAGGGTCTGGGGAGCAAAGGAGGGGTGCCCAGAAAGACCTGCAGGGTCTGGGGAGCAAAGGAGGGTGCCCAGAAAGACCTGCAGGGTCTGGGGAGCAAAGGAGGGGTGCCCAGAAAGACCTGCAGGGTCTGGGGAGCAAAGGAGGGGTGCCCAGAAAGACCTGCAGGATCTGCCTTTGCTGCAAGGAGTTCAAGACAACTTGAAGCTTTAGAATTCTTACACCCATCCCTGGTCCCTAAATGTCTGTCCCATGTGGCTGGGATCCCATCCTTTGGAGTACAAGAGGTCATGACTGAATGCTGTCATCGGATCCTGAGTCTGGGCCTCCATTGTGCCATAACTGTCCCTGCAGGGCGTGAGGGACTTGGGTGTCATGGAAGCCCTCAATTATGTGATGATAATTTGCATCCTTTATTTCCCACATATAGACACACATCACATAGCAGTCGATGACAGACTGCATATGTGGGGGTGTGATTGTGTGGTCTAAGCATGCATAAGGCTGTGTGCCATCAGAATTTGTACATATAGGCTCTGACGGCCACATAGCAGTACAAGTGCCCAGCAGTGTGCTCTCCAGACTGGATCCCTGTTAAGGAACATGTGGCCGTAAGTATGTTGTCTCAGCTCGCCACTATCCTTACAATTGTTATCGTTGTCACAGGGGCTTAGTGCCAGAGCCCTGTGACATCCCAGGATAGGTACTGTCCCATTCTACCACCTAGGACAATTTGCTTCTTCCCTTTCTCCCTCGGCAAAAAGACTATTCTAGTATTGCACAAATACAGGGGAATATACCTGTATTTCACAACTCAACTCCTTATTTATTTTATGGTTCTAGGAATGGGACCCAGGCCTTCTGCGTAGGTAAATGCTTTGTCCCAGATCATAGTTCTGGTTCCAACAAATCAGCTCCATTGTCTTGTTGGGCTGGTCATTTCCCAGCACCCCTAAACCTAGGATTGAAACAGAAAACATACAGCCAGATTGTGCAACTCCAAGAGGCCCTTACTCAGAAAGGTCTATGCTCAAGATGGGGGTAGTGGGCTGACAGACGGCTCAGTGGGTAAAGGTACTTGCTGTCAAGCCTGACCACCTGAGTGCGGTCCTGGAGACCCACATGGAGGAGGGAGACTCCTAACTCCAACGGTTTTCTTCTGGCATACACACACTCTAAACAAATTCATTAATAATTTAAAAACCTTTAAAGACAGGTTCAGGCTGTGGAGAGGGTGGTTTCAGGAGCCCCCACAGACAGGTGATTGCCTGGGGAGAGGCTGTGGCCTCTGGTGAAAAGTCGCACCAGACCGCAGCAAAATGAAAAGCAAGCTGTGTGGAGTGGTGTGGCTTAGTCTGAACGTTCCAGACGCTACAACTGCTGTCCCATTTTGCAGATGAGGGAACTGAGACCCACAGAAGGCACAGCCGTGCGAGGACATGCTGTATGTTCTAGAAGTGTCTCTCTGAATTCTGAAGGGGAAGAGTGGAGTACGGCATTAGTTAGCTAATGAGCTACAGATACCTGAGAGGTGAATGTTTAACATAACCCCCCGGTTATTTTGCTCACGCATCTGTAATTTGGGAATGGCTGGGCAGGGAGAATTGTTGTATCCATTAGTTTTTCATTGCTTTGACCAAATGGCTGACAAAACCATTCAGGGAAGAAAGACCAGTTGGGGCTCACAGTTGATTCTGGGTCGGTGAGAGGCAGAACATCACTCCAGACACACGTAAGAACAATAATAAACCATGGGAACTGTCTTGAAACATGCCAGTCGCTCCCTTCTGTGTTCTTACAGAAGTGGTGACGACAGAGATGGTGGCTCGTGTCTGTGTCACGTGAGCTTCACGATGTCGCAGCGCAAAATTAAGAGGGTCCCAGGGCCACGCATGGCACATGCTACACCCAGCAAATAGTCACCGAGTGGTTAACTTTACCGATGAAATCTAAGGCTCAGAGAGCCCGAGATTGACTGGTGTGGCCGCTCCCTGTCTGCAGTGTTCCTAACGTTCTGCTGTCAGGCAATGCCGTGTTCCAGTTCCCCATCAGGTCCGTGGGGCTCCTAAGGCTTCCGAGCTGCTGACAGACAGTGGGAAAGAAGCCCACGGATGGGGACTCTATTTATCCTTCTCTGTGGCACTGAGGCCAATGCCGGGACCAATGCAGAGGAAGACATGGGGATACTGCAATGAAAAGCCCAGGGAAAGGGGCGGTGTCTTTGAGACACAAGTGATACCGGGAGTCGGGGGAACGATCGTGGCTGTGGGAGTAGGCGTATAGATATAGCCAGGGGCTTGTAGGCAGATGTGGGTGGGTGGATGGACGGACAGATGGATGCATGGATGGGTGCATGCATGCATGAATGTACATATGGATGCATACATGGATGGATGCATGCATGGATGGATGGCTGTGTGCATACGTGCATGAGTGGGTGGGTGGATGCTTGGATGGATGGATGGATGGATGGATGGATGGATGGATCAATGGATGGATGGATCAATGGATGGATGGATCGATCGATCGATGAATCGATGGATCGATAGATATAACTGAATGGGTGGGTGGATGGATGAATATATGGTTAGATGATGGATGGATGGTAAGTAGATGGATGGGTGGATGGTAGCTTGAGGAGTATGTGGACGAGAAGATCAAAGGATTTGTGGTGGATGGGTGGATGGAGGATTGGTATCCGGATAGGCAGATGGATGAGTGACTAGCGGAATGACACAGGGAGTAGGCGAGTCAACGAGGACAGGGAGGCGGACTAAAAGCACTTTAGAAACGCGGTCACAGCATTTCTGCCAGCAGAGGGCGCCAGAACTGCGCTCACTGGCCTCCGCTAGAGTTCTTAGTGAGCCACCTCCTGCCAGCAGGTTCACCTGTAGTGAAAGCTGAGCTTCAGGACAGTGCGCCTGGGAGAGGAGGGACTCACGGTGCAGAGGACCAAGCCAGAGTCCACAGAGCACAGAACAGAGACAGAAAGCACAAACTAGATACTCAGTGCCACCCGCCACCTGCCGTGGAGTCCCGAGGGGAAATAGTGATGTAATTGTCTTCCACACGTGTCTAAGAAGTGAGCGGAATGTACCGCAGTGTGGAGCGTTTGGAACTCGGAGTCACCCGAGACCACCCAGCAAGCAAGGTGGGAAATAAGCTGTCCAACGTCTAAACACTGCCAGTGCGGCTTCTCTGAAAGTGAAGTGTCTGATGAAAGTGGAGTGGGCGTGCGTGTGTGTGTGTGTGTGTGTGTGTGTGCGCGCGCGCGCGCGCGCGTTGGGGGGTATGTTCTGAGGCTGGGGAAGGTCATTGCAAACACATGGTGCTGAGTTAAAAGGACTCATCCTGCCTCCTGGGAGGATGTCGAGTGCGCGCTTCCCACGCCACCGTGATCACCAGCTGTATGTTAGCAATGTGCAAACGCAGCTTTTTTTGTCTTTTGTTGGATTTAGGAACTCTTTTTTTAAATTGATTTTATTGAGCTCTACATTTTTCTCTGCTCCCCTTCCTCCCCCCGCCCTTCAACCCTCTCCCATGGTCCCCATGCTCCCAATTTACTCAGGAGATCCTGTTTCTTTTTTCTACTTCCCATGTAGATTAGATCCATGTATGTCTCTCTTAGGTTCCTTATTGTTGTCTGGGTTTTCTGGGATTGTGATTTGTAGGATGGTTTTTCTTTGCTTTATGTCTAAAAGCCACTTATGAGTGAGTACATGTGATAATTGTCTTTCTGTGTCTGGGTTTCCTCACTCAATATGATGTTTTCTAGATCCATCCATTTGCCTGAAAATTTCAAGCTATTGTTATTTTCTCTGCTGTGTAATACTCCATTGTGTAAATGTACCACATTTTCCTTATCCATTCTTCGGTCGAGGGGCATTTAGGCTGTTTCCAGGTTCTGGCTATGACAAACAAAGCTGCTATGAACACAATTGAGCACATGTCCTTGTGGCACGATTGAGCATCCTTTGGGTATATATGCAAAAGTGGTATTACTGGGCCTTGAGGAAGGTTGTTTCCTAATTTTCTGAGAAGTTGCCACACTGACATCCAGAGGGGTTGTACCAGCTTGCACTCCCACCAGCAATGGAGGAGTGTTCCCTTTACTGCACAACCTCTCCAGCATAAGTTGTCATCAGTGTTTTTGATCTTGGCCATTCTTACAGGTGTAAGATGGAATCTCAGAGTTGTTTTGATTTGTACCCCGTCTTGGGCTCATGGGGCCTTTCCTTTGTGTCCACCCCTCATAAAGTTCTCCAGTGCATCCCATCCACCAGTTCTGTTTGTTGTGAAGCTGTTATGCACGTGTGGGTTGCATTGCCCCCCATGTCCTACTCTGCTCTTTGTTTGGACGTCAGCAGACAAGGGCAACTGCCATCATTGGGTGGAGAAGGCAGACCCTTAGGACCTGGCGGAGGGCAACTGAGAAGGGGATCCCCGACCTGGTGATTCCCGCCCCTCCATTCTGGTGACTGTGCGGGTGATTGCACCCTCTGCTAGCTCCCCCCCCCCGCTAGCTCAGCCCCCTCTGCTAGCTGACCCCCCCCCCCCTCTGCTAGCTCACCCCCTTCTGCAGCTAAAATAACAGAAGCAATGGTGGGCAGGCTGCAGGGGACCCGTCACCTGCATAAAGCTAGCAGCAAATAGGCGTAAGGTGGGAGATACAGACGCTGTGAGCCATGGTGTCTGGCAAAAGGGAGCCCCATTTATGTGAACTGAGCCCCGGCAGTGCCCTGGGGCCTGGGGTGCAAACATTTGGAGCCTAAACACCTGTCCATTCCCTTCTCCCTACCTGGCCAGTGTCCCAGCAGGGCCAACCTGACTTGGTATTTTCAGGAGTTGTACAGTGTACAGCACAGATGCTGACCCTTCTGTGGTCCCTGGCCCTGAGTGGTGAGCCAGGGAGGAAGCAGGTCCTCTGTCTGATAAACCAGACCCTCTTCCTTCTGAAGGGACTGTGATGTGCCCATTCCCCCAGCTCTTACTCTAAGGCACGGGTCCTCACTTACTGCCTCATCCTGGCTAACTCTGGCATGGTCCCTGTTGGGATAGCAGGTCTGAGATGCTTCATTCTGTGGAGCCTTTCCCAAAGCTGGTCCAGTTGCTGACTCAGCTGACCCCACCACCCCCACCCCCACCCCCACCCCGCTGCCGCAGCCAACTCTTCAAGTCTGGTGGTTGTCACTGGATAGAGGACAATATGACCAGAGCTGGGCTGTCCTGACCTGTGACCTCTGGAGCCTAAGTTGCCACACCTGTGATGCAGACGGCAATGGTGCCTGTCTTGCAGGGTGACGATGGAGGTCCTAGGAAGTGACTGGCCCGCCTGGAGCTGCAGATACGCAGCGAATGTCATGTGTTAGATCCGAGTTTTAAAGAAAGCGTGGAAGCCAGGCTACAAGGTGCAGAATCCACGAGCCGGATTCGGCTCCTAAACTGCGGGTGGCCCCACCCCTGTTCCCTCCCCACTGACTCGTGAGGAGAACATTTCAGGGGCCAGGCTGGAGCCGGAGCTGGCAATTAAGGCTGGAGTCAACCCCAAAGGGAGGGAGAAAGTTGAACCTGAACAAAAGCAGCGGTTTCCAGGAAAGCTGAGTGCCAGGCTGGTGCCCAGCTGCGGGGAGGCGTGCGTGCGTGCGTGCGTGCGTGCGCGTGCGTGTATACATGGCGTGTGATTGTATCGCCCACCAGGGCTGGGGTTGCTGGTGGAGCTTATGTCTGCTCTTAGCGTTCAGGGTTGTGACGGACTTTCTGCCATCTGAGTGCTGCTGCTGGCTTACGAAGCCTCCCTTGAGACAGAGACAGCCTGTTGGACCTGCATGCTTCCCTGAGCTGGCCTCAGAGTGGCCCTTACTGCTCCGGGGGTAGGGCGGAGATGAAGCTGTGAGACATAACTTCTCAGTCCTCAGTCAGGGTGCCTTGGGAAGGGGGCTCTGATCGGAGGTAGTGAAATGAGTAGGAACCCAGAAACCTGGGCAAGGGAAGGACTGGACGGCAGTGGTGGGGAGGAAGCCAGAGGCAGGAACCAAGTAGCAATGAGGTCAGAGAAGGATTAACAGCAAAACTGCCTGGGACAGGAAAGAGAGAAGGGTGGAGGGAGATACAGAAAGGCAGAGAGGAGGAGAGCTAGATTTTTGAGGAAGGTTAAGACAGGAAGTAAATGCTGGAAGGCAGAGGTGGAGAGATCAGAAAAAGAGGAAGGAGGGAGGAGGGAGGTCCTAAGAGAACGAGAGGCAGACGAAATAATATGCAATAATAGACCAGGAGCAAATAAAGGATGGCGCTCGGGATCTGTGCTTGGGAAAGGCAGAGTATTCACAGCGGTGAGCCCTCTCCCATGTCTCAGATGAGAGACAGGGGTCCCCGGTACAGCGGCAGCATCAGGCTGCAAACACAAGATTCAGAGTGCCAAGTAAAATAAACTTGGAGGAAAGAGATGGGCAGGCGGCCCCAAAGGGAAGGGAAGAAGGTGCGGCAGGGTGGGGCTTAGGAGCTGCTGCCGGTTACAAAAGCAAATGCTTCCTTTGCAGTGCTTAGCTAAAAGACAAGCTCAGAACATAAGCCTTGACTTTCTGAAGTCAGACTGAGCCCCGAGAGGGTGAGAGCAACATTCACTTCTCTCTGTCTCCACTGTGCCAGGTCCTGGGGCACGAGGAGGCAGGGTCCAGCAGCCGTCAGCCTACGGCAGTTAAAAGAGGGTATCCCCACACTGGGGCCTGTGGTCATGCGGGAGTTCTATATGATTGAATGGGAAGACCGTGAGAGAATGAATCCCGTGGTGCTGGCATAGAATTGGGGGTGGAGGCATAAACCCATGGAGAGAAACTTTCTGTTGCTTTCTCTGCCATCAGGGCCTGGGGAGCACACCCCTCCCTAAAAGGCAATGGAGTCAAAGCCTCTTGCAGACATGACTGACTCCAAGCCCGGAGTAGGGAATATACACAACAAACCTGGAACAGCTTGAGATGTCAGAAAGTTCACGTTCAAAGGGTTATGGGACATTTCAGAAAGAACCCAAAAAAAGGGCTGGAGAGATGGCTCAGAGGTTAAGAGCATTGCCTGCTCTTCCAAAGGTCCTGAGTTCAATTCCCAGCAACCACATGGTGGCTCACAACCATCTGTAATGGGGTCTGGTGCCCTCTTCTGGCCTGCAGGCATACACACAGACAGAATATTGTATACATAATAAATAAATAAATAAATATTTAAAAAAAAAAAAAAGAAAGAAAGAACCCAAAAGGGTTCCCGTAGGGCAAAGCCGGATTATTCTGTGCCTCAGAATAAATGAGACCTTGATAAAATAATGAGACCAGGAGCCCAAGCTATTGGAGGCAGAAGGAGGTAGGGACACTCAATGGTGCATGGGATATTTACATGCGCTCGAAACACCTTCCTGCAAAATGCTGTTCCTTGTGCACGGGATGGGAAAGGATCCTTTCTCTCCAAGATCTTACAGTGGGGAAGCCTGACAAGCAGTCTTCAAGAGACCAAAGAGCAGAGACCCTCAGTGTTAGGACAGGGTAACGTCATGTGCCCCTGACAGGAGGCCACGACAGCGGTACCTGGACCCTTCCTGTCAAGGACCCACCAGGCAAAGCCACGGTGAATTGCATCGTACTACAGGGAGCGAGCCTGTCATATTCTAGAGTTTTGTTTACACGAAGGGCAGGTCAGGTCTGCAGCTCTGCCTTGATTTCAAGTCTAAGGGGTGGGCGGTGAGAGACTTTAAACTGGATCACTGGCTCTAAAGGACTTTACTGGGACAGCTGAAGAAACCCACGAAGAGCCTAAGAAGCAGACGGGGATAACACATCCACACACACACTGTGCTCTTTGATTTGATGGTCCTGTTGTATACAGGGAAACGGCCTTGTTTTGTCGGTCACAATGGTTTGTCCAGCTTGCACCTTTGAATACTTTCTGTGTGTGTGCACACAATAAAACTCCCAAAGAGGGTTTTTCCCATAAACAATACCAAACTTTCTAGAAATGAATAACTCCTAGTTTTCACTACTCGGCCATATCTAAACCAAAGTCTATATGTGAAGTAAAATCATGTTTCCAGGAGCATGAATGTGAAAATCCCAATAACACACATGAGAACTCAGGCACTGGCTCCCAGGATCCCTTCTTTGGGTGAGCCAGCCTTTTGCCCGTGTCCCACCCTCCTGCTTGCCCTGGGACAAAGGGTGTGCCAGCCAGGGTACCACCTTGAGCCAACAGCGTCAGCTCATGGGAAGAGGTGCAGCACGCAGAGGGAGGACCTTGCGTGCTGATGCCTCCTGATGCCTGCTTGCCAAACTCCTCCCGTACTGTTTGCTCTAGGTTTGTCTCTAACAAAGACAGCTCCCTCATGGGAAAGCCAATACTTTGGGGTTTTTAGTCATTTGCAGCCAAACCCAATCCTAGCATTCAACCCACAGGGAGTTAAAGGAGAAAGATTATACTTCATCTCATAAATGAAAAAAAAATGGATTCAATAAAGTTCAATGTCCACTCATGATTCTAAAAATAACTCAGCAGACTTGGAAAGGACAACACCTTCTTTGATTTCATGAAAAAGAAAAAACACCTGCAAAAGTCCCAGGAGCAAACACTGGTTCACCGGGGGAATTTGTTGTTTAAAGCCTCTTTAGAACTCCACAGGAGCTAGAGATTCCTGCTGTTATAATTTCTATAGCATTTCCCCCTGGAGACCCTAGACAGCACAATAAAACAACACCAAGAAATGAGAGACATAAAGATATGGAAGGAAAAAAACTAAAGCCTTTTGTTCGCAGAGGATACTATTGTCTACATAGAAATCATAAACACCCACACATAATTAAAATAAGAGTTTAGCAAGGTGCATGGGTATGAGATAAATGTATCAAAACAGGCACATTGTATATCTTGACACCACAAAGTTCAGAAACATAATTTTAAAAGATGTATTTATAATACTAACAGAAGTTAAAATGTACTTTGAAACAAATTTAATAATAGACAAATAAGACTTTATGAGAAAAACTTTAAACATTGTTGAGAAGCACCAACAGAGACCTATAAAGAAGCAAGACATTTTAGATCCATATACTGAAAGATATCAATTATCGGTGTAGATTTATGGATTATGTGCCTTTCCAATCCAAATTCTAGTGACTGTCCTGGAGAACTGTGTAAGTCACTTGTATATGGGCTTTTAAAGAAGATTAACTTAGTTATTTTTAATTGTGCATGTTTATTATGTGTGGGTGTCCTTGGGGACCAAAAGAAGGCATAGGATCCCTTGGAGCTGGAGCTATGAGTGGACCACCCAATGGACCTGAATTCACTAGAGAAGAGCAGTACAGGCTTCTAACCACCGAGCCGTCCGTAGCCCACAAAATAGGTTCTTCCTCCTCCTCCTCCTCCTCCTCCTCCTCCTCCTCCTCCTCCTTCTCCTCCTTCTTCTTTTGTTAAATGAGTTAGCAAAAGGCCAAGATATTCTCCCCAAAGGAAAAATACGTTAACAGGCCTGTCCAACTAGCTGTTGAGACGGATCGCAGGTCATATGGAAATTATGGAAACCTGATAATGACAGCTGCACTGGAAGAAAGAAGAAGAAGAAGGAGGAGGAGAAGGAGGAGGAGGAGGAGGAGGAGGAGGAGGAGGAGGAGGAGGAGAAAAGCCCTTCCCCCAAATGGCACGGACACTTCTGGTTGTCCTTGCAGAAAAGCTGTGACTTGATCCACGCTCAACAACCAACACAAAAACCAGTTCCAGGTGGATCGAGGTCTTTAACGTGGGTCAGCTGGTTGTTTTTGTCAACTGACTCTGAGGTGAGGAAGAACTCTAACAAGACAATTAAAGATGCAAACAGAAAGGAAGAGCCTGTAATAAACTCGGTTACTGTAGCGATTGGAAGCTCTGTTTATGAAACGGTGTCATACAGCAAGCAATCAGGTGTGTACTGGGCATGGCAGGGCTGTATTTTCCAAAAACAGCTGGGACAACACCTGTCTTAAATGCTTCCCGAGGGCCCTGCCACTCCCAGCCAAGAGGGAAGGTTCATCCCCAGGACCCTGGAACTGTTCAGATACTGGGGACTGCCTTACGTGATAGGCTGTGATAGGCTGTAGCCGGCAGGGTTTCATGCAGCTACTGAAATTAGGCCATAAAAGGCCAACTATTCAGCCCCCCGTCCTCTTTGTCAACTGTCCCCATAGACTCGCTTGTTCTCCAACTGGTGGCAATATTCTAGGAGACTGTGGGGCCTTTAAGGTTGTGCCTAGCACTAGAGGTAGGTCTTACAAGGCTATAGCCTACAACTCCGCTTGTTCCCTCCCCTGTGAAGGCCACACCTTTGGGGAACGTGATGCCTTGAGGGACCGTGAACCAAAATAAGCCCTCCCTCCTTGTCTCTGTCAGAGGTCAGAGTCACAGCCCTGCGAAAGTAACAGGTTCACTCTGTAGCGTGCTGCGTGCTCACCCATCCCAATCAGGTGACACGGGCTGCAGGAAGGCTCAGCTTGAATGTTGATATCCGCCCAGCCTGAGAGGCGGAGAGAACAACAGAACAGGAACTAAAGGACTATGACTTATTTACTTGTGCAGTGGAGTCAGCGTGGGTGCACCGGCATGCTCGGAGGCTCAGAGCAGGAAGCTGTGCTATCACCGCTGCTTGTCTGTCCTCTGGAGTCATACCCTGTAAGGAAAGATTTGGACCCAGGGAGCTGAAGCCTTTGATCCGTCTCCAAGTGCTGAGTGACACAGAGCAGGTCATTTTGCCTTTCTGGGTCTCAGATTCTTTAGCCCCAAGGTTCCTGTATGTATCATTTTCATAAAGACCATATACATAAGGAAACAGAGTTGGAGGGATGCCCACAATGTACCTACTCAACAAACTCCTGCTCAGTTGTTCATCAATGCTCACCTCTTTGTCACCTTGTCTCAGAAGCTTCCTTTTCCTTCATCTCATCAAGCCACTGTGTGGCCTGTGCCTCCTTCCATCCTGGTATACGAGACTATTCATTTATCTGTTTGCTTTTTTATTTATAACATAACACAAAGCTCCTAAATTTGGCTTAATCATCATGCAAAATACATATATGAATATTGTCTTCTTCAAAAAAATATAAAAATAAATAATCAAAATGTGAAAACAGGCAAGTTTCCATCAAATAAATGAAAGACTTTAAAGATTCGTTTTTAAAGTAGGCATTATGTGTGTGCATGTGGATGCAGGTGCTGAGGAGGCCAGAAGAGGGCGCCAGATTCTGTGCAGGTGCCAAGGAGGCCAGAAGAGGGCGCCAGATCCCTTGGAGTTGGAATGACAGGTTCCTGTGAGTACTAGGAACTAAGCCGATATCCTCTAGGAAAGTGTCAAGCGCTCTTAGCCCACTGAGCCATCATGCCAGCCCAAAATGAGTTTCCTTTCCATGCCATTTGAAGTAGATTTGAATGGATGCCAAGCTGGTTTTGACAGCATCCATTTCTTCTTGCAAACTTTCTTTGCTGCTTCTAACATGTCCTGGGTTTCTTCTTGAGAACAGCTAATGAAAACATCTCTTGTCTGACAGGGTATCATTAAACAGTCATCGTGTGTGAGCCTGATGCCATTCCAAGCAGCTTGTAAATTCTGGCGTTGTTTGTCTTTCTTCCTTTAGCTCTGGGATGCCCCTCCTATTCCGTGCCAATGGCTTTATTATCTGATGTCCTTCAAAAGCGATCCTGGCATCTTCTGCAGCCGTCTTCTTCATGGTGGCCACCATCATCTCGGCATCGAAGTGACGTCCTGTCTTGATCATCAGCGTCTCTGTCAGTAGAAACCATGTGGGAACCATCTGTGCACTCCAGACCCAAGCTCTTGGCTGGCTCGTGCGAGGACGTAGTAGCTGCTGGGTTCGATATTTAATCAGTATATAACAAAATCTGTCCTTCTGAGAGGACCCAGAAGGACCTGTTCTGCCGTAGGCCATAGGGCCTGTTTACAGCCATCCTCGGGATTTGGTCCCCAAGCTTCTTTGGGAGTTCCTTGTAGGTGCCATGTCTCAGAGGTGCTGGGGACCGTCAGTCATCCAGACAGCTGGTCCCTCAGCAGACCTCACATAGACACGAACGTCCCTTTCACTGTCGACACTGGCAGTCTTCCAACGGGAGCAGTCTTCCTCCTCCCCATCTGCAGGGAGTTTATAAGGTAAGAAGTGGCATCTACGCAGTCTGGAATACATCTTTAACCCTTTCGTGACTTCTTCTGAGGCACAGGGCAGACTCTGTGCTGGCGGGGGGGGGGGGGGGGATTGGTCACGGCCAAGGTGCAATCTCATACGGTTCATTGCCCTCTCCCACCCCCTGCAACCTGAAGCCAAGAACACCTGATTTCCAATCCAGTCAGATCCAAGGAAGGTCTGCCCCCTCCCTGGCCCTCTATACCAGGGGTTCTCAACCTTGGGGTCAGACACCCACTTCTCACGGGTGGCACATCAGGTATTTACATTGCAATTCATAGCAGTGGCAAAATTCCAGTTATGAAGTAACAACGAAAATAGTTTTATGATTGGGGGTCACTGCAGCATGAGGAACTATATTAAAGGCACAGCATCAGCAAGGTTGACAACCACTGTCCCATGCTCACACAGCACAGCCTTGCACCCACAGCCTCAGGAAGCCATCTTCTAGAGAGGGAGACTGAGGTAGGAGACATAAGCCGGCAGATGCTGTGATACCCACTGGGGAGCTGGAAAGACCCCTCCTAGTTTCAGGAAACAGTTAACTGAGTCCCACCTCCTGCCTCTGGAGCCATGAAGAGAGAGAGGGGGGCTTTCACAGACGCCTATGCTACCTACGAGTACCTCGGGGTCCCCCGGCAACCAGAGCTCATTCCCTCCCTACCTTATTGCCTTTTCTCCCCACTCTCTCCGATCTTTGCTTATTTCTGTGATCACGCACCCTCTAAATAAACTATGTGACCTCAATCATCTCAGGATCTGCTTTTGGGGGCAACCCAAAGGCAGATAGCCAGGGGGAGGCTGAGAGAGAGGAGGGACGGCAGAACTTGAATCAGGAAAAAGCCACGAGAGTGGGCAGAACTGGTTGACCCTGAGGAGGTCCCCAGTACAAGGAGAGGGAGGGAGCTGGCGATGATTAGACACACAGGGTGGTGGGAGAAGGAGAGTTTCCAATTTGGACAGCACTTTCCCAGCAATGAGAGAGAATGGATTTTTGACAAATTTCAATTTTAATGGATTTTAAATCCAATTTTTAAAATTCAACTTGGATTGAATTTTTAAAAATTCAGTTCTAAAATTTACATATACAGAATTATAGTTAATCCTCATAGCAACCTCATAGCAACTCAATAAATATGTTGATTTCTCATTTGTCAAAAAAGAAAAGCAGGATTCAGTGTGGCTTATTAGAGGGCTCTCCTCTCTCTGTCTCTCTGATCTTTTGAGAGAGGGTATCATTCTATAGCCTAGGATGACCTGGAACTCACTACGTGCCCAGGTTGGCTTCAACTTTTGAAAACCTCCTGTCTCGGCCTCCTGAGTCCTGGGATTTCAGGTGTTGTGGCCCAGCTAAGATTTCACAAACCTACAAGACAGTGTGGTGTGTAAGGATTATATACTCAGTTATCAGCGGACGGTCAAAGGCCATCACAATCAAGGACATTTAACAACATGGAAAATTGTTTAAAGGTCTTTATTGGGTTAGAATGCTTAGCCTACAAGTTAATACTTACTGATAAAAACTCATTTGGCGGTTAAGGATTATATACCTACTTATGTTCACATATATGAAAATAATGAGTTACAATTTTAGATCACACAAGAAAACAAAAACTGCCAATTTCATCTTTCTAATTCAGTTTGATTTCTATGATAAGCTAATTCTACAAGGTTCAATCTTTCCTAGATCCCTGTCCCCATATCCTTTTTTTATTTAGATAGGAAAATCCTCAGATGTCACCTGTCTGCAGTGGCACGCCCTAAGACAGACGACATCTCACGATCTCGTCTGAGCCCTGGTTACCCAGCTCCCACTAGTCTCTGCTAACCCTTGTCTCTTGTCAGAAGGTTTATTGATTCCAAGCAGTGTTCTTGGCTACTGTGATGTCTTTACCCACAGATACCTTCAGTGGCAAAGCTCTGGAAGCAACTGTGACCTTATGTGGCCAAAGAGCTGGTGGAGACGATGCTCTTCAAGGGAGGGGCCTATCGTGAGAGATGGACAGACACACAGAGATGTGTGCAGAAGGCCCGGGGGGAAAAGGCAGCCCCTCACGGAGGACTGACAGCCACCAGCAGCTGGCAGAGGAAGGGAAACGCCTGTCCCAGAGGCTCCAGAGGCATGCAGCCTGCCAACACACTGGTTCAGTTTCTGACACCAACTTCAAGCTCCAGGCTCCCAGAATGATGAAAGGACACACGGCCTCAGGAGTCGGATTCAGCTGCTCAGCATGCAGCCTGCAGGTCGCTTTTTTTGTGTCCACACTCCAGGGACCCAGATCCTTTCTCAGCTGTTCTAAACCTTCCCAGGGCAAGGGACGTTTATGAGGCTCTCTTGGTCTGTCTCCTCAGTTGCCTCTGCTTTTCCAGCCTGAGCCTCTGCCACAGGCACAGCCTGCTCTCAGAGCCCACGGCGGCCTTTTGCCTCTGGAAGCTGTTTTCCACATCTCTCTTTCTGGGACAAAGTGGGGTGAGGTGTACCCAGCCAGCCCCTACCTTTTTTCCAGCTCTCCCTCCCTCAGAATGCTGTCTGCTTTAGAATGTGAGGGCTTGACCCTTCATGAGGCCTTCTGAATGAGCGGCTGACCCTCCAACCACAAAGGTCAAGTGGGTCCAGCCACACTGCATGAGACCCACCCTAGCATGGAGGTATCAGGCCCAACAGCTGAGTAAAACCAAGGGCTTGAGGCTAAGGGGACTGGGGAAGGGTGGAAAATGTTTAATAGCTTCATTTTCTTCTGGCTACACACTCCACACATTCACACATACACTCATATGCGCACACGCACAATGACGAGAAAGACTACAGAAAGATTAAAGTACTATCTTTGAGTTACACATATTTTCATTCACGGTCCTTTTCCTGTATGTTTTCCAAAATATCTAACAGTGACGGTCTTATTTCTGTAATTGAGGGAAAACGTGATTTGCAAAGCGTTATTTAAAGGAGATAACATTTAAAATGTATTTTTAAAGTCGGTGTGAAAGAGCCAAGTCCAGAAGCCACGTCAGAGCTGTGTGAAGATGGCCACGCTTGCTGTGAGCCGAGCATTGCACTCTGGGCTCCAGGGAAGCAAGGAAGCATGAGCCACGCTGTGCTCATGAGCGAAGCCGACCAACTGCTCAGAAGGAGTGCTATTCTTAGGTCTAGAAGCAGACAGGAATTTCTGCCAAGGATCTGGGAGGTGCATAGTATTAATCTACTTTTTTCAGAGGCAAGTGAGGCAAGGGGGAGAAATCACTCACTCACAGAGACAGTGACAAGGGGGAGCTGGGCCTGGGGCCCATGAAAAAGCCAAGTGGGGGTGGTCCTGCTAAAACAATGATGAACAGGGTAACTTCTGTGGTCACAGCTTCTCGAGGCTCGAGTCGTGGGAAAACCAAAGTCCTCCCCATGGCCTTTAAGGCGTCTCTTGCACTGTGCCCTCATCCATCACACCTGGACTCCTCTGCTGCCAGCTCCACCTTAACAAGCCAGGTAGGCTCCACCTCAGGGCCTTTGCCCTGCTGCCCTTGACCAAGAACACCCCCTCCCTCCCTGACCTCTGTCTGGAAAACACCCTCCTCTCCTTCCAGCCTGTGGTGGCCCACGATGACTGCCACCCACTCCCCACCACGCTTCCAGCAGCAATCTATTTCCATCCAGAGCCCTGTCACCTTCTGAAGTCCATCGCTGATGGTTGTCTGTCCCCTCGACCAGAAGGCATGAGGCCTGTGACTTTTATTCCCTGATGTCACCCAAGCTTGTAGACAGAACTCGTGTCTCGTAGATGATCACTAAGCATTTAAGTGATTGCATCAGGGGTACGAATGACCCGGTCCTCAAGGACTTCTCATTCTGAGGAACGGTGTATGCCAACCAACATAAGGCAGAAAGCAAGACTCATTTCCACCGAAGAAAGTGTCGGGATGAATTCATGGGCCAGCGTCATAATCTCATGTAAATCGTCTCCCTAATGGTCGTAAGGCTCACAGGTCGGGACAAACAACTCCATCCGTCAAGCAAGTGAGCTGAGGCTCACTGATCAGGTAACCCAGAGTCAGTAATGAGTCATTCTGACCTGATCTTAGGGTTCACGGTAGAGTTGAGGGTAGGTAGGCTATCAGCAGGAAGAGAAGGCCAAACTGCAATGACCCTGGTGTTAGGAACGGCAGGAGCTGAGGCACAGACTTATGACATGCGGTACGTCTGAGGGCAACCAGAATCAGGAATCCGCTTGTCTGCCTAGTATGTGATCTTGGCCCCTGGTAGGCGGGACAGGAGCCTGGTGCCCAGATCACGACCACAAGAAAAGAATAAAGCCGTAGTCATGGAAACAGCCGAACCCCTGGGCCTACATCCTCATCAGCAGAACCGTCCCTCTGACCTTAGCCTCCATGTGCCTGCTCCAATCATAGTTCCCCTGGGGCTGGACGGCTGGCTCCTCAGCAGCTCGCTGGGCACTTGATCAAAAACCTGCAAGAATAATCTCCAGGCACCTTCTCTCAACTGCTGTGGACCTAAGGGCCACTGTGGACAGGCTGGGCCCTTTTCCCAAGATCCTTGGCAGTGCAGGCCTAAATGGGGCCACCGTCCCACCATTTTGTATTGCGTTTCGTCCCTTGAATGATGAATTTTGCATTTCAAGTCTTGTACTACGGAACTTGTAGATTATACACGGACTAGTATTTTTGAGCACAGATCACGCACTTTGAGGTTTTTCATTAAATTTCGTTCTCCTGCAAACTGCAGTGTACACGCATGTTCCATCTCGGCTTTCCCGAGGACCTGTGGTGTACGCAAGGCCACAGCTGATCAGCGACTGAGATTCAATCATTTAACGGCTGCCCGAGGCAGGTACCCTTATAGTCTAACTCCTACCCCTCCTCGGGGAAAGCTGCTATCCCTTTGGAAGAGTGTTAACATTTCTTCAAAGATATTCGTTCTTCCCTTTTGCGTTTAGCTGAAAGACTTCGGAGAAATTTACCAGAAACCAGCCAAGGTCACAGAGTCATTCTGATTCATTCTTTTTTTTTTTTTTTTTTTTGGTTTTTCGAGACAGGGTTTCTCTGTGGTTTTGGAGCCTGTCCTGGAACTAGCTCTTGTAGACCAGGCTGGTCTCGAACTCACAGAGATCCGCCTGCCTCTGCCTCCCGAGTGCTGGGATTAAAGGCGTGCGCCACCACCGCCCGGCTCTGATTCATTCTTTTAGGCAGTCTAGAGTCAACTTGGCTCGCTGCAATCCTGAACGGAGTGCGGAGTGCGCATGCCCAGAAGTGTTCACAGCCGCTATCTTTTCTTTCTGAATGTGCGCTCCCTGACCTTTGAACTGATGGTGCCTAGAGATGTGCCTGCCTCCACAGGGTTTTCCTACACTAATACGTACAGGCTTCCCACTAAATCCCCACGCTTCCTTTGTTCCCAGAATGCACCTCTTCACAAATCACCCCAGCGCTTCCCCAGTTTGCTGCGGTGCATCTCTCTCCACTTTATGTCCCAGTTGTGGGTTTTCGTGTTGTGCTCACGAAGATGTGAACCCACTGCCTTTGGTTACAATTCGTCTTCTCCTCTTTTCACTTACTTTCTTCTGGACGTCCTCCCTGCGGCAATCGCAGGAGGCAAGGATGGGGTTTAAACCCCGCTCCCCGACTCCTAGCTTATTCCTTTGTCTAGCGTTTTTCAATTCTGCCTCAAGTAAAACTTACAGCGAGCCTCCCATGTTGGACATTTCATCTGTAACATAACCTTCCCGTTTTACCACACTGCACAGTGGGAACTCTATTCTGTCTTCAGGAGCGGAAACAGACTAGGATCAGGAAGCAGTTTGTCGAAGACCCCACCACTACCCCCTCCACATGCCGGCAAGGCCGATCCCAGAATCCATCAGGGCTGAATCGTTCCAGTCAGTTCCCACCTCGGTCCCTTCTTACTTCTGTCTTGACACCTCTTGCTTGGGTCTCTTACACCCCTGTGTCTTGGAATCTAACCCCTCTCAGATGGCTAATGGCCCAACAGACTCTGAGATGAAGGTGACCAAGGCAAGCAGCCCTCTGGGGAAATTAAATGCAGCCTCATAAAGGAAATTGCTCCTGGCCAGGACACTGGAGCTGTTTAGAGACAGGAGGGGGCCAGGCTGCCTAGGTAGGGTAGAGGTGGGACGGCTTTAGGCTGGAAAAGGCCCAGATGACCTTACCCGTGAGTCATAGTATCTACACCTGCCATCCAACCTGCAATACCCTCCCAGGACCCCACTGCCTCAACAAAGCAGTGTTAGGAAATGGTAACATCAAACACAAGCTCACTGACCTTCCTGGAGCGGACCCGTGGGGGCGGTGTGAAGGTGGAATTCAGGCCTATGGATAAGGGACTTGGGGAAACTGAGAGCTGCGCTTTGCCAGACTGGTGAGGCCCAGGAATCATGGAGGGAGAGACAGAGAAGGAGGGAGGAAGGGAGGGAGACAGAGAACCCACAAAACTAGCAAGCCAAATCAGAAAGCTGGGCAAAGCATTCAATAGGAACGTCACAGAGGGGGACAGGAAGGGTTCGTGCGTGTGACCATGTCCTCCTTGCTGCTTGTCTGTGGATGCAAGTCTGAAATAGCATTGCTTGAGATCAGTTTTCATCCATAAGACTGACGAACTAGGGCTGGAGAGATGGCTCGGAGGTTAAGAGCATTGCCTGCTCTTCCAAAGGTCCTGAGTTCAATTCCCAGCAACCACATGGTGGTTCACTACCATCTGTAATGAGGTCTGATGCCCTCTTCTGGCCTGGAGACATACACGCAAACAGAATATTGTATACATAATAAATAAATAAATATTAAAAAAAAAAAGACTGACGAACTATTGACAATGCCTGTATTCTTGACTGTAGAAACACCTGAGGCTTTTTATAATACACTTCTGGGGACTCAAGGGTCTAGATGACGTCGCAATGGTTGCAAGGATGGGAGGAAGTAATCACATTGTTGTCGTACAGGAAGCCAGAGAGAAGGGTCCTAAGTCGAGAGAAATGCCTACAATTCTTTCCAAACACAGCCCTCAATGGCCAAAGACATCCCCACCTAGCACCTGTCTCTTAGAGGCCCATGCCACTTCTCAACATTATCACATTAGCGACTGAGTTTTCACGAACTGCTGAGGGCCAAACCACAAGTAACCCATAGCAACATCCAGTGTTGATAAGAGTTACAGTTCACGCGGGGGCTAGAAAGGTGACTCGGCTGCCGTTGAGAATCCTCTGCTCTACTTTGTTTCCAGAACTCACGTAGGGTGGCTCACAACCACCTGTGACTTAGTCTCCACGGGCGCCCACACTCATGTTCACATATCCGTATGTAGACACATAATTAAAAATAATACATATTTTAAAAGAAAATAGAGTTGCTGGCCATATACGTTGGTACAACGTTTTTTGGAGACCATCTGACACTACTAGAATTTTAAATACACTGTGTATTTGCCCCAGAAGCAGAGGACTGGCCTGTATCAGGGCTAGGCACAGAAGTGCATCCTCAGTGTCTAAGTCTGTGGTTGGCTGGCCAGGCTCTGTGTTGGGGGTCGCCCTTCTGCCTGGGGCATCTATGGTCTGGAGGGAGGTAGAGGTACTATGCCAGAAGATTGCCTGGGGTGACTGTCTCCAAACTGACATCCCATGGGGGGGGGCCTTCATTGCCAGCCTCTCCCCAGGCATCTGCTGAGCCCACATTTCCAACTGGCAGATCCAGTCATGAAGGACCTGGGCATTGAACTTCAGGGGCTCATACAGACCATGAAAACTGACATACAGACGTACTGATAGATGTTATCGTGCAAGAAATGACTTTGACAGCCTAGTAGTGGAGGGGAACTAAGGGGGAAAGTTGGGGGAATGAGAGAACACAAGGGGAAAGGCTGATAAAATATTATACCTTCTTTTACATGCAGAATCTAGATATAAATACGTATGACGTAAAAGTAAAGAGGTTCAGTTTGGGTAGAAGGGGAAAAAACAAGAATGGGTGGAAGAAGAATGGGAGAGAGGGCTGTGAGGGGATGGATACAAGCCAAGCACAATGCTATATGTGTAAGAATGTCCTGCTAGAAGCCATCGTTTGGTACAATAACTAATGTTACATATGTATAAAAATGTAGTAATAGAACCCATCGTTTGGTACAATAACTAATGTTACATGTGTATAAAAATGTAGTAATAGAACCCATCGTTTGGTACATAACTAAAAATTGTAATGAAATGAAAAATTGGAAAAGAAAAACTAACTAACCTAAACAAACAAACAAACAAGCCCTACTTGAGCTAGGAGGAAGAGTCTAAACCCCCATCCCCACCTAGTCCGATCCCAGCTGTGTGAGCATCAAGCATCCACAGTGCCAGACACACAAAGTGCAGGGGTCGGTGTATTACAAGGGCAGAACTCTCAGCCTCCCAGTGGGCTCCCAGAGGCCCCACCGTTCTTGGAACCCCGGCACTGCCGGCATCGTTAACCTCACAGCAAGTCTGAGCAGCCAGAGGTAACGAGCTCAAATGGGCTCCGATGCAGTAATTAAGTCAGGGTGGAAGGGAACCGGATAATTAAGGGCAAGGAAGCAGGAAAGGAACTTGAGGTCCTGGAGGCTGTAAGAAGCTGGGGAGGCGTTCATGCAGGGGCAGGTTACCGCTCTGGGGGAGGACACGGGGACAGGGGACACACCCTGCTGTGGTTTTCTCCTGGAACGTGTACAGTCTTAGAATCCCATGTCCCAGCCCCTCCGTGCATGGATTTGAGGCCCAGAGGGAGGTCCAGCTCCTTGAGGAGACCCTGTTGAGCTGGAACTGAAGCCAGGCCTCTGATAATGCCCACAACCCGCCCCCATACCTCAGGACTCTGAAATCCAAAGACCGTGTGTGACTTAGCCCCTGTGACTGGGGCTTTGTTTCCTCATGAGATTACCCAGTCCCAGGTGGGTCCCATGCAGAGCCCTTCACCAGCAAGACTAGTCTCCTGTCTCCAAAGCTGTACGTGTCTCAAGGTTTGTTGGCCAGTTGGTAAATTCAGTAGATGGATTTTTCTTTTCTTTTTTGGCTGCTTGGATGGCTCCTATCTCCTCTGACATCTGCTCTGTCACGGCACACAGGAGGCAGCGGCTTTGATGGCCTCTCAGGACGCCGAAAGCAACCAAAACAATCTCAAGACTGCTGGCTGAGATGATCCAGCCTCACAGAAGACTCCAGTCAGGACTTGACCATAATCCTACATTTTCTTTGGGTCCCCATAAGATTATCAGCACCCCCAATCAGCAGGAAGTAGCCTAGAAAACTATGCCCACATTCCCCAAAAATGGATTATGGATATTTGCCTTTATTTAGAGTATTGGGTTATAAGTTATTATGGATAATGGTTAGGGAAAAAGGTAAACAAAGGAGATTAGATTCAGAGTTCTTGTCTTGAAAAGAAAAAGGGAAAAGTTGTGGTATAATACTCTTGTACACTATAAAGATTTGTCACTCATATTGGTTTAATAAAATGCTAACTGACTAGTAACCAGGCAGGAAGTGTAGGTGGGGTGACTAGGAGAATTCTGGGAAGAGGAAAAGGCAGAGACGCAGTCACCCAGAAGCAGAGGAAGCAGGATGAGAATGCTTCATTGAGAAAAGGTACCAAGCCACATGGCTAAAGAAGAATTTAGGGTTAATTTAAGTTGTAAGAGATAGTTAGTAATAAGCCTGAACAACAGGCCATACAGTTTATAATTAATATAAGCCTCTATGTGTTTATTTGGGACTGAATGGCTGTGAGACCTGGTGGGACAGAAACTTTCTTTTACAGTGCTGGCCAGGGAGATTAGAGGAAGAGATCACCTTCAGGTCCTGGGTCCTTCCCTAGGGCCTGTAGAAGTCTTGGGTGTGACCAGAGAGGTTCGAGCTATGCCAGGTTTTAAAACACAAGCGGCTTTGTTTCAAACTTCCATGAAAAGATGATTTGGAAGCTGGCTCCGTACTCTTTTTCCTCTCCCAATCACAATTTTGTCTCTTTTCGTCTACTGGGTTGTTGTTACCAGGAAAGAGACAGGCCCCCTGCAGCAACCCATGGAAGCAGAAGGGACTGCAGGCAGAGTGAGAGAAGCCAAGCTTTAGTGAGTATCCGTCATGTGTGGAGCCTTCTGTGGATGCTGCGCCGGCAGTTTCCAGTGCTCTGGATGGGACTGGAGTCAGCGCTGTGTCTGAGCGTGCTCAGCGGGTGTTGATTGTGTCGGTATTAATGAAAATGATCGTTAATTGGAGCTGCTCAAGCCCACTGTGTATCTCCCACAACGCTCTTCTCTCTACATTCACACGAGCACTGCCTAAGGAAGAAGTCATTATTTTGATTTCAAAGCCGAGGAAATTGAGGCTGAGGGATTGGCGACTTGCCAGGATCTCCAGGCAAGCCCAGGGCAGAGCCAGACCTTGAAATCAAGTCAGTTTCCAAATTCCTTTAACCCTCTGGCCCGACGCCACAACTCACATTGATTTGGGACACGGAAAGGCACTGAGCTGCCGGTTGGGACACTCAGGCTGGAACAGGCTGTACACCAGAGCACTGGGTGGCCTTGGGCAGGTCCTTGCCCTCTCTGGACCCCACTCTGTCCATTTCTGTGATGCGAAGGCTTCAACTCAACTGTCTTCTTGCTGTGACTCTCTCTGGACCTGTGTATGAGCGAGCAAGGCTGGGGCCACTCCAGGGTGAGAAGAGCAAACCATGGACACCCTGCGCTTTCTGTCACTCCCTGGGGTGTTTGTCTGACCCTTCCACTGGGAGGATTTAACTACGGTGTCTCCTTGAGGAGCAGTGGGCAGGCAGTATGTGCAGGGTGTATGATGTACAAAGATGGCTCGCTTCCTGGGCGAGACATAGAAAGAGCACAATGCTGCTCACAACTGTGTGTGACGTAAAGGTCAGAAACCATTTCTGGAATTTTTCCATTTGAAAATTGGTTTTGTTTTTTTTTGTTTGAGACAAGGTCTCACTGTGCAGTTGGAATTCCTCGTCCTCCTGCCCTTGCCTCCCTAGGGCTGGAATTGCAAGAGGCTTCTGCCAGAACTTGCTTCTATTTAATGTATTTGGATCATGGTGGACAGTGGGTCACGGAAGCCCTGGAACACAAAACCATGGAGAAGGGAGGCTACGGTCGTTCCCAGTTCAACGAAACAGCCAGGCTCTACGGAAATACTTTGGGAAAAGATGCTTCAAGAGAGCCTGTTTTCCCATGGGCGTGCACAGGTTGGAGGTGATGGGCCCAAGCAAGGAAGGTTTAGGGGCCCCATGCCCCTGACGCTGGGGAGGTGACATCCACAGGAGAGACTACTGCTGCCTCTGCTATAGAGATCTTCCCATATGTGTCAGGCCTCTAGACCAGGAGTTGGGGGATTCCCAGGCCTGGAAATTCTTGCTAAAATAATTACACGCCCCACCTCAAATCCCCACAAATCGGTCACTCTCAGCTCCGTTTCTTGGAAGAAGTTGGCTCGTGATCAAAAGTTCTGGAATCCACCACAGGAAGCGGCCACTTGAGCAAGGAGAAAGGGCTCTGATTAAAGAGCCAAGCATTCTGGGTCCCGATCTCCCCTCCTGTAATTACAGGCGTGTGCCAGATGAGCCTGGATTCAACTCCAGCTCTGCTGTTGGGAGTTGCCCGGTTCCTGCCAACGCAGGAGCCTCACTGAGCCCTGGCTTCCTCTTTGTGACGAGGATTGAAGTATCTGTCTGGCGGGTTCTCGGGAGGATTTCAGAGGGAGGGGCAGGGCTTGCAGTACCTTGAGGATACTGCTCACTGCTTTGTAAGAAGCTGCTACCCACAGAGCGAGTGTCCCTGCACCCAACCTAGCAAGACACTCCAGGACACTTGATCTTTCTGACTGCTAACAGACACAATGGGTGAACCAGTGCTCTAGAACCACCAGTTGCTGTTACCCCACCTCTGCATCCCCAGGTCACAGCCTCTGAAACACCTCCAGGGCCCCTCCACCCAGAGGTCTGGTAGCCCATGTGCTTACTGAACTGTCTCTCTTGTTAAATCTTTCTTGTCATCCCAGGCACTGGTGCCACCTCTGCCCCTATGTTCCAGGGTTCCGAGTCCTTTCCCCGATCAGTCTCCCCTGTTCTCTAGGTTCCCTCAGATCCCCCCTCTTGCCGCCTCCACCACCTCATGCCCACATCAGCTAAACTGCAACAGCCATGTCTTCTCTGACTTCCAGATTCCAATGTGTCCTTCCAGTTCATTCTCCTGCTCTGGACAAAGATGCCCTCAAAAAGCACAGTCCCTCATCACCCCTTGATGAGATGTCACCCCTCATGACCCTCCCTGTGTGCTGGTTGCTGCAGGTGGGGCTCCTGGGAAGGGAGACCACGAGGAAGATTCGCTGGCAGAATGCTCTTTGGGGGAGTTCTCTCATAATTGGTCTCTATGGGGAGCAGATAAAGTAGAACCAGGCAGAGGGACAGATTGGACTTCAAAGCAAACCCCTCAAAGGCCTTTGCCTGCTTCTCCTGAAGGTCTGGAGCTGGAAAGGGCTATGTGTGCACAGGAGTGTGAGTGTGTTAAGATACATGTGTTCCCGTGAGTGCATGCATGAGTGTGTGCCGGTGCAACACATGTTTGTGGAGATCAGAGGTCAACATTGGGTGTCTTCTTCAATTGTTCCCCATTTAAGTTTGTTTTCATTTGTGTGCGTGTGTGTGTGTGCTCAGAAGCTCTACCATGTCTCTCATGTGGACATCAGAGGACAGCTTGTGGGTGTCCCTTCTCCCTCTTCACCATTTGGGTCCTGGGATCGAATTCAGGCTGTCAGGCTTGGCAGCAAGCCCCACCTCACCACTAAACCATCCCACTGACCTTCTACTTTATTTCTGGAGACCAGGTCTTTCACCAGACACAGAGTTCATTTGAACGAGCTGACTGACCAGGGAGTTCCGACCCTCCTGTCTTCACCTCCTTAGCGCTGGGTTCACACACGACATATGTGCCTCTGCACCTGAATTTTACACAAATGTTGGGGTCCACACCCAGGAGTTTTCAGGCTTGCACAGCAAGGACTTTTCATACTGAACCTTCTCTTCAGCCTCTAACTGACTTCTCACGACTGTCCCAAATTGAGGGAAGAGTCCTGGACCCCCACGCTTCTTACGAACCAGTTACCAGACACAAGAAAGGGAGGTAATGGTAGGGAGGGGAGTCAACCACTGGAAATCCCAGCAACTGAAGAAGGAAGGATCCAGCCTGGGGATGCAGAGGCATCTGGGCTGTACTCATGGTGACCACCATGTAAGTGCCGGGGGTTGAACAGAAACTTGGAAAGTCAATCGCGTGATGTACAAAACAGCTCAGCCTTCAGGCTAGGTCAGGCGTGATTTAGTGCCCCAGGCTCTGTGAGATCTGCCCCAAACATCCTCCCCTCCTCCCTCACAGCCTTGTTTGCCACTTGCTCCCAACTGTCTAACCACGCTGTGCCTCTCACAGCTTTCCAGGCTCGGCAGGGCCATTTCACACCTCTCTGCCTCTGCTCCTGTTATTTCATCTCAGGGATGCCTCTAACTGGGAAAGAGAAATCCTCTCCTCCTCTATCAGCCCGCTCCTACTCTTCCGTCAGTCCTGCCTCCCCTGGGAAGACTTCTGCTAATTCTTTCAAAGCTAAGGGTCTGCATGACCAGGACACAGCCACGGGGCACTGATCTGTCCATGAGGGCCAGCACCTGGCTTCTTCCCAACTCACAGGGCAGGCCCTGGCTACTTGGTGTCTCTGGATGTGTTTGTACTAAGGTGGGATGTCTTAGAGAAAGGCATCCAGGAATAAGCCCACGGGTGGAGCCAGACAGCGTTGTGGTTGACGTCATCGTTCTCCCTTTCCTTGCCGTCTCCACCATCATCATCGTCTTGCCAAATCGTTCTCTCTGAGTGCTGACTATGTCCCAGGCTCAATGCCATGTGTGTTTCAAACATGCTTCCCGTCAGTCCGTATTTTATGCTCACTGTTAACAACCCTCTGAAGGTAGGCACTATTGTTATCACTGTTTTACAGGATGGAAGGCAGAGGCTGGTTAGAGGGTGGGAAAGATCCAAGGACACCCTCCATCACACATGCTTGGGCAGCCAGCCACAGTGACCTCAGCCCTGCTGGGTCCCTCCTGCTTACATCACTGTCTGCTTGCCTAAATGATCTTCCATACAGGGTGGAGCCATGTGAGCAGCCGCAAGATCTAGGAGGGGCCTTGGGAGGGGTGGGGGAGACCACTCGGAACCACATCCAGCCTTCCAGACCCAACCAAGACAGGGTTTGATTCATCCGCAATTACTTCATATTATACGTTGTATGTCTGCAAATCTGGAATCTGCCATCTCACAGAGAGAACTTGCGGAAGGTGTACCTCAGCTGGTGGAATGTTTGCTTAGCACGCACAACCCTGCACCACATAAAGTCAGGGGTGGCGATATACCTTACCCTCCCAGCCTTCCAGAAGTGGAGGCAGGAAAATCACAAATTCAAGGCCATCCTTGGCTATCTACACATCAAGTTTATAGCCTGAGATTCATGAGACCTTGTCTCAAAAACAAACAAGCAAATGAACCCCAAAGGGTAGACCTTTGCAAGAACACATGACCCATCCAGCAACAGCCAGCGCTGCAGCCTGGGGTCTGGGCTCCCTGCCAAGCTAACTGGCAGAAATGAGCAATCGGAGGGTGCTGAGCAGGGGTCTCCTCACTCAGAGGAGTGTGCATCCAAAAATTGACCATAAGACTCAGAATCTTCCGGAGAAAATGGATCTTGAGACCCCAGGGGTGAGGCCTCTGACCCCAAGTCAGCCCCCACAGTCAGGTGGCTAACGGGAAACCCTGCTCTGTTTCCCCTGACTTAGAAACTGCACAGCTAGTCAGGGGTGGACCTGAAAAACGTCAGACTCCTGGCCACAGAGGCAACAGACACACAAACGAGGGACAGCGGAGTGCGTGAGTGACTTCCGTCCACACTGAAATCAGGAGCCATTGTGCCAACTGTGTGGATTTTGGAGAAATGTCTGATTACTAGAGCCTCAGTCTTCTTCTCCACACAATGGGAGTGCGAGCTATCACCTGGCAGGGTTGTCCCGCACACTCGTTAAGAAAAGCAATGAAGGCATTCGGTTGGGTCACGAGATCTGGGGCGAGAAGCTCTTAATGTCAGTTGCATTATTATTTCGTTTGGAGTGGACACAGATGGTGGATTCATCTGTGGTTCTGGTCCTCACTAGACAGGGATGAGTCTTCTATGCCCCTGGAGCCCAGCATGAATTGAGAAAGTATCCCATCTCTGAAGATGGAGGAAGGGACAGCTGTAACTGTCTTACGGATAAGAGGAGCAAAACCTGGGGGAGGCAGAAGATTTACTGAGGTCACCAGGAGTGTCAATGACAAACCGTGGAAAAGGACCTCACCCTGATCCTGAACCAAGCCCAGCAGAAAGACTTCGTCCCATAGTCTTCTGGGGTGAAAAGATGGTTCTACCAACTGCTGCCCTGCCTCTGCTTCAGCTGCCCCAGCCCCAGGCAAAGCCCCATGACCCCCGCTGCCTGTCTGAGGGGAAATCCTGCCTCAGGGTAGGTGTGACTACTCCAAGATCCCAAAGCTACATTGGCTGGGCTGGACTGGGCCTATACCCCAGACTCAGAGACTCAGAGACAGAGACACCAGTTCAGGAGAGTAAGCTCACTTGGGAAATTCTGGATGGGCAGACCCCTGGCAACAGTTGCTTGTCCCTGGACAGCCCTCAGTCTCAATCAGCAGGAGGCCTCTGAGGGTCCAGAGAAGCCACGGGCTGGATTTGCACATCCCACGGGACCCTAACCTAGCACCTTCCTGAACCGTACCCCCCCACAGCATCATGTGCCTGTAACCCCACACAACCCCACCCCACGCACAAGGTGCCATTGCAAGTGCTGTCCTCTACCCACAAGCTGCCCTTGCCTTGTGCCTCTAATTCTTGCTCCTCTTTGGTTTCTCAGCAAGGGTTCTCTGCTTCCCACGAAAGTCATCAGCTGCTGCCAGCTCTCGCGTCCCCAGCCTGGTGTTTCTCAAGGACCAGGTTACTCTAAGAGTCACTGTGTCTGTGTCTCTGTCTTGCATCAGATAGAAGTCTCTAGAAGGCAGAAGTGAGCTCCGACACAAAGCAATAGTCCCTGATGTGTTAAAGGCTGACTACAAAGGATCTTTGGCTCCCTTCCTCCTTCCCCTCCTCCCTCAAAGACTGCCTGAACACCTACTACATGCCAGGCTGTAGGAAGAGGGTAAAGTCTTATGTGAGTGTGCATTGTTTGTCACAGACAAAACCATGTCAAGGACCAGTGCCTCAGTCCCAGGCAAGAGGCAAAGCCTCCCTTTGATGTGCGTGTGGATACCGATAATGTGGACAGGAAATGTCCACCATAGTTTTCTGTCCCCACCAAGATATGTGCAGCCTGAAGACTGCTCCCCGACAGACTGCTCCCCGACAGACTGCTCCCCGACATTAGCCAAGCCAGCCTCCTCGATCAGCTGTACACCCTAAACCCCGCCCCCTTGTTTTGTTTTGTTTTTTATATGCTATAAACCTGCCTCCCTGTTAGAGTGTTTATAATAACAGGCTGAGTTGCCAGGGTGCTGTGGCTTCCCTACCTGAGGGTTTTTCTGTGTACATGTATCTATGTGTGCATGTAATTTTGTGTGCATGAATTCATGAGTCTACCCTTCCTTCATTTTCTTTGTGACCCCTAGGTTGCAGTTCCAGGACCCATGCCGTGGAAGGTCTCAGCACCAGGCAACTGTTCTGGGTGTGGGAGTTGGAACGGTGATCAACAGAGTTCCTGCAACATGGTCATCATTCTCCTAAGTGGAAGGGGAGGAGAGACCACAGAACATATGAAAATCCTGACACATTTGGGTGGTAACAGACACTAGAAAGTATAGAGCATTGGGAGAACTCAGGGCTTCGGGCTCAGGTCTGCTCCCCATCCTCTCAGGCTGGGACGGGGACACTGTGAGCAGGAAGCTCTCTGGTCCCTGGAAGTGCCAGACAGCCCCTGCCCACAGCACACTTCCTGGCTCTCCAGGAATTTGACTCAGCAACCGTTCTGAGGAGTCAGTTGTGAGCCCATCACAATAGATACCATTATGGAGGGCCTTTGGAGCCCCATGGGTGGAGACGACCTTCCCATTACAGAAGCCTCTGTCCGTCTGAGCCTGACTAGTCTCCTCTGAAGGAGGGCCCAACGTCACACAGCCCACACAGCCCATCCATGGCCCAGCTAAAATTTGACTCCTGGGTCCCACTGTCTCCCTATCCTATAGCCTCCCTAAGACTTGGAGCAGCTTGTAAGCAGTCTGGTGGTGCAAAGAGTCAGGGTGTGTCTGGATAGCAAGGTGCTGATCCCAGGCAAGATTGCCTGAGTGGGATGCACATTAGCCCCTCCTGAAGCTTGGGGGGGGGGCATGTCACACCAGGAGTCCTCTCTACCTCTCCATGACAACTGTGCCCTATGCCAAGATGGCCTATGAACCATGATAGGTTTGCTCTGAACTTGGGCATAGGTGAAGGCAGTTATGCACCCAGCACCCAACTGACCTGGCTGGAAGCCCAGGTCCAAGGCCAGGGCTGGGCTGAGGGCAGGGTTAGCTGCCAGTCAGGGCATTAGATGAGGGTGGAGTCGAGGCTAGGGGATCATGGATTCATGCTGATCCAGAATGACTCTGCAGTATTCCAGGTCTCTTCTCCCCAGAGGGCCATCTGCTGTTCCTGTTCTAGGGACACAAACGAGGAACTTTCGCCAAGGCCCTGCTACTCATCAGGCCTCTTCTTAGGCATTTTCTGGCCTCCTCTGCCAATGCAGAGTGGAAGGAGTTGCCACGTAGGCGGTCTGGCTTGTAAGTGCCTTCCTGTCCCTGTGTACCTGAAGGCTTGAACAACAGAATTGTGTTACCTTACTGTCCTGGAGGGCCAGGAGTCCAGGGCTCAGCTTGGTTTCTTGAGCCCTCGCTTCATGACATGTAGACGCCACCTTTACAGTTACATGGCTTTCAACGCGTAGATCCACATGCAAATCTGCTCGCCCTAGGAGGACACCAGCAACACGGAAACAAGGCCCAGCCCGTTCAACTCATTGTCACTTGTACCTCTCCCCAGATAGTCACGTTCCAAAATACTCTAGGACCTGTAAGAGAGACTGGGGGAGTCTGCCTATAATAATGAGAGACAGCCAGGCTTTGACCATGGGTCTTTTAGATTCCTCTTTGGTCCACCCCCTTTCCCTTGTACCCAAACACTGCTTGCTGGCCTGCACGCGTGTGTCAAACCCATACACGTGACTTCATCCACAGGTGTCTCAGGGTGAGCACCAGGACTGTGAGGCTGGGGGGTGGGGCATGCTCACACCAGGAGTCAGAAGGGCGTGAACCTGACCCACTACCACCCTGCACTTTTGTCAAGTTGGGAGCGTAGTCCCCAGCCCCTTGCATTTATTCCAGCCCCTAGGCCTGGTCTGGACTCCAAATCCCAGCAGGCCACGTCCTGACCCCTCCCTGGGGGTGGGAGCAGGACCACTTTTTTCCCCAGGATATTTAAATGAGCTCCCAAAAGAGGAACACGTGGTCCCTTTTCCTTCCCAAGCTCGGGGCTACCCGAGAGCGCAGAACTCCCATTAAACCTGGATATTTCTTGATTTGGCTTTATTGGGAGTTTTGTGTCTGCAGGGAGCTCGCGTTAGGAAATATTCCTAACAGTGTCCACTTCAGCAGTGTCGGGGTATGGTGCCTTGACTGGGCAGAGGCCCATCATGCATGAGCCATTAGATTGCTGGGAAGCCCAGACTGGGGGGGGGGGGGGGCAAGTGCAGAGAAGGCTTCTGTCCTTGGTCAGTGGAGACGTCTACGGATAATTGTAGCTCTGGTGCCCATGTCTGGACGGCATGGCTTCTCTCCTACCGTCCTCAGCTCCTTGAGCGGTGAGGATCATCGTGGAGATTCAAAAGCTGCCAGGACTCCTCCTCTCTAAGAAGCGTGGCCACAGTTTCCTGTCTTTGAAGAGTGAGTCTCACCTAAGTCAGCATGCAGAGTGGGAAGGCCAGACTGAAAAGGACCCGCGGAGCAGAGTTGTTTGCTAAGACTGGGGGGGGGGGGGGGGGGGGGGCTAGCCCTGAGCCATGGAAGGGCACCCCCTCCCCCGCTCCCTAAGACTCCAGAGTCTTTGGTTCTATCAATCCAGGTCCCCTGGCCAGAGCAGAAAACTCTGCCTGCTGTGGCCTGGATGTCCTTCTTAACAAATTGATCCCAGGATACTGATTCTGAGGAAATTCTTTCACTGTCCTCGGGATTCTACAATGCCCTGGAGCACACACAAGTTATAGTGTCCCTGTTAGGAATATTTTCTAACATGAGCTCTCTGCTGACCCAAAATAATCCCAATCAAATCAAATCAGACCAAATTAAAAGATATCCAGGTTTAACTGGACTCCTACGCTCTCGGGTGGCCCCAAGGGAAACCAGAAAGCTGCCAACATGACCACCGGGGGAAAGGGAAAACCATGAGTTTATTTTTTGGGGAGCAGTTTAAATAGCCTGGGGGAGTGGTCTTGACCTTTTCTGGGGAGGGGTCAAGGTTCAGGAGACTGGGATTTACAGTCCTGCCCTACCACCCTCGCCTCTCCTCCCAATCATCTGATTGCCTCAGCTGAGCAAGCAACGGCGGCCTTACTGTTTGAACAGACTCACAGTTGGCTTGTGTTCCTAGAGATAAGAACTGTTGGCCCAGGTCACCTACCATGTCTAGGGCACCCCAACCTGGAGTGCCTTGAACCAGGCTGGCAGCTAGCCCTCAGTCCACCTGCCCCTGGGGCCAGGCCAGCTCACTGTGCTGTTGGCTGAAGAGCCTGATGCACCACCACCCATCAGTGAGGGTACAAGGAGAGTGGCTGGGTCTCCCCCAGACTTCCCTCCCTGGTGGATGGGTCTCCTCCAGACTTCCCTCCCCAACACTCTGAGAGAAGCCATTAAAGGTAGCCATTCTGATGTAGAAGGTTGGATCCAAAGCTTCCCGTTACTGCTCTGGAAGCCGAGGGAGGCAGCTAACGCTGTCTTGTCTGTTTCTCCCTCAGAAGAGGGGAGCAATAACTACGGGGTTCTCCTTGTGGGCCTGAGAAGACTAAGAATAGAATTATGTCATGTCTGCCAGGAGCTCCAGTTATGATGATAGGTGCTGACCATGTAAAACCTTAACTTCAAGCATCCCTGCACTCCCTTCCTTTCCCCCAAAGCTTCCATTTGTAAAATGGGTAGGAGTTCACCCCCCAAGGTCACCGCAGGCCTCAGGTGTTGCCTCACCATGAAGTCTAGAAAACGCTCCCGACATTCAGCCACCAGCAATGACGAAAACCACAGGTGCGGACAAGTATCCTTTCTCCTTTCCTGAGTGGCAGTTTCTCTCCCGCAGCTGCAAAGCACCATTTAGGGCTGCCAGGGTAGGGAGTTGCCTGCTTCGGCCACAGGCAGCTCACTAGCCCCTGGCAGATCACTACCTTCTGTGGGTGGACTGGAACAACCTACCTGTCAAATCCATCCTGGGATGCCAACGCTGATCACGCTCTTCCACTACCTGGCAGGGTCCTGATTCTGGACAGCAGGGTGCTTGAATACCCACACAGTGTAATAGTGCTCTTGCCTGCCCCTTGACCCTCTCCTCTCATTCCTCCCTCCCCTCTTCCCTTCAGGCTCCCAGTTTTAAGAACAGAACTTACTTGGCCTCCCAGCTCTTGCATCTTTAACTGGAAACGCTTGGATTTCGGTCTCCAGGGCTAAAGGGACGGGACATTCTGTGAACTGGAAAGAGAAAAGGGACAGAGAGCATCCAAGGCACCACAGGTTCCAATCCCACTCAGTAGAAGAGGACACTGTCTGGGACTGGGAGTAGCCAGTCCTGAAGAGGGAAGTAGAGTAGACGGCAGGCAGGACCTTACATGGTGATCCTCGGGAATATGGGGGAATAGAGACCGGAAGAGGTGCTGGGAAGATTCTGATAGTCGGTGTTCCCCTGGGACCAGGACCCAGCATGGCCCAACAAAGATAACCGAGTGGGCCTCTGAGCAGAGAGGGAACATATCTGTAAACATGGAGGCTGCCCTGGGACTCTCAGGTCCAGCTGCCCACGGTGTGGATCTGTGTTTGCTCTCATGGGATGCAGAACCTTGCGTCCCTTTCTGCTTCAGCTTCCCACCTATGAAACCAGACAGCTCAGTGCTCCTTGCCGTGAACACTCGGGGTCAACACCAGCAGCTGCGACACTTTGTGTAGCGCCTGGCTCAACGCGGGTGCCCAAGGATTTCTAGACTCTTCTCACCACCAGGCTCCTGCTCACTGCCTTCCCGTTGCTCTGGAGGCAACTGGTGAGTGGGGTCACCCCTGTTGTTCCACAAGGTTTCCTAACCCTGCCTCTGTTACTGCTAAGACACCACCCAGTTGCTGCCATACCCAGGATTGTGTCGGGTTCCATATGATTCCAGGAGTCCCTTCTGCCACCTTGCAAGATAATAATTGTCTTCATTTTGCAGGAAAGGAAGCAGGTTTCAAACAGCTCCCCGGGAAAGTGGTGAAGCTGAGTGTCTACCAAAGAGCTGGGCCCACTCCCACCTCTTCCCCCATCGGGCTTCTCTGTCCAGGTTCCAGGACACGAGGTAGGAAAGAAACATAAGAGGATTGTACGGAGCAGCAGAAAGAGTGGGGGCCCCAGAGTCAGAGGCTGGGGTTCGGTTCCCAGTTCTTGTGAGCTGAGTGAGCTATGAGGTTCTGTTGATGAACACCGTATGCAAGGACAGGAGGGGAGAGAGTTTCTTTTCTTGTTTTTTTCTGAGACAGGGTTTCGCTGTGTAGCCCTGGCTGTCCTGGAACTCACTCTGTAGACCAGGCTGGCCTCAGACTCACAGAGATCCGACTGCCCCTGCCTCTGCTGGGATTAAAGGCGTGCACCACCACTGGAGAGAGTACCCTGAGCAAGAACCCTGTGAGAGTGTGTTTGTGTGTGTGTAAATACAAACGTGGGGAGTGCCCGGATAGGAAGGGAAGGCGGGGTAGGAGCCAGGATGCCGCCTCAGAGCACGGAGGGAGCAGAGGTCGGTTTGTGCCTTTCTACAGAGGAAGAAGGGCAGGTGGGAAAGCTGGAAAGATGAGTGCCTGTTGCCCTTCATCCTCTGAGCTGAACAAGGAGGCTGGGAAAGAATTCTTTCCTCATGTCTCATTTTGTTTTAACGACAGACTAAAGCAGCGTTTCCACATTTCCCATTATAACTATTGATGGGATGTGAAATCAGGTCGTAGAGTTGTGACCATCATTGTTATTCCTAACAAAACGGGGCAGAAAAGAAGCCATCAGAGGGCATTAGAGGTCCAGACCACTGCTACAGAACTTCTCTTTCAAATGTGGGCTTTGTCTCTCTCTCTCTCTCTCTCTCTCTCTCTCTCTCTCTCTCTCTCTCTCTTTCTCTGTGTGTGTGTGAGAGAGAGAGTGGCCAGTTGTGTACTATGTGTTTCTTATCATGTATCATCATCTAAAAATCTCTGGATAAAACCCATTTGCTCTTGGCTGCCACTGCCCCTAGCACACATGGAGATCAACCTTTTGAGACTGTAAAGTTTCAGAGTTCTGTTTACACTGGGAAAGAAAGTAATAAGCCGAGTACACAGCCCTTTGCACGCAAAGCTCCGATAACAGAGTTATCACCCTGAGTAAGATAACAGAGGTCCCCAGGGTCCACTGGCAATCTGGGATACCTAATCTGGTCAGATTTCTGGATGACAGCGCTATCAATGGACTCTTTCCATACCCAGGTGATCCAGAGGGAGCCAATGAAACAATGGTCCAGAAGGATTCTGGTGGCCAGAAAGCTTCCTGTGGCCATGTTAACGTCAGAGTCAGCAGTGGCAAAGCCAGGAATCCCAGGTCCGTCTTGAAGACCGGGTGCCTGCACAATCTAGTGGAAGGGTATGGCCAGGTTCTCAGCAGGGAGATGGGACAGGGGATGAGTGGGAGGGGGCGCCTTGCTAGCAACTCCCCACAAGGCTCCCAGGAGAGAACGAAATGACAGAGCTCAGGTGAGGAGAATGAGTAAGAAGATATGTAGAGGGAGGCAGGAAAGGCAAGAGAACTGCCAGGCCTCTGTGGAGAGACCAGCAGACTAATCACGTAGGTGACTCCCCAAGACTCTACTCCCCCCTCTTCTCTCCGGCCGGACCTCACTGAAGTCCCTCATTCCCTGTTCTTCAACCACATTGGACACTGCTTGCTCCACTCTTTCCCCTGCAGTCTCGGTTATATTCTTCCTTTGCTAAGCCCACATCCCTTTTTCTGGGCCCAAGAGGATTCCTTCAGCCCCTGCCCCCTGACAACTTCCTTGACTGCTCTGGATACGGAGTCTCTATTGCTGGCAGACATTTAAATTCCTCAGGATCCGTGTTAGGCCTGTGTCGGCAAGTCCACCTCAACTGTGAACTCCCAGAGCACAGTCAAGATCAGACGTGTGTCAGGGGCTCCTCCGGGAAACATGTGGACGGGTGGAGAAACGGACAGAGAATAAAGACAGCAGGACAGACAGACGACCGAGAGAGGCAGAGAGGTAGAAATGATAGCCCTTGCCTGGGAGTCTGGAAGCTGTCCTGTTTATTAGTTCTATGGCCTTGGACAAGTCATGCATTTTTCTGGGCCTTAGACTCCTGCCTGAGGAGTGAGGGGCAAATGGGGAATAAAGTGCCTCATGATTACTGAATCCTCAGGACTTCCAGCTCCCATGTCTGAGCCATAGGGGTAGGAACATTGCCTGCTGTCTGGAGTGAAGGAGAACTCTGCTCCTGGATGCAGGGATCAGAGAGACAGGGAAGGGAGAGGATGGGAGGGAAGGGAGAAAAGGGGAGGGGAGGGGAGGGGAGGGGAGGGGAGGGCCTCAAGTGTCTCAGGTGTGTGTCCAGACCCCTAGAAAGAGACCACTGTGACAACTACTTGGAGAACAGCCTCTGATCTCCAACCACAACCAAATTGGGGAGCACAGAGGTTGGGATCTAAGCAGGTGACAACAACTGCTTCTTCTGAGCTGTCACAAGTCCAGAAGGCAGTTAATAGAGGACATTTTAACAGTTTGTTTATTTGTTTATTTGTTGAGTCAGGATCTTGCTGTGTGGAGCAGGCTGGCCTTGAACTCACAGAGATCTGGACTCCCTCTGCCTCCAGAGTGCTGGGCTTGAAGGTGAACACCACCCCCCAGCTTTAACCCTTTGTAAGTGTTTGGTTTGGTGAAAGGAGGAGGTTGTGCCGCCCTTACACCGCCCTTCTAAATCTTTTTATCTTGTTAGACCGAAACTGCACCTCGGAGTGAGGTTTCTCCATCCAAGAGTTCAGACTGCCTGAACCCAGCTGTCTGTCTGTCTGTCATTTCCTCAGTCCCTCACTGTGTCAGCGGGGTCTGTCCCTGGAGTAAACTGTTTATAGTTCAAATCTACTTGTGTAATACTGCTGCAGCCACCCCGGCACGCTTGGGTACAGCTTGCCTGAAAGATCTTTTTGCCAGTCTTTCATCGTAGAGCTATTTGTCTTTGAATCTAAAGTAACTGTCTCTTGGGAAGCCCCTACCCATGGTCCCTCAAGGTTCCCTTTGTGCCTCTGATAACCGACGCGTAATCGTTGATTTGACTTAATTATTTTTCACTTGACATTGGCACAGCGTAATGTAAAATCTATAGGCAATCAGCAGGAGCCCCGCTTTGAGCCGTTCCCCAGCTACCGATAATATGTCCGACGTTCTCCTACAATGCTGGGAGGCTCCAGTCAGCCAGACACAAGTACAACCTGTCCCCTCCAGTATGTCATTGTACTAAACCAAGATGCCTCCCGGATTAGGTGTGTGAGCACGGTTCTAATAAGGTATTCCAGCTTAAAGTGGGTGTATTGTTTCATAACCAGTTGTAAATAAAGAGCAGCTCTCGTTGGAACCCTGTTTTTTGTCTGTCCATCCTGCCTTGGTGGTTCACACCCCTAATCCTAGCACTGGAGAAGCTGAGGCAGAGGGATTGCAAGTTCCAAACCAGTCTCAGCTACAATTGAGATTCTACATAAATAAATGGAACTGGGCTTGGTGACACACACCTTTGATCCCAGCACTTGGGAGGCAAGGGCTGGCAGATCTCTGAGTTCAAGGCCAGCCTGGTCTACTTAGTGAGTTCCAGGACAGCCAGGGCTACAGAGAGAAACCCTGTCTCTAAAAGTAAATAAAAATGATAAAGTATTTGCAGTACTTTCCCTTGTTCAGAGTTTTCTTTCCCACAATTTAAACTGCCCAAAGTCAATTAAGGTATGAAAAATTCCAGAAATAACTCAAGAGATTTAAATTGCTCTGAGTAGCAAGATGAAATTTCACCCAGTTCTGCTCTGTCCCACTCTATCCCCTCCAGGACACAAATATCCCCTTTATCCAGATTCTCCATTCTGTAATATAATCCTTATATAATCCATTGTATCCATTATATAATACAATCCTTATAAATGCCTTCTGTGTCAGAGAGAGAAATATTTGCCCATTGTTATGGTACGTTGCTGTGAGGGCTCCATGGCTTTGTTTTATTAACTATGTCTGCTAATCTCTCATTGCACCTGATTTATAAATTAAGCTTTCCCACGGTTGTGGATGTCAATGAAAACCATAGCCTGTATAGGGCTCAGCACCCTCTGCAGTATGTGTGTGTGTGGGGGGGGGGGGTTCTTGGAGCATATCCTCCTCCACTTGTATATATATATAATTTTATTGAGCTCTACATTTTTCTCTGCTCCCCTCCCTGCCTCTCCCATGGTCCCCATGCTCCCAATTTACTCAGGAGATCTTGGTTTTTTCTACTTCCCATGTAGATTAGATCTATGTAAGTTTCTCTTAGGGTCCTCGTTGTTGTCTAGGTTCTCTGGGATTGTGATTTGTGGGCTGGTTTTCTTTGCTTTATGTTTAAGAACCACTTATGAGTGAGTACATGTGATAATTGTCTTTCTGGGTCTGGGTTACCTCACTCAGTATGATGTTTTCTAGCTCCAAGAAGGATGACGTCTGTACTGGTGTGGAGGCTTTACTCTAGCGTCTGGTTGTTTTATACATGTCTTGTAGTTTTGTCTCTTGTTTCCTGCATTCTGTTTTCTTCTATGTCTGGCTGATTTTTGGCAGCAAAGCTCCCTCATTTGCTTTCATTTTTATTCTATAGCTGTCTTCTTTGTGAGCTGTAGGATTATGCTTAATATCTTAAAGGTACAATGCTCTAATTTGAATTTATAACAACAGCTTAGCTTCAGATGCACAGGCGTGCGCGCGCGCGCGCGCGCGCACACACACACACACACACACACACACACACACACAGAGTCCCTTAACAGCCTTTCCTTATCCCCTTTACTTGTTGAAATCACAAAATTACACATTTACTCACTATGTGCCTCAAAAACTAAACAAACAATTCTTTTCAAACAACACAGAAAACTGGAAGTGATGTTACAAGTCACCCCTACAGCAACACTAGCGTTTATAATTGTCTGCGCGTTTATCCTTATTAGAATCTTCTGCCTACAGCTTGAGTGGCTGCCCCATCGCTTTCTTTCACCCTAGGGAAACCCTTCAGTTTTCTTGCGGGACAGGAAGGAGATGTCTTAATTCATCCCTCTCATTTTTGAAGTTTTGCGAGGTGCAGGATTCTTGATTGACAGGTTTGTGCTTGGTTCCCTCTTAGTTTTCTGACTCAGCATCCCTGCTTCTGGCCTTCAAAGCTGAGATTCCCGCTGGGAACCCCTGTAGCTGCTTCTCTAGGCTGCTTTTGTCAAGAGTTTCAAGATTATGTCTGGCTTTCGATGATTTGATTATAATGTCTTAGCACAGGCGGGCCCTGCTCAAGGGCCTCCTTGGAGTTGGCTGAAATTACATCAAATTTGCAAAATTTCTAAGGATCATTTCTCCAAACATAATTCTCTACCCATGTCCCTTCCTCTCAGACTTCATGAAGCAGAAGTACCTCTCATTGGCTGAGGGGTGTCTACATTGTCTAATTGTTTGTTGTTTCCGTTCTGACTTCAGGGTTGCTGGATCTTTCTCTCACCTCCTGCATCCCTGAAGGGAAGTTTCCAGCTCTGCTCCTGTGTCTTCAGCTCCAGGTTCCCCTGGAGGTTTTTACATCTTTTCCTGCTTGTTAAGGCTCATGCATCGCTTTCTTGACTTCCCCTTGGTTATTTTCAAGTTTTCTAGAAGAAATCAGTTTTCGGTTCCTTCTTACTTTCCATTTAATGCTGATTTTTCTTTAATTTTGATTTTTCATTTTTTGGGGGAAACAGGGTCTCTCTACATAGCTCTAGTGGCCTGGAATTCACTACACACAGACCAGGATAGCCTTGAAATCACGGAACTCTGTCTGCCTCTGCCTTCTGGTGCTGGGATTAATGCGCCACTATGCCTGGCCTCTCTGCTTATCACTACAATTTGTATTGGTGTTGCTGTGCATGTTGATGACGTATGGGCTGTGTGTGCATGTCATGACATGCATGTGCCAGTCACAAGACGGCCCAGTCTCTCCTTTCACCTTTACATGTTTTACTAGGATTGCATGTCACCAGGCTCACGCTTTACCCACAGAGTCATCTCACCCCGTCCCCCTTTTTTCTTCAAATAGGGCACGTTTGGTGTTCCCCACTCCAGGGTTCATGGTGGTCAGTTAGTTGGTTGGTCGTTCTTCGCAGACAGCTGTTCTGGTGGACATTGGGGTACATACCGCTCCCATCAGCTCTGAAGAGGCAGAGGCAGGGGGATACACGTGTTGGGCCGTTCTGTGTTACTCACTATATAGTTCCAGGGCAGCCTGAACTATACAGTGAGACTTTGTCTCAAAAATAAATAAATAAATAAATAAATCAAAATTAAACAAAAGCTATGGCAAGGATCAGAGGATCAGCCTAGGGTATAAACAGGTCTTTTTGGATCATCTTGAGCCTGTGCCCTTCCCTGGCTGTGCGGGGTCCTCCGTCTATAGGGCTTCTTTGGAAGAGATGATCTTTGGTGTGTGGCTCCCAAGGGGGCAGATCTTGAAGTCCCCTGGTAGGGGCTTCAGCTGGGGAGGGGGCATTAACAAAGGCTGGGAGGGGGTCTTTGCCTGTGTCCCCACCTCTGAAGTGACAATGAGAAACGGCTCAGGACTCTGAGCCTGTTCTGAGAACCTACATCCCTTTTCTAAGCTACGTACAGGTCATGGCTTGCACAGCTGCCTACCACAAGACTGGGCTATAGGTCGCTGCTGCCGGATTACCAGCCCAATGGACTGAAATCAACCAGCTTGCAACTAAGCCCCCCAGCTCCCGTCCCGCCCCCCCCCCCCCCCGAGAGCTCCCAGCATTCCACTGACTCCAGATTTCCACAGCAGGCAAGGCAGACAGAATCCAACAATCAATTGTTGTGACATTTGGGAGATAGATTTCTGGTGCTTCCTCTTCTGCAGGCTTCCCAGAATCGTCTTTCCTGTCCAGTTTTACAAATATTTTTTCCCAGTGCTGTCAAATGAATTAATAAATTAAAGAGAAGTAGCTAATATTCATCACAAGCTTGCTATATTCCAGGCACAGATCCACACATTCAACATGAATTAATCCGTTAATCCTTACTACAACGTCTCAAGTACGGGTCATTATTTCTTCACGTTACAGAAGAGAAACATAAGGCAGGGGATGGGGGATGGGGAGGCTGCTGTGGGAAACTTGTCTGCTCTAAGGTTGAGATTCAAACCTGAGAAGTGTTTGCCTCCAGAATCCACACCTTATCGTTGTGTTTGCAAAGAGGTATCCTTGGCACCCCGTGGCAGCAGAAGAAGGGTTCTCCATGGTGGAAGGGTAGGGGTGCCAGGGGCGGGGGATTTCCTGAAAGAGGTTTACCTGAAAAGTTAAGAGATGAGCTGGGCATGGGGGGCTCTGTAGAAAGAAAGAGCAAACACCAGCATCTGTCAAACTGCAAGAAGCTGTGCCCAGGCGAGACACTATGCAGGCCGCAGACAGAGCTGAAGAGCAGTCTGCATCAAACAAGCGCTTCCAATGTAGGGGAAGGGAAACTGGGAAATGGAAATGTCTTTGCGAAGGAGGTGGCAGCTTCAGAAGATAGCAAGGACCGCAGCTGGCAGATTGGGCTGAGAAAGTCTTCCAGACAGGGGGAAGGCGTGGAGGTGAGAGAGAGGGAGAGAAATATTTAGGGACACGTTCGGCTTGGCAGGAGGGGAGAAGTGTTCATCACACAGTGACGGCTGAGGTACTGGTGGAGCCCACACCGGGTTTTACAGTAGGAGGACTATGAATTCTCACGGAGCCAATTAGGGGTTTCGGTGGTGTGACCGCGGAGGAGCAAGGAGAATCCCAGTTTCCACGTCTGTGAAGTGGAGGTGATGCTTCTACAAAACATTTCTCAAAATTTCCAACTTTCCCAGGTGTCCTTTCCCTCAAGCGAGAAGTCCAGGTGTATCCATCAGTCTACTCGGCCCCTGTGACTTCCCTTGTGACATCCCACACTGATAGTGAGAGACCTGACAGCAGTTACCGGTTAGTGTAAAACCTGAGTCAACAAGGCTGTGGTCCCTGCCTGCTGTTGAACCCAAACACGCTCTTAGCACACATGAATTCCCATAGGGAATCCTGCTAGTCTCTTTCTTCCCAGCTACCCCCCCCCCCCTTTATTTTGTTTCAATGAGTCAGTGAGTTTAATCAAGGCTGCTTATGGAAGCAAAGGTGAAAGGTTATTTAGAGGCACATGGGCAACTTAGCAATTACCTGCACTGGCTGTATAAAAGCCTTTCCCACTGAGTCAAGAAAGACCATGAAGAGCACAACAGCACTTGAACATGTAATCTTTCTCTTTGTGTACTGATATTTTGTTTGTGGGTTGTTTTTTTTTTTTTTTTTTTCGAGACAGGGTTTCTCTGTGGCTTTGGAGCCTGTCCTGGAACTAGCTCTGTAGACCAGGCTGCTCTCGAACTCACAGAGATCCGCCTGCCTCTGCGCCACCATCACCCGGCTTGTTTGTGTTTTAACAAATAAAGCTTGCCTGAAGATCAGAGTGCAGAGCTAGGTCACTAGAGGCCAGGCAGTGATGGCACACACCTTTAATCATCCCAGGACTCAGGAGACAGATGGACCTCTGTGAGTTCAAGGCCACCCTGGGTTACACAAAATCGATCTAGTTTACAAGAGAACCAGAGTTCACACAAAGGTGATTCCAGCACTTGGGAGTCACACACCTTTAATCCCAGCACTAGGGAGGTAGAGACAGGAGTGATGTAGCTAGGCAGAGAGAGGGATATAAGGTGGGAGGAGACAGGAGCTCAGTGCAGTCTGAGGAGGCAGTCTGAGGACAGGATTGCCCCTTCAGTCTGAGCATTGGTAGCATTAAAACTCTAGTGGCTGGCCACTCTGCTTCTTTGATCTTTCAGCCTTCACCCCCAGATAGTTGACTCTGAGTTTTATTATTAATAGCAATTAGAATTCGTGCTACAACTTTGGTCTCCCTCTTGATAGTCAGATGATAAATAGCTCAGCTTTCATCTTAAACAAGACACAAGGGACTAGTGAGGCCTTCAAATAAAGTCTAACTTGAATGTTGTGTGATACACACGGCCGTTAGAAGGCAGGGAGGGTTCAGACATTAAAGAGGCCCCTTAATAAATAATTTAATACAAGAAACTCAACAGTACTGGCTAACTCTCCTCTCAGTGGCATTCCTGAGGTCTCCTATCACTCCTGAACAGAGACCCATCTCAAGCCCATTAAGGTGCTATGTAGAAGAGGCCATTCCTTCAGACAGATCTTTCATTAGGCCCTGACACTCAACATCTTGCCAGTATGTTACATCTCAGATACCAACCACCGAGACTGTTAATGGTCATCAAGACAATCACAGCCCTGAATTGGACTCTTTCTCACCAAGCGAGCATGCCCAGTCAAATCCAGCCTCCACAGAAGGCTGCAGAGCTGCTCCCTCTCAAGTCCGCCTCCCCCTGGAATCGAACACTGAGCCATCAGAACTGTTATTGTTTGTGTGGTGGAAACTGTGTGATGGGAATGGCATGATGAGTCACCCTCATCAAAGAAGATTGTGGGCTGGTGAGATGGTTCAGTGAGTAAGAGACCTTCCTTCAAACCTGGTGACCTGAGTTCCATCCCTGGAGCCCACGTGGTGGAAGAACAGGATGACGCCCCACGAACTGTCCTCTGACCTCCACACAGACAGGTATATTCCGTGATCAATGAAAGAAATACAATATACAATTTTATTTTTTTAAAAATAAAGTGTAGCTGCAGACACATGGTTCTCTGTTACTCCCTCCTTCCCTTAAATTCTCCCAGTGTACTTTGGTATAATGGTGAATTCTTTCGCCGACCCCGTACCATTCCCCTTATATCCCCACTCTTTAGGTACAGGAGTTCAGACTTCCCAGGGACACCAAGGGTGCAGCACTAAATTCCAGCAGCCCACCTGAAAGGGTGACCCTGCCCACACAGAAGCATCTCAGACTAGGCCACAGCGAGAAGAGCCCCCAGAAATCCCCTGGACGATGGAATTCTTCTTTTCTTCTTTTGGCTTCTTGAGACAGTCTCACTCTGTAGCCAGGCTGTCTAAAAGCAGATAGTTATCCTGCCTCCATCTCCCCAGTACTGGGAAAACAGGGAAACTTACAGAGGTGGGCCCCTAAGGAGCTGGGTTCAACCCAGATGAGTCCCCACAGCCACACCCTGACCCCGAACGAGGCAAGGGTCTGAAAATCTGCTTTCTTCTGAGTGTGAGCCTGATTTTACCGACTAAGAGCTTCCTTTTCCTCAGGCACACACAAACAAGCCCAAGCAAAGATTTTTGTTTTCAAAGAAGGAAGAAAGAAACAAGCTTGGGCCATGACAGGGGAATCTTGCTGGATTTCCCCCACCCAGGGGCCCTTTCCAAAGTGGCAAGCTCCTGGGGGTCCAGAATCAATACCAAACCTCCCACCAACCCTTTATCGGGAAGTGCTCCCTGAAGTCTGGCATCGTCTGGACACACACACACACACACACACACACACACACACACTCACACACACGTATATCTATGTATATATATTGTTCTTGCATAAATTTCGGCTGGAGAGGAAGGCTGCAGAGGGAGGGGAAGTCTTAAGCCGCTACTATAGTGCAGTTTCCCTTCTTGGAAATGCAGCTAGAAGTTGACATTCCCTCCAGCAAAGAAAAAATAAGTCTGTTATGTCTGTTGCTTTCTCCTTCACTTGCTGTCTGCCAGCTTTCTGCTTAAGCTCTCTTTCCTTTCTCTCTCTCTCTCTCTCTCTCTCTCTCCTCTCTCTCTCTCTCTCTCACACACACACACACACACACACACACACACACACATTAATGGCTCTAGACCCTTTTTTAAACTTTTTTTTAGTGGGAGGGCGGAGACTTTGAGAGAAAATCCTCATCCACCCATTCTTACCAACTAACTCAGTGTGCACGCGCGCGCGCGCGCGCACGCACGGACACACACACACACACACACACACACACACTCTCTGGCGACCTCCAGATGTTCCCAAGCCAGCGGCCATCTGCTGAGATTACTGGGCCGGCCAAAGGGGGAAGGCAGAGGGGGCAGGGATCCTGGTTGCAGGAAGCTCGGAGAGAGAATCTTAGTGGAGTGGGAGGGAACCGCGCACTTTTGAGACGCTCCCTAGGGTGGAACCCGTGCTCGGCCGGCGGGCGGGGGCTGGGCTGCGAGAGCGCCCTGCTAGACTTGCACTTTGACGACGCTCCCTGAGCCTCTTGGCGGCGAGCCCGGACAACCACTGGGTGCCCAGCGAGGGGAGCCCGGCGGCGGGCGGGGACTCGGGGCGGGACGTGCGGCGCGGAGAAAAGCGCCGGCCCACCGGCCAGCGCCGGGCCGCCTAGGTGAGCGTGCCGAGGCGACAGCTGTGGACCTGCCAGGTGGGTGCTGTTCCGAGGCGCAGCGAGGTCGGCGTGCCTGGGGATGTCTGGAGCCTCGGACTCCAACCTCGCCGCCCCGTCCCGTGGACGGGCTGGCGCGAGGGGCGGTTCCGGGTCCCGCCGAGGCCCCTCAACTTTCCCGGGACACCGGGCCACAGCGGCGCAGGGTCGGGGGAAGGGGAGCAGCAGGGGAGAGGGCTTTCAGGAGACAAAGACTCCGTCTGGGGGCCGTGGGCGTGGGCCGGCGCCTCCAGGGTCTTTGTAGGAACACGTGCATCTCACTAGAGTGGGTCTTTGGTGGATTTGGGTTCAGAAGCCAGCATCTGCCGGTGCCTTTGTGTGTGCGTGGCTTGGCAGGGCTGTCTCGCGCCAGTATCCCTGCTCCGCAGCCTGGCGCTTGGTTGTGGGGACCGGTGGGCGCTCCGCGTGTGTCCGCATACGTGGTCTGTGCCTGTCGACGTGTCTGGGTTGGGTGTCCGTGGGGCATGTGTGCGCTCTCAGAGCCTGAGCTGCCCCGACTCTCCGCTTCCCCTGCTGTCCACCGTTTCCCCCCGACTTGGCTTCAAACTTTTCTCTGGGTTCCTCCGGCAACGCCTGCTGGCAGCCCTCCTCTCTCTTTCTCACCTCCGGAGGTCCTTCGAGGAGCCAGGGAGTGGGATAGGATTGGTGGGTCGGGGGTGATCGGCAGTCCCTGGCGACTGGCCCGGGCCAGGATTGGGCGGAGCATGCTGGACACTCTCACAGGACCCTAGTGGGAGGAGGTAGGGACGCGGCTGGTCTGGGCTCCGGCCTGAGGCTGGAGACCCGGGAGTAGCGCGCTGCTGGCCGATGTCCTACCAGCGCCTCTGGGACAGAGTGAGTGTGGATGGAGGAATCTGGCAGTTTGGTGGAGAGACTTGCTTGGTTTCGAGTACCGCTGTGCGTTTATCCGGACTCCAGGGTTGAGAGGACCAAGCTTCCGATCCCATAGGTGAGAAAGGCCAAAAGCTTGCTTGCATTCGGCCTGCTGGCGACCCCTAACCCCGGATGGGCTCTGGGGAGAGGGGGGCCTTGCACACTTTCCACGGGGTAGGGCAAGCCCCGTTGAGATCCGGTCACTGTTAAGATGGGGGTAAGAACTCCTTGCCGCCTCTGGAGCAGAGCGCGCAGTGGTGGTAACCAGCGCCGGGAGCTTAGCTGAGACCAGCGCCCGCCGACACTTGGCCAGGCCAGAGGCGACTGACTCATACTTAGAGCTTTCCTTGCTCCATGCTATCCTTTAGGATAAGTCTAGACTTACAAAGCCCTCAGAGTGGGAGGGGTGCCGTCCTGCCTGGGCTTTTGATCCTGGATGGCAAAGATAAGCCAAACACTTCTTTTCCAACCCTCCCCACAATCTTTAACCAAGAACTTTGTCCAGTACTACGGCGGGGGGGGGGGGGGGCGGGGGCGGGGGGAGAGGGTTTGGGGAGGAGAGCGCCGAGGGACACGAGCTGGCCACAAACTTGGGAAAGAGGCAAGGATGGCCACTTTCTTTTTCGTTTCTAGTCCTTCCTCTTGAAAGAGGGAGTACTGAGTGCCTTGTGATCACTCCCTTGTGATCCCAGAGCCCGGGAACTATTGTGTTCCCAAGCATTAATTTGTTCCTAGGAAGAGCTGGAATGCGCTGTCTTGGGAACTTGAGTCCACAGGACTCCCACCCACCCTGTTGCACTGACCCGTGTAAAGGCCAAAGCTGATGTTGCTTATCTTTACATGACAGACTGGTCAAGAGACAGAGTCCAGACCAGTTCTCTTAGTCATTACATACATACTGATGTACCTGTTGGAATTCAACCATCCTTCCTCAGGACACCCAGCCTAGGAATTGGGGATACTTCCTGAAGAGGTCTGGGCCCACCCTGGAAGTTCCAGGTTCCATAGGAGGGGCCACGGGAGGGACCTGGCAGGGCGTATGATTCCACTTAGGGTTTTGAAGTTTTCCAATACACAGCCGAGCCAGGAAGAGCCTCCCACAGTACATGCAGGGCTGTGCATGTTCTGGAAGTGGTACACACAGGTGGTTGCCTTTGTTTGTGGGGGGGTGGGGGCAGGGAGGCAAGGTTTGGGTGTTAAGGCATGGGAGTTACTCAGAGGCTGGGAGGGGAGGCAGTGGCCGAATCATAGAGCATCAGTTTGGGCTGAAGTGAACCTGTCTGCAGAGAACTCCTGGAGGAAGGGGTGGCCTTGGTCAGTATAAAGCCTGGCCCTGGCTTTCGGATGGTGCCGGAGTCTGCATGTCTTCCAGTCAGAAAGTCTGGGAGCTGTGTCCTTGCTCCATGGCTTCCTCCCTCTGTCTCCTGTCAGATTCTCAGTCTCCTTCAGAGGGAGTTATGGATTGATAGGTTGTAGATGTTAAATAGCATAGCAGATTATACACACACTAATAAGTTGAGATGTGGTTTTGGGGTGTCTGGTTGCGTTGTGTGAACACAGTGGAGGCAGAAATAGCTTGGGTCTCAATCTTACACCTGGTTTTATCACTAAGCCGAATTCTGAGTTCCAGGAGGCCCCGAAGCAGAAGGAGTCCTCTCTGCCCATGGCGTTTTATTCCTCTAGTCCCCCTCCCTCTCCCGCCCAGGCTAGTATCCACACTGGAGCTGGACACCAGACACGTTCCTCGACAGTCACAGCCCAGTGAGCCTTTGGGGGGAGGGGATGAGGACTGGTTTAGGCTGGGAAGGCCTCATAGAACAGGTAGCTTCTGAGTCTAACAATTGAGAGTTTGTGGAAGACCAAAAAAGGAGGGGTGTGGGGCTTTGCCATCTTTGTCAAAAGAAATAGCCTATGCAAAGGCAGAGGTCCCCGGGGAGTGATAGGCTTCTAGCCTGAGAGGCTGTCTTTGTGGAATGGGTTTTAGATGGGGCACTGCGGTGGGCGGTGGGGTCTTGATCTTCAATCGGAAGCTGTCTGTACGCTGGTGTCCAGCATGGCAGTGCAGTGGTTCGGAGCTATAGCAGTGTTCAGAGGTGGAGGCCAGAGGGCAGGTGGCTACAGAGGTGTCCTGAGTTTGACCTAGGTAGGGTGGGGTGGCCACCCACCTTGAGGAAGAGGAGAGACACAGCACCCTGCTTGCCCAGGAGTGACTGCTCTTTTGATGTCAGATTCCCTTTCGGTCATAGGTGGCACCATTGCTGCAGCCTCCTCTGGCCTTCATGACTTCCAGATCCCAGAGGAGCTTGGTCGTGGGACCCTGAGAGATTCCAAGGCCTCTAAGGATGGCTTTTGAGCTCTCCATCCTGTGTGTCTTTAGCATCTCCTCCCTGACCCTGCAGTCACCCACAGAGGCAGGACTGAACACGCGCTGAGACCTGTTGATGCCGGCGGGCTAAGTTCTTGCTTCCCTAAGTAGTCGGAACAGGCCAGGTTGGGAGCAGCATGGGGGCTCCTCTCTATGATGCAAGACCAGACTCGGTCCTCACAGTCTTTGGAAGCCTGCAAGGTTGCTACCCAGTCTGCAAAACCTTTCTTCTGCCCCGTGCAGCCTCTCTCTGTGTTCTCAAGTGCTGTTTCAGATTGGTGGGATCCTGGCAGTTTTCCCAAAGATCAGCTGGAAGGAGAAGGTAGCGTCTGAGCCTTGTCTATATTCCTGCAGCTGGTACTCCTTGGGTGGGAGGGTGCTGAAGTTCCAGGCCCCACCTGTAACTACGATGTTGTGAGGGAGGCCAGGTGCTCTGTTCAGAATACGTGGGTCCAGCCTTTCTCTCCTCACTAACCGTGAGACCCTGGACAAATCATTGAACCTCTCTAGAATCTTTAAACAGCCATAAGACAAGTGCAATGCCATCTAACTTCCTGGTTTTCGCAGGGTGACCAAAGCTAACAGTTGAGGATTCCTGAGACAGGCTGAGGTGTCCTTTGGTAACAGTGTCTCCGTCTGTGTGCCTGATAGATCTTATAGACATTTTTGTTTGATTGATTGGTTTTTTGTTTTGAAACAGGGTCTTACTATAGAGCCCAGCTGCTGCAGAACTCTCTGTGTGAACCAGGCTGGCCTCGAACTCTTGAACTCAGAGAGCTCCTCCTGCCGCTGTCTTTTGAGTGCTGGGATTAAAGACACCACCACACCCAGTCAGTACTCGGTGTATCTTAATATAGTACCTGATCCAGGGGGAAAAAATAAAAAATCCTACCCCCCTCCCTGCCCACAGAGGACTGGAAGGTAAACATGTCATTACAGTCCAGCCTTCCCAGCTCTGAGGGCCTGTCCACACTGCCCGTTTCTAAGTGGAGGCCAAGCTCACAGATCTAGGTCTGGTCCCTCTGTTACCTGGCTGAGTAGCGTGCTGCTGTTTGCCTGTGCAGTGGGGATAATAATCACCACGGTTAAGGGCTGTCGGGGAGCTGATGTGCTTGCCATATCGATTCTGTAGAGAAAGCCTGCCCTGGAGGCTCTGAGTATGTCCCCCAAATTCTAATTTCCAGAACTACGTGGTTGGAGGGCAGGACACTTCTGAAATTTCTCCCTGTGGATGTCATTGCTGTCAGGATGCTCATAACTGAGGGGAGTGAGGGGCAAGGCTGCATCGGGTTGAGGAGCGGCCAGCTGATAGAAAGCCCCGTCCTAGGTGGGTGTTGGGCACCGGGACCACCCACAGCGATTCCCCAGCCCATCTGACTCCTGCACCAGAGGTTCCATGTAGATGTTAGCAAAAGCTAGAAAGTTTTGTAAGTCAGAAGTGCTATGGCACCCTGTACCAGGGCCTGGCAGGCAGACCCAGGGAAAGCCTGGACTTCAGCCTCTAATCCCAGAGAGGTGTCTACAGAAGAGGAGGGTGGCTGGGGCCTCACCAGCAGACCTGTGTCTGAGAGGTCAGTGTGAACTGTGGACCCGCGGGATGCTTGCTTGGTTCTGTGTACAGGAACCTGGTGGAACATGAAGGATAAGTCACCACCTCCAGAAAGTTTAGAAAATCATGGCTGTTGGTGGCCGCCAGGGTCTAAGCATTTACAGAGCAGGATACACTGTCACTGTCTTTTCCCCAGCCATCACTTCTTGTCCCTGTGGAGGACTCTGAGGCTCCAGTGGGCAGGGCTGGATTCCCAGCTGGCCCTTGGTCTAGTAGCTGACCCACGTGGCTTCTTGCTGGGTTTCTGTTGCTGCCTCCTGGCGCCCAGGTCTGACTTCGACCCCAGGTGGGGAAGGAAGCCTAGGTTAAGGAGGGGAGCGGCTCACACTTGATGTTTGAAATTTGAATTTTCTCAGTTGCCTCTCAAGGAGGCCTATTGGTAGCCTGAGGTGCGAGAGGCCAGGAAGGAGGGGTGGTGGGAGACTGTGCGAACAGAGAGGGCTTTGTTCTACGGGCCGGGCAGGGATGGGTGGGGAGGTGTGTGTGATGCACGGGGCAGTGTGAGGTGGTGGGTTCCAGTTCCTGGGCCTTGTCCTCCTAATGTCTTTCCTTTGCATCCCCCTGGGCCTCGGGCATCCATCATCTCCAAGGGCGCTGCAGCTCAAGGGCCTGGAATTCCCTGCGTCTGTGGACGGCATGAACAACCGTGGGTGTGTTGGGGAAGTTGCTACCCAGATGACAGAGAGGGCTCATTCCTTTTGAGGATTCAGACAGGGACGGGAGAAGGGCATCTGCAGCTTCCAGAGGCCTTCTGTCTGGGAGAAGATGATCTCAGTCGTCTTGCAAACAGTCATGACAGATTCGGGATGTGATGTGGAGAGAGCCCCCTGGAGCTGCCAGACCCATCCCATTCACGCCATTCATGCTCCACCTTCTGTCACTGTGGACTTGACGTGGTGGGCCTCTAATAGCTCATGGTTGGGCCTCACAGGGCCCGCCGTCTTCCAGGCTGGAGCTGTGTGAAGTATCTTGCCTTGTTCTGTTGATCTTTGACTGTCTTTTTTTGTGCAGAGCGAGGTTTGTAGAAAAGATCTCTGGACCAGAGGTCTCTCTGGCCCCAGGCATCCTTGGTGGCCGCCTGTCTGCATCACCTGCCTGAATGTCTGCATTGCGTTCTCTCCCAGAGTAGAGATCCCAGACTGGAGGCTGGGCCGCAGGCATGCTGGGACAGAGATGAGGGGATCAAACTGCTGGAAATAAAACTGTGAACGTCTCAGAAACCTAAGCCTCCCGGGTTCGAGATGTTCATGGCGTTTGCTATGAATAGGGGCCCTAAGATTCTTACCCACTCACACCCTGACAAGGCTTAGCCCCATGGTCTGTGCTAGGATCAGTACTAAACCCCTCATTGTGAAGGTGGGAAACAGAGTTTCTTAGAGAGGAAAGGACTGGTGACCGCCACAGTCCAGGCGGAACAGTGACTGGACTTGTCCCGACACAGTTGCTCCATTGCTATTTTACCAGCAAGTCCTGGATGGAGTGTGGCGAAGCATGGTGTGTGGGGGGGGTGGGGGTGGGAGGAGAATGGGTGGGCGGTGCTCTCGGTCCGCCATCCAGCCTGGAGAGACGCAGCGGCCCACTCTGTATATCCGGCAGTGCCTTGGCTGTACTGAGAATGTCTCCTGTAGGAAGACACAGAGTGCTTACGGCAGCTCTTAGAAGAACTGTCATCCACCCCTGCCCCCGTAGGGTCTCCAAATCACACAGGTTGGCAAGTAAGTGACTCTTCGGATCCTTTAACCAGGGATGGGACAGTTGGTCTCACTGGGCAGACTTTGTGAGAGCGGCTGGCTGTCACCTCCTGTTTCCCACTAGAGTTCCCCAGGGTCTAAGTACGACAGTGGTGGCTCTGGGAGATGTCCATGGCACAGCAGAGCAATGCCCTGGCCTAGTGTGTGTATCAGCCAAGTGGCCCAGGTGGGATTCCGCTTGTGCTCCTGTCCCCATTATCTCAGCACGAGGACCTCTGCATCCAGGAGGGATGTGCTCGGCTCTTCACGGATACGGTGTGCGGGGCTTTGTGGACCTGTGTGTGGCTGGCAGGACAGACCTTGCCGTCCCGTGTGGAGCACAGGGCTGGGGCCTGGAGGAGAGAAACATCTGTGCCCTGTTTGCCCGGCCGGTTATATAAGCTAGAGTTTGGGAGAAGCAGCTTGGCATTCTGTGGACACATTGTATAACCACCTCTGGGAACCAAAGGGTAATCTCTGGACCCTTTGTGCTGTTTGTTTAAACCCCCAGGGAGGGTGGGTAAGAACAGATCCGCTTAGCTGGGGGGCGGGGTAGGGGTGGTGGTAATGAACACTTGAAGAGCTCCCTGGGGAACAAAAGGGGCCTGGAGCAACTTAATATTTTCCTCATGGTGCAAACATTGGAACGCTCTGTCCTGCCTTGGCTGGGACCAGGCCCAGGATGCACCTGGGCAGGGTTTAATCCTCGAATTGGTCTCTATGAAAGGAAGGGGTGGATGAGAAGGGCCCCAGGGTGGAGCAAGGGAGAAGAGCCCAGCTGCACTTCTCTCTGGCCCAGGACAGAGCCAGGGTGCAGATCAAGTGTCTGCCCCTTTAAAGTTTCATGCAAGGCAGGCAGTGTTACCCAGCTGCTCCCCTGCCCCCAGTCTAGAAGGTGGGCAGGTCCTCACCCCTCCCACCTCACCCTATCTTCTTCCCTGGAGGCCCATGAAAGGGAAACAGGCAGGAGGGCAGGCCACCCAGTGAAGAGCCTTCTATCTCCTGAGTGACTGCCTAGCGGAGGAGGGGGCCACATAGAGGTCCTCACTGCATAACCCTCTTGTGCGTGCCCATGCTAAAACCTCACAGCGGCACCTGTGCCGCAAGACTTTAACTAGACGTGAACGCAGACCTTGAGTGTGCCTGCCCTATGCAACCCTTAGATGTGATAGCATACACATAGTGTCAGGCATATGTAATCTCACAGAAGGAACTGAGGTCGAGGGGTGGGTCTGTGGGTTGAGTTGCAGCATCTGTGAGGGAAGTCCCTCCTGGACTCTGCCCTGCTTCCCACCAGGCCTGCTGGAGGCAAGAGACTGAGGCAGAAGAACTGAGCAGGCCTAGGTGTAATTCAAGACTGTTTTGTGCTTGTTTGTTGGCAAGGTCCTTGTTCTTCCTGAGCCCCATTTCTTCTGCACAGTGGGGTAACAAGCCAGTTGCCTTTCGCAGTTAAAGGGGAAAGGGACAGAGAGGTCAGCCAGCTGTTAGCCAGGAGTAGGGCACAGGCAGGAAATCAGGGGCTTAGGGTGATGGGTGTCCCGCGAGCCTCTCTGGGAGTTTAGACACCGGGTCTCCAAGAGGGGAAGATGCTAAGGTGGGAGGTATAAGGGCAGTCACTGCAGGAGGAGTGGGCTCATTCCCTGCCATTGACAGAAAAGGATCCTGGCTCTTGTGTCTACTCCACCTGGCACCACCTTGCTTAGCTGCATCCAGGTCTGCTCCACCTGGTACCGCCTTACTTAGCTGCATCCAGGTCTGCTCCACCTGGCACCGCCTTGCTTAGCTGCATCCAGGCTTGCTCCAGCCCTTCAAGGCTCAGTTCTCTCTTGTCAGATCGAGACAGGACCCCGCCTTGTAGATGGTTGTGAGGGTTGGAGGAGACCGTGCCCTGAGGTGACCCAGCTCCTAGCCTGTGGCATCTTTTCGGTCAAAGCTAATGAAGCCCCCCTAACTTGGCCCCTGTACTGTGAACGCCTTTCCGGCATACCTGGGTCCCCAGCAGCCTCTGAGCCCTGGATCAGCAGGTTTCACGGCAAGATGTCCAGGTACCCTCCCTTCAACCAGAGCAGGCCGCTTGCATCTGATGCTCCCAGCTGAAGATCTGCCCCCCTGACCTAACCCCTTTAACCTTGCAGGTGTGGAGATTGAGGCCAGAAAAAAGATGATCAGGGTAGGAGTTAGGAGTGTTCAGGAGCTGGGGTGCATCCCAGCTGTGCCTTACAGGGCAGGATGAGCGTGTCTGGCACATTCACCCCTCACCCGTGGCTCTCTTTCCAGGTGCCGCCGCCATGTGGCGCTCCCTGTTCCTGCTGCTCCTGGCTGCTGGCGGAGTGCAGACCACCCGGCCATGCTTTCCCGGGTGCCAGTGTGAGGAGGAGACTTTCGGCCTCTTTGACAGCTTCAGCCTGACTCGGGTGGACTGCAGCAGCTTGGGCCCCCACATTGTGCCTGTGCCCATCCCTCTGGACACAGCCCACCTGGACCTGTCTTCCAACCGGCTGGAGACAGTGAATGAGTCGGTGCTGGGGGGGCCGGGCTATACCACGCTGGCAGGCCTGGATCTCAGTCACAATCTCCTCGCCAACATTGCACCCACTGCCTTCTCCCGCCTGCGCTACCTGGAGTCTCTCGACCTCAGCCACAATGGCCTGGCAGCCCTGCCGGCTGAGATTTTCACCACCACCTCCCTGAGTGACGTCAACCTCAGCCATAACCGACTACGGGAGGTCTCCATATCTGCCTTCTCCACCCACAGCCAGGGCCGGGCACTGCATGTGGATCTGTCCCACAACCTTATCCACCGCCTGCTCCCCCATCAGCCCCGGGTCAGCCTGTCTGCACCTACCATTCAAAGCCTGAACCTGGCCTGGAACCGGCTCCGCGCTGTGCCCGATCTCCAAGACCTGCCCCTGCGTTACCTCAGCCTGGATGGGAACCCCCTGGCTGCCATCAACCCAGGTGCCTTCATGGGGCTGGAGGGCCTCACCCACCTGTCCCTGGCCAGCCTACAGAGTGCCCTCCAGTTAGTACCCCATGGCTTCCGGGAGCTCCCAGGCCTGCAGGTCCTGGACTTGTCAGGCAACCCTAAGCTCAAGTGGGCAGGAGCCGAGGTGTTTTCGGGCCTGGGCTTGCTGCAGGAACTAGACCTGTCGGGTACCAACCTGGTACCCCTACCTGAGATGCTGCTCCATCACCTCCCTGCTTTACAGAGCGTCAGTGTGGGCCAAGATGTGCAGTGCCGGCGCCTGGTGCGGGAGGGTGCCTACCCCCGGCAGCCTGGCTTCAGCCCTAAGGTAGTCCTACACTGTGGTGACACTCAGGAGTTTGCTGCCAGGGGCCCAGACATCTTGTGACAAATGGCGTGGCCTGGGGCCACTGGACAGACTGTCGTCCTGGGCTCGCTCAGGTCCCAGCTAACTTATATTTTAATGTGCCAATGCCTGTGGGGGGTCCACAGGCCTGTGTGGCGTCATCTCAGTAAAGCTGTGGGCCGGGGATAGCGTTACTACCTGGGGCCTATACCCAGTAGCGAAATCTTCCCGTTTGTCTTAGTGGCTCACTTCCCGGAACTGTAAGCAGAGGGACATTGATGCCAACCAGACTCTGGTCCCTTCCCGAGCCCCTGCCCTAGTTGTCCCTAAGTGCCTTCTCTTTGGTCCGGGCTGACCTGACCCGTGGTGTGAGAGGGTGGGTGGGCTCCACCGTTGCAAATGCTGACTCGGGTCGTCTGACTGAGGGCTCCTTTGAGCGCAGTGTCTCCTCACATTGTCTGTGCTCTGGGCCCGTGAGGCCAGCTTCTTCCCCATTCTCATGGAATCATGGATAGACTCTTAATTATATAGAAGGGTTTAGAGAGAAAATCAAATCCGGCCTCCTCGGAGGACAGATGGGAATAAGGGACCGGGAGCAGCAAATGTGCTCACCTGAGGTCTTTAGAGGCATGGAGAGCCCAGCCTCCTGCTGAGGTTGGGGGCTGTGTACTTCCTCTCTGACATCCATCCCTCCTCCTCGCTGGGCACCCTGTTACCTTGTCCGTGCTCTTTCCCTTCATGTGACAAGGTCACGGGGGGGGGGGGGGGGGGGAGGTGGGACTCTAGGTCCAGTGGCCAGTTTATGATACGAGCAAAGTCAGTCCACCCTTCAGAGCCTCAGAAGCTCGGGACACACCAGTCCCAAGCCCGTCAGTTTCTCAGGTGGGGGCCCCATAGCATCAAGACTGGAAAGGTGCAGACTCTCCCCAGAGACCCTGCCTCAAGATGCTTCCTAAGAAGTCTGTGGAATTGTGGCTGTCCTGCCGTGCACTCCAAGGGGACTTGTGGACTTGCTGAGGGCCCATCAGTCCTCTAGGAGTGGGGCAGAGAGAGACAGGGTTTCCCCTTCCCGTTGTGTTTATCCCCGGGGTCGCATCTCAGTTCTCCAGCCCTGGGTTTCTTCCTTTGTCTTCTTCATCTTGTAAGAGTCATTGCCTTTTCTTCACCAACTGTCACTTTTAACCCCCACCTCTGCTGGCCAGGGATGGAAACGAAGAGAAACGGATTTGCTCACTTTTGTAAGACTCTTCCGGGCTCGTGTTGGGGGTACTGGGAAGAAGCCAGCTATCGGTGACCACGTGGGCACTGGGGCTGGCCCCGGAGATGCTCACGAGGCAGTGAGAGCTCTGTCTTCCCACACTAGCTCTGCCCAGCCCCTGAGTGGTCCTTGGTTTAATAAATACATAAAAGAATGCTTTTTGTCCCATCATTGCACCGGAATTTGCTGACGATCGCTGGACCAGGACTGGGGCTACGAGGACAAGCTAGACCCCACTTTGGGCAGCTTGTTCTCCCTAAAAGGCCAAGAGTCTTCCAGAGTCGGGTGTGTATGATGATACGGGAGGCAGGTACTTGGGTAGGTAACCCTCGCGTTGTAGCCTGCACGCTGTTCACTTTCTCCACCCCCATCCAAGTTACCCACCCCTGTCCACCGTCTATGCATCTTCAGCCGTGAGGCCCTGGCACACACCCTTGTCTTGGTTCCGGCTGTAGCTGTGGAACTCTGTCCTTATCCTGTCCCTCAACTCTCTCTCATCTAGGACATCCAGTTCCTAACGTGCCTTAGAAGCTTTTCCAAAGTCTCCCTCAGCTCCCTCTTGTCAGCTTTGGCCATCACGGGCCTTGAGCTGCTGTGGTCTCTAACTCCTGTTTGCACACCTCCAGTGACCTCACACTTGAGTGACAGCTCACTTCTGGCTCCTTAGGGGCTTTGGGTTGTCGGCAGGTTGGTTCTTGAGACTGGCCAGTCTAGAGAGGTATCCACCACTGTCATCTCCACGGACAGCCGTCTGTTGCTGATGCCTACAATGCCAGGCAGTGCACTGAGCTGCAGAGTATAACCCCTGGGGTCCCTGACCCGGGGGTCACACAGGATCCCTAGTTAAAGAAAAGTTTAACTTAGGAAAGGTCATGGGTGAGGGGTCAATGGCCCAGAGTCCTGGGTTTCTTGTTAATAAATCTCCCATGGTGACTGCGTTGGCAAGAATATCTATCTAACTCCCTGGATGGATGCCCGTTGTTGTTCTGGACTCTGTGCAGAAAGAGCTGAGAAGGAAGGGTCCTGGTCCCTGTATTTCCTCAGGTGGGGAAGAGGGAAGCCTCATAAAAAAAAATTTTTTAAAGCCACATAAAAAAAATTAAAGATAGGGACCAAGCCTAGATGTGGGGTTGGGTTAGGGGGTAGGGAAAGATCTCAGCACTCGGGTTGCAACTGGAGCAGGGAAGCTGGTGGTGCACACCGGTGATGCCGCCACTCCTGAGGCAGAGCCAGGATCATGGCTGTCGTGATGGTCTGGGGCAGCCAGGTTGGAGGTGAGCCTGCGATGCGTTAGACAAAATAAAAATCAAAAAACGGGCCAGGGATGGAGGCTCTGGGGTGAGGATGGGGACACAGAGGGGGCGGCCTTGCCCTGTGACCTGAGACATCAGAACTTTCTCTATATAGCCTCTTGCCTGCCTTAGACCCAAAGCCTCACGGGTAGTGCTTCTGGCGTGGCATCTGGCCCACAGCGCCACCTGGTGGCCATACACCCCAGGTCGGAGCTGGCGGGCAGAACAGGTCCGGGAATGCTGTTTTCTGCTCTCCGCCATTCAGAAACACTCACAGGGTCCTACTCTCCCTCCAGAGATCCTGGCACCTAGGAGGAGAGCTTCAAAATATTCGCTCTCCAGTTTCATGCCAAGATTCTGTTTTGAATTCTTAGGATTCATCACAAACCAACTGTGTGACTCACCTGAGCCTGAGAAACGAGAATGAAAATGCCTCTGTCCACAAGAGGGAATCAAGTCACATTTGTGTAGGATCAAAAACTGTGCCGGTCACAAAATAAGATGCCCCGGAAGTGCCGTTTCTTCTCTCCTTACCACACCGAGTACTTTTATCACCACATAAACGAGGAAACCAGCCCAGGGCTGGCTTCCTCTGTCGGGTACCACCATTCCCTCCTTGTCTGTCACTGCTCCTGAGGGGGACCACTGCACTCCGAGAGTCCAAGAGGAGAAACACCCAAAGCCACTAGATTGAAGCTGTTTCTCTGTTGCAAATGAATCAGGGAGATCATACAGCTCTCAGTGGGTCCCATCAGAGCAGAAAAGGCCAAGGTCAAAGTTACAGACATTTTCCCCCTGGCCCCTTTTCACAGATGTGAGACTGAAGGCTCTTAAGTGCAGACTCAGGAGCCGGGTTCTGTCCTGCAACAGGTGCCAGGGTTCCGTGCCGCAGCAGGAGCTTGGAGGGGAAATTCCTCCTGTGTTTAGTCTCTGATTCCCAGCACTGTTTGTCTTTTTAGGTCACATACTCATTAGACAAAATGTTCCAAACTGGGAAGACAAGCATATGCCACGCTTCTTGGTGTGTGTGTGTGTGTGTGTGTGTGTGTGTACCACGTGTGTGGTGATTGTGTACATTGATACAGGAAGACTCAGAAGAGATACTGGTTGAAGACTTGAAGGATCAAGTTAAGGATGATTTTCTAATTAACTGATTCTTAGAAGCAGTTACTAAGCAGAGTGACAAACAGGGAGGCTTGACTCTCCTGCTAAGACAGAGGGTGGAAAGCCCCACTTAGGGCTTAAAAAAAAAAAAAGAGGAGGAAAGAAAAGCTGGGTTCCCCAATGAAGCAAGGACAGTGACTCAGGGGACCTGGGTAGCTCCTGGGATCCAGAAGCAGGTCACCTGGCCTCAAAGCCTGGCACTTCTGAGTCCTGGAGAAATTCGTCCACCCTGTCTTTTAGCCATAGTCTCTTCTCTGTAAAAGTGATGGTGGCTCCTGCTAGGGAGGTCATGTTGGCAAACTTTAGCATGCTGCCGCAGTACGGTTAGATGCTATATCCGCCGCAGTACGGTTAGATGCTATATCTGTGAAATATTTTCTTTTGAATCCCCCCCCACACACCTTGGCCAAATCTATAAGCCTTCTTTCTTCTGCTCCTCTTCCTCCTCCTCTTCCTCCTCCTCCTCCTCCTTCTCCTCCTCCTCCTCCTCCTCCTCCTCCTCCTCCTCCTCCTCCTCACTTTCCTCCTCCTCTTCCACCTTCTTTGTGTTTTCTTGGGACTGTCAATGCCCAGGGGAGACAACATGGGAAGCAGCCCCAGACATGGGGACTTCTCTGGTTGGGCACAGGAGTTCGAGCTTATGCGCTAGACTAGTGGGAAACCCTGTCCTTCTCCCTTTTAAAAGGCTCCAAAAAGGTGTCTGCCCCCTGTCAAAGTGTGTGGTCCCTAGAGATGCTTTCTTTTCTTTTTTTTTTCTTTCGAGACAGGGTTTCTCTGTGGCTTTGGAGCCTGTCCTGGAACTAGCTCTGTAGACCAGGCTGGTCTCGAACTCCCAGAGATTCTCCTGCCTCTGTCTCCCAAGTGCTGGGATTAAAGGCGTGCGCCTCCATCGCCCGGCTCCTAGAGATGCTTTCTAAGGTGAAGACTGAAACACAGGAGGTGAGAGGGCCAGGCCCGCAGAGAAGGTGGTGGGATGACAGGGCCACGTCCCCGTATGGCCTCTCTCCTATCGATGAGATATCCTCATCCAACCAGTGGTCCCAGGAAACCCCGGTGCCTGGGGCTCACAGCCAGGCCTTCACACTCATCTTGAATCTGGGCTGAGCCTATGGCTTTGATTAGGACAGTGTATTTTCATTTTGTTTCTTTTTTGCAAAAAATTAAATTTATTTTCACGTGTGTGTGTGTGTGTGTGTGTTCACACACATCAGAGGACAGTTTGCAAGAGCTGGTTCTCTCCATCCATGTGGGTCCTGGGGATGGAGTTCAGGGCGTCAAGTGGCAACCACCTTTCCCTACTGAGTTTTGTGTTGGCCCGTGTTTCATTACTTGATCTTGCCCATACTGGCCTGGAGTTTACCAGCCTCCTGCCTCAGCCTCCTGAGTGCTGAGAGTATAGGCATATGACACCTTGCCTGGCTCAGGGTAATGTACTTTAAATGCAGGATGCTGTAGAAGCAGGTACATGTTAAACCTAAGTCTTTTCTTACTTACTTATTTATCTTTAACTTTTAATTTTGTGGGAATTGAAGCTGGAGCTTGGAACATGCAAATTTCCCACCACTGATACGTGTGTGTGTGTGTGTGTGTGTGTGGTGTGTGTGTGTGTGTGTGTGTGTGTGTGTGGTATGTGTTTGTGTGTGTGTGTGTGGTGTGTGTGTGTGTGTGTGTGTGTGTGTGTGTATTCTTAGCATAAAACCTAAATATTAAAAGGATCTGACTTCGCTACCTTGGCAGCCCTGGACTGCCATTTGCAAATTCTACTGAGAACATATAGAAAGGCCCCAAAACTACGTGAAGGGAAAGAGAAACTTCAGTTTCTCTCCAAGCAAGTGGAAGGCCCCAGCTGAATTCATTCCAATGGCAGCAAAAACCGAAGGGCCAACCAGGGGATCCCTGCCCTGCTGCAGAATCAAAAGCAGATAACGTGGCTGTTGTTCTAGGCTGATGCTGAATTAGCATAGCCCATAATGAATTCAGCCCAAGTCACAGCCCCCCCGGAGACCCCCAGCCTGCTGCCACATTCCTGCCCTCCTGTTGATGTAGCCATGGGAAAGGGGGTGGTTGAAGATACAGAGAAAGTTCTAGGTGAAAAGGACATGCTCTTGGAACATTGCCATCGTCAAGAGCCATACCTGGATGATGGCTTAAAGTGTCTCAGGGGCCAGCTCAGCTGGAGGCTCACCTCTGCCTGCATACATCACAACCACCCTGCAAGCTCAGCCCCTCCCCACCCCTGCTCCAGACGGAGCACCTGTTACCCTCGCCCTGCCCTATCTGTCTCCTCTCCCTGCCAGGCTGACCAGAGTCCATTGTTCTGTTTGGCTGTCTTCACCCTGCCCAGAGATTTTCTCACACCCAGGGACTTTCTGAGGGACTCCTGGCGGTCGGACAGGACAAAGAGCAAGTGAGCACGGGGGAGGAGGGGCGCTTGTCAGAGCCCAGAGCCATTCCTAGAGCACCCTGGCAAAGTCAAAGCCTCTCTGCTTCCCACAGATAGGATCAAAGTCATACTTAGCTCAAGCTCTGAATATCCTGTGGTCACTCAGTTTGTCTCACACTCCAGAATCATGAGGGTGACCTGTGCAGCTGGAGGAAGGGCTCTGCACTCTGAGTATGTTCAGGGGTGGCGTCTACACAGACCTTCACTTCGCTGGCACGTTGTGAAGGAAGACAGCCCCGTGAGGTCTGGGGTGCAGGGGCAGTGAATGCTTCACTGTTTACAAGTTTCCAGCCAGATTAGTTCCTTCCTTTCCTGCTTCAGCCTCCTGGCCGCCTCCTCCCAGCAGGGTGGTGTTCCTCACACTTACTCTTTGGTTATTTGTCCAGCTTCCTCCATATACTGAAGACAGCCGCTGTCAGTCCCTAAAGGGCCCTTAACACTCATGCCTGATGCATAGGCAGGTGGTGGCATACAAATCTGGTGAATTAATAAACACACCAGTTGCTGGTGGTTAGGTGGGGGTCAAGAGAGGTTTAGTGGCTTTCCCAAAGCTGAACTGTAAGCTTGGGGCAGAAACCAGTCTTTGCAGGACTGGAGAGATGACTCAGTGGTTGAGGGTGCTTCCTACTCTTGCAGAGTTTGGTTTTCAGCACCCACGTCAGGTGCCTCACAACCATCTATAGCTTCAGATCCAGGGGGTCCTCTGTCTTCTTCTGGCTCTCATGGGCACTTGCATGTTTGCGCGCATGCACACACACACACACACACACACACACAAATAAAAAGAAATCTAAAAAGTGAGGGGCTGGAGAGATGGCTCATTGGTTAAGAGCACTGGCTACTCTTCCAGAGGTCCTGAGTTCAATTCCCAGCAACCACATGGTGGCTCACAACCATCTCTACTGAGATCTGGCGCCCTCCTCTGGCGTGCGGGCTTACATCGAGGCAGAATGTTGTATACATTATAAATAAATAAATCTTAAAAAAAAAAAAAAAACGTGAAAGCAAGAGGGACCAAAGGGATGGTCCAGCGGTTTAGAGCACCTGTTGCTCTCGCAGAGGACCAGGGATTCCCAGCACCTATATGGTGGTTCGCAGTCTCCCCTAACTCCAGTTCCAGGTGACTGTATGGAGCAGGAACTCTGAAGATCTCTTATGCCGTATCCTGGCAGAGTTCGTCAGCTGCTTTCTTCTGTGTCCCGCAGAATGTCTGGCAGTTTCCTCTGTAAAGCAGGAACCCTGAAGGATCAACTCATCTTTTGGAAAGTCCAGCAGTCACTTTTCTGTGGGTCCTGTGTGTCCAGTTCAAACAGCGTACCATCAAGCAGTCCAGGCAAGGGCAGTTTCTTGCCCAAATGGCTAAAAAACTCCATAAGGAGCCTCTTCGGTGCCCATCTTGCTCTTGAAGTAGATTGGTGCTGCCAGGAGCAGATGTTTCTCATTGTCATGAAAAGTCCTAAGTTCTTAAAACATTTTAAATGCCATATTCTGTTAGTATTTGAAAGGTTTGAAGAGTTCCTATCTATCTGAAATATATCTCTGTACATCTAGAAAACCTAACTAACATGACCACAAAGCTGGACTATTATATATGACTCTCTATTAACCTGTATTTCTTAATTATACAATACAACTTTAAATGAGCTGCAGAAACATGATACCTTAATCAAGAGCAGAAATATACATATAACAAAATTGACCTTAAATTTATATCAATAAACCAAGATCCATACCAATGCAAAGTATTCATTTCTAAAGCATATCCCCCTTTAAATGTAAACAGACATTTATAAACAATTGTTTAGGGAATAGTTCTCTCCAAACTGCTTTCTGCTTTTTGTTGGGTGAAGTAATTTTGGGGGTTCGCAGAGACCTTTCAGGGGGTCTTGTTCCATCAGACTATATTAGCCCATAAGAAATCTGCAGGTTTTATCCTCTGTGGAAACAAAAGCAGAACCTCTTTTCCAAAGCAAAATATCCTTAGACCCAAATTTCGAAGTCAAGATTTCATAGGTTTAGTGTAGCAGCCCATATGATAAAATGTCTCTCTACTTAGCTCATTCACAGTCAAAAATGTAAAGAAAACACAATAATAAACATAATCCAGGCCCTTTGTGTATATTCTATCTTTGTGTGGCTTATTTTTTCTTTACTCCTTTAATCTATGACTCTCTGTCTCTTTAAAAGCTTTACTTCTTTTTATAACTCTCTATACTCTTTTTCTTCTCTGTCCCAAACCTATGTATATATTTTTTTAACACACGGTGTCTCATTCAGGGTTTTTTTTTTATGTCTGAATCTGTTCTATTGCATATCTGTAATCCTTTTCTGATCAGGACCGCTTCTTAAAATGCTAAGCAGCATGGCTAGGACTAAGGCTACTTTGCCTTTTGGTTCTGCCCAGTCCAACATGGTGGAGGTCTGTTCAGTCTGCGAGCCATGCTCACAGCCCCATTTCCAGGCACACAGCAGGTCTATGTTGCCAGTAAGCAAGTTGTAGCCCTCTGCTTACAAACCCCGTTCAAATGCTCAGCCTCGTAAAAGAGCCAGAGTTCATGCTGGCAGCATAAACCAGGAAGCCACTGTTTTGAAACCATACAGGGTTTTGTTTTTTTTTTTCTGCTAATGCTGAATCAGGAAGACCCCCCCTCTTTTTTTAGATTTATTTATTTATTTATTTATTTATTTATTTATTTATTATGTATACAGTGTTCTGTCTATCTGTATGCTTGCTGGCCAGAAGAGGGCACCAGATCTCATTACAGGTGGCTGTGAGCCACCATGTGGTTGCTGGGAATTGAACTCAGGACCTCTGGACGAGCAGTCAGTGCTCTTAACCTCTGAGCCATCTCTCCAGCCCCCTGGAAGGAAGACCTCTTTTTTTTCTTTTCTTTTTTTAAAAAGATATTTTTTTAAAAAAAGATTTATTTATTAATTAGGTATACAGGGTTCTTCCTGCACATATCCCTGTAGGCCAGAATAGGGAACCAGATCTCATTACAGATGGTTGTGAGCCACCATGTGGTTGCTAGGAACTGAACTCAGAACCTCTGGAAGAACAGTCAGTGCTCTTAACCTCTGAGCCATCTCTCCAGCCCCTGGAAGACACAGCACCCACACTCCCCACCAGCAAACAGAGCCCATCTGAAAAAAAAATAGGGCTACTAAGAAGCTGCGCTTAACTGGTGTGTGTGTGTGTGTGTGTGTGTGTGTGTGTGTGTGTCTAGAATTCCTTATCAAGCTCTCTCAGGCTTTATGTGGATGTAGTTGGCCCATGTTGCCCCTCCAATTTCTAGGTGGAGACTGCTCATTTGTTTCTTGGCCACCCAGACCCAAAGTAATCACACAGAAACTGTATTAATTACAACACTGCTTGGCCAATCACTTAAGCTAGCTAGCTAGCTCTTAAATTAACCCGTTTCTATTATTTTGTATTTTACCACGAGGTTCGTGGCCTACAGGTAAGGTTACGGTTGGTAGCTCATGTCTTTCTCCTTCAGAGGCTACATGGCATCTCCCTGACTCTGCCTACTTTCTCCCAGCATTCAGCTTAGTTTTCCTGCCTAGCTCTATTCTGCCCTGCTATAGGACCAAAGCCACTTTATTCATTATCAAAACACATTCACAGTATACAGAGGGGAATCCCACATCACCAGACAAGTTGTAAAAACTGAAGGAAGCCTCTTCTTGGGGACAAGTTCTTCCTGTGTCTAGTATCAGGGCCCCTGCCTTTTCCTTTTCCCGGCATGAGACTCTTGGGGGAAATTCTAGTTTCTTGGAATCCATCCTTTCAATCATCTGCTGGCTGGGAGCGGGCACAGGGTAGAATATCTTTGTTCCTGCTCGGATGGTAATCCCCCAGCTCCAGGCTGTCTGTAGCAGAGGCACAGGGAACAAATCCAGAGCAATTGCCGTCACCGGTCACCAGAAGGCCCCAGAAACCACTGTATTTTCCCAGGAGCCTCGCAGGTTAACTGCAGGATTACATAATCTTTAAACTTTCCCATGGGTGGGGATTGGGAGGGAGTGGGATGGGGTGGGAGTGGGGCGGGGTTTGGGTCTTAAAACAAACAGATCCAGAGGATTCTATTGGGTGGTTGAAGTTGGAGTTTGCACAGCTCTTACACAACTTTTAGTGAGGAAGGCAGGGTAGGGACTCGTCAGCTCCCACCCAAACTTCCCTCTTCTCTCCTTAGAGTGATTTGAGTGACGTGGCAAGAAGAAAGGAAGGAAGGAAGGAAGGAAGGAGGGAAGGAGGGAGGGAGGGAGGGAGGGGAGGGAGGGAGGGAAGGAAGGAGGGAGGGAGGGAGGGAGGGAGGGAGGGAAGGAAGGAAGGAAGGAAGGAAGGAGGGAAGGAGGGAGGGGAGGGAGGGAGGGAGGGAAGGAAGGAAAGAAGGAAGGATGAATGAAGAGAGAAGGGAGAGGAGATAGAGGACGCTAAGATGATGTAGCTGACAGTCGACCAGAAGCTCTTGTTTCAGCCTGCAGGAAGTCAACTCTTTAGGGTAAACCCTTTCTCTAGTGGACCTGTGAGAGAGGACGAGGATAATAAAACTCCAGGACAAAGGAGACAGACATCTACGAGTGACTCATGGCTTAAGGCAGAAGGGTGGGGGATGCGGTGGGCTCAGCCCTCTGTGGGTTTGGATGCCTCCCCTACCGGCCTTCAAAGTCCTGCATATAGCAGAGACCCCACAGCTAGTCTTTGGATACCCAGGAAGAGGCCGGTCTCAGCCCTGGCCCATGGCTCCCTGTCTCGTGAAGAAGCCAGAGGACCTGGTCTGAGAGGGCGGGACTGGGAGCAGATGCCCGGCAGGTGGCGCTGTGATTCCTACTCTGGTGGTAGATCCTGACCGTCCTGCTCTCCTCTCGGACTTGGTGGAAGCAAGAGGTGAGGAGGAGGAGGCCACAGGTCCAGAGCAGAGGGCAAACTCAGGAGCGTGCGCGTGTTTGATGAGCAGCTTACAGTTACCAGGGACTCCATTGCCGTCACATTATCCCCTGTATTGCAAGAACTTTCGCTCTCTGTCTCACAGAACTGGAAACATTAATCCAGCTTCTCCTAATACATAGTTGGTTTTTTTCTGTGTTTTCTGTGCCCAGACCCAGGGATGGGGAGAGAGGAGTGACCAAAAGTACCCGATGTCCTAGAGGTTGGCATCCAATGGGGAAGGGCTACACTGTAGTCCCTTGACTGGACATGTCAACAAGACCGCAATAAATGCTGCCAGAACGGTACAGAGGCCCATAAGGGATGCCCGCAGGACTGAATCGGGGCTCGGTGCTCTCACATCTGGGCTGAGGTCTGGATGGAAGCCAAGCCAACCCTGCAGGGACACTTCCTGGAGAAGGGAACTCAGATGCAGTGACCTCACCCTACACACGGAGCCATATCCCACCCTGATTCGTTAGGATTGGCCATTATTTTGTGGACAGTCAGCGGGGGTGCCAATACCAAATACCCTTTACCCCAAATGCAGGGAGAAACTGAGCAAGGAAAATGCATGAAAAGTAACTCCAGTTAATGGTGTCTTTCTTTCCTTTCCTTCCTCTCCCCTCCCCTGCCCCACTTCTTTCTTTTGAAACAGGGTCTCTGGGTATCCTTGGTTGGCTTGGAACTCACTATGTATCCCAACCTGGCCTTGAACTCACATAAATCCAGCATCTGCCTCCCAAGGGCTAGGATAGGCCTGGCCCACCTTGTTTCTTTTGTTTAATGTTTTAGGTGAGCACAAAAAGCCGCGTGCTTCGCCGCAGCCTCCTTTACATCTGTGTCATTAGACTGTTCTTGGTTCCCCTCCCCCACAGCCCACCATGGGCATCTTCCTCCGCCCTCCAACTCATTCCCTTCCTCCCCCAAGTTGGTCCCCCTTCTCCTTTCTTATGACACGTACCCCATTACCCCCTGAACTTCCCATCTCCCTCCAGAGTTCTTCCTCGTCTCTTGTGATCCTTTTCTAGTTTCATGACCCGTCCATACACATAAACAGATACATGTGTATAAATACACACACACGCAGAAGCCATTTTAAATCTCGTTTCCATATATAAGAGGAAACCCGTGATGCTGGCATGTCTCCTGCAGAGTAATTGCACATCCATGATAGGTTTTGATTTTCCCTAAAAGCCGTGTGAGGAAGTAGCATTGTTGGCTCTGCTAGCTCCCTGTAGATGAGGCCAGCCATGGTCTGAAAGGGAACTTGGTGGTCTAGGGTTACACACCAGGAGAGACAGGAGAGCAGAAAGCACAGGTCTGGGCCCTGAACTTAGCCTTCTGAGAGCGGTGGGTGGAAAGACACCAGGAAGAAGGAAGGAGATGGGGTCTCGGAGGGATGCTGGGAGTCGGGGTTCCCCATCTGCAGCGTTTCCCTGCATTTCTAGGAAACACCCTGCACATGGAGGTGAGAGCAGGTGATTCCAGACCCAGATAGCAGGAGCACGGACTGGCACAGCTCTGCTGAAGAGCAGTTCCAAAACTGGAACCCGTGGTCCCCAAATGACAACGGTATTGCCACTTCTAACATGCTGTCCTCGGACCTCCACACGTGTGCATGGTACACACGTGCCTGCTGTCCCAGCTATTCAATTACTGGGAAAGATGAGTTGGTTGATGTTGAGAGCCCAGGTGTTTGAAGCAGCCTGCGCAACTTAGTAAGATCTGTCTCTAAAAAATCCAAAAAAAGAAAAAAGAAAAGGAAAAGAAAAACAGCAAAACCCTCTTCTTATGAAACCATCACAGCTAGATAAAAAAAATCTAGTGGCAAGAATATTTATTTCCATTATTTACAAAAATATTAAAAATGATCTAAATACTTACCAGTATCATAACTGTTTAAGTAACTTACAGAGCAATAGAGATAGGATATTGCCTAACCATAACAATTAGCTTCCTATAGGCAAAACCAAACAACTCCCCTTGATCCAAACCTCATACCTTATATAAAAATACAACTCTTAGGGAAAAAAATATGAAAAAAGTTTTTAAGATCAAGGGTTGAGCAAGAATAGCCTTTTAGACTTCATATTGGAAGGACAGCCTGTCCTGGTTTCGTTTCTGTTGCTGTGATGAAGACGCTCTGACCAAAGGCAGCTTGAGGAGTCAGAAGTTATCACGGTTTGCTTACAATTGTGTGTTACAGTTCATCACTGTGGGGACATCAAGGCAGGGACTTCAGACGTCTAGTCCGTCACAAACACAGTCAAGAGCAGAGAGAAATGAAGACACAATATACTTGCCTGCTTGCTCAAACCCAACCTGGTTTCTCCATTCATACAGCTCAGGACCCCTTGCCTAGGGAATGGTGCTGCCCACGACAGGCAGGGTCTTCCCACATCAGTTAACTTAATTAAGACGATCCACATTGATGTGCTCACAGACCAACACAATGTAAACAATCTTTAATTAAATCTCTCCTCCCAGGTGATAGGTTGTGTCAGGCTGACAATTAAACCTAACTGTCACGTGGATCATTTTAAAAAATGTAACTTCCTATAGGCAAAATCAAACAACCCCCCTTGATCCTTATCAAAACCATGTTAATTTGGAGCTGAAGTACCGCCCCCCCCCCCCAGGTGTTCTGTGTTGAAGGTTCAGTCGCCATCTCGTGGTGCTGTGAAGAGGGGCAGATTCTTCAAAGGAAGATAGGTTACTAAGGGGGGGGTGCACCCTTGAAGGGGGTACGAGCCCCTTTCTTTTTTCTTTTTGTTTTGTGATTGTTAAGGGTGAAGAGTTTTCTCTCACCGGGATTGCTACCATGATATTCTGTCTCACAACAGGCCCCAGAGACAGGGCCATGTCATGATGGGCTCATGTCTCTGAGACTGTGAGCCAAGATAGCGGCGATGATGATCTAGGGGCTGGTCACACCATTCATGAAGATGCGATGAGCTGTACGCTTAGGACGCATGAGCTGGGCTTTGCTTGTTTTTGTCATTTGGAGGTGAACGTAGCCTTTAGTGTCTGAACCGTCTCTTCAGCCCTTTGTGTTTTTGTTTAGATATTGCTGTTGTTTGACATAAGGTCTATGTAGCCCAAGCAGTATGTAGCTCTGAATGACTTGAACTTTTTTTAAAGTTACATTTGTGTGTGTGTGTGTGTGTGTGCGCGCACACGCGCGCGCGTGCGCGCACATATGTGTGGGGAGGTGAGAGAACAACTTTTGTGTTCTCTTTTGTCTCTTCTTCTATCAGGCGAGTCCCAGAAGTCAAGCTCAGGTCATCAAGGTTGGTGGCAGATGCTTTTAGCTGCCGAACCGCCTCACAAACCCTGACCTTGAACTTCTGATCCTCCTGCCTCCACCTCCTGAGTGCTGAGATTGATTACACGCGTGTCCAACCAGGCTCAATATTTACATGAGCCTTCTTAATGACTCTTTTATGCTTCAATAAAAGGTGAATTTTTTAACATTTATAATTCCGAGTGTGTGTGTGCGTGCGTGTGTGTGTCCCCTCATACACATGTGTCATGACCCCATGTGGATAGGAGAGGAAAATTGGTGGGATTCCACTCTTTCCTTCCAGCATGTGGGTCCCAGGGATTGGACTTAGATCACGAGGCTTGATAGCAAGCACCTTTTCTCGTGAAGGCATCTCATCAGCCTCAGAGGGTGTTTTAAAGTGTTAGACCTGCAGAAAAGTATGTAAGGGTCTTAGAATGTTTGTACGTGTTTTCATTGGAAATGAAAGCAGGCTACAATACAGGCATAGTGACTCATGGATCTAATTCCAACACTCAAGAGGTAGATATGAGGGGCTGGAGAGATGGCTCAGTGGTTAAGAGTATTGCCTGCTCTTCCAAAGGTCCTGAGTTCAATTACTGGCAACCACATGGTGGCTTACAACCATCTGGAATGAGGTCTGGTGCCCTCTTCTGGCCTGCAGACATACACACAGACAGAATATTGTATACATAATGAGTAAATAAATATTTAAAAAAAAAGAGGTAGATATGAGATGATTTCTAATTCTAGACTAGTCTGGACTACACCCCCAGGCCCTGTGTCTATTTCTGTGACATGATGATCATGGCATGTCACACCATGATCATGGCATGTTACACCATGACCACGGCACGTTACACCATGATCATGTCACGTTGCACCACGATCATGGCATGTTACACCATGACCATGGCATGTTACACCACGATCATAGCATGTTACAGAAGGTCATGATGGAAAGAAGCCAGTGCGGAGGAGCTGGGGAGGAGGGGGAGAGAAGAAGGAGAAGGTCCCAGTGGGAGTCCAGAGGCAACTTGGTGCAAGTCACTTCTCCTCTTGAGACCTCAGCTTCCTCCTTGGCAGGGTGACGAGTCTCTACCCTAAACCTCTTCATAGCTGATGCAGGGATCAGGGGTGGGAAAGGACTCAGGAGAAAATGAGGCCCTTGACAAAAAGCAGAGAGCAAGACAGAGGCTACTGTTCCGTAAAATGATCACCCTTCCTTCCCTCAATTTCCCCTCCTTCTTCCCTTCCTCTCTTTTCCCTTCTTTCCTTCCTTCTTTTCTGGATAGAGGTCAGAGAGCTAAGTCAGCCAGGGCCTGGCTCCCAGGAGCACTCATGACAGTGGCGATGAAGCTGGGAGTGGGGAGAAATGGAATCAACCCAGCTCGCACAGCACAAGGTCTGCCTGATGGAGGAAGTGGTTTCGGGATGGGATTTGAAGAAAGATTAAGAATGTACCTCTCGGCCAGGCAGTGGCGCACGCCTATGACCCCAGCAGTTGGGAGGCAGAAACAGGTGGATCTCTGAGTTCGAGGCCAGCCTGGTCTACAGAGCGAGTTCCAGGACAGCCAGGGCTATACAGAGAAACCCTGTCTACAAACAAACAGATGAACAAAATAACAACAAAAAAGCATATGCCCCAATGGGAAGTTGACGTAGCAGACTTGTAAAGGTTTGGAATCTGAATGGACAGTCTCTCATAGCAGGGTCTGAACAAGTGTCCAAGAAGATGCCTACACTCTGGGTGTACAGCCACCGGGGAGATAGCCCTGTGGGCTCACGGATAATCTACCCCTCTGGATTCTCGTGCCCTGGCCCAGCTGGGACAAAAGCCAGAAATAAATTGCATCATGACCTCTGACCTAGAAGGGCTCACAAACTTACTCCAGGCGGGATAAAAATGACTGGCAAAGGCCGAAAGTCCAGAAAAGGAAGGATTAAATTGAGGTAATCTGAGCTGGCACGGGACCACACAGTAGCTACTCACGGTAAACCTGCTGAAACCAGGCATGGGGGTGCATGCCTGTAACCCCAGCACTTAAGAAGTAGAGATGGGAAGACCAGTTCAAGGCCCACCTGGGCCAACTGAGACCCCGTCTCACACCTCTGTCGCCAACAAACAGAAAGACTGCTGGGTGGTTGAGGATGGGAAGCGATTTTGAGAATCTTTTGAATACACTGGGACTTTGTTCAAACAGTTTTAAACTAAAACAGAATCGGAAAGAAATTACTAGCTAGGCCATGGAGGCCCACGCCTTTAATCCCAGCACTTGGGAGGCAGAGGCAGGCTGATCTCTGTGGGCTCGAGGCCAACCTGGTCTATCGTGCGAGTTCCAGGACAGGCTCCAAGGGTACACAGAGAAACTCTTGTCTTGAAAAACCAACAAATTACTGAGATCCATGCCTTGTCGTGGTTATCACTGCCCCAGATCAGTGGTGCTCGGTTCGGACAGGGTCCGTTGGGTAAGACGCACACAGGCTACTTGAGAGTCAGCCAAGTTCTGCGACCGAGGGGGGCCTTTCTTTCTTAGTCTGCGGACCCAGAGCGCAGTCTCACACCCACCTAGGGAAGGTCTATGCGTTTATTCTGACCTTAATTGAAATTGGTGAAAAGTGCCAGCCCTCTTCCCGGTAGAAGCTTTATTAATAATGTTCTTCCTTTCCCGGAAGTCTGCCTACTTCGTGTTATCTGGTCTCAGTGTGACGGCCTCTCTAGCTGCCGGCCCTGGGAACTGCTAGCCACCCCGCAGAGTTTGATTTGCTGGTGCTTCACAGTTTCCGGACCAACTCTTGTCTAGTCATCCTGATATTTGAGCCGACGTCTCTCTGCGTCTCTGAGCCGTTGCCCTTCGTCCTGGTTCCTTCTGCTCCACACCACTGCGGCTTCAGCTCCCGGCCTGGGCCTCGCCTGAGAGATAAGGATTTAAATTGAATCACTGGCGCTGGGGAGATTGCTCAGTCAGTTCAGGTGCTTGCCGGCCAAGTATGAGAACCTGAGTTAGGGCCCCAGCACCATGTAAAAAAAAGCCAGGCTTGGCTCTGTGTGCCTGTAATCTCAGCAGAGCGAGCAGGACTAGGAGGAACCCTGGGACTTGCTGGCCAGCTAGTCTAGCTGGATCAGTGACTTCCAGGCAGGGTTAGCAAGAGACCCTGTCTCGAACAAACAAACAAATAAAATAGTGATTGAGGAACACAACTGACATTGACTTCTGACTTACACACACACACACACGACTTACTCATGAGTGCATGAGTCCCAGTCAGAGCCTGAGGTATCTGGGAAAGTGTGTAACTTAGGCTTACGTACAACTTCTTCATTCACATCTGAGTCTCATTTTGCGAGGCTCTGAGGCACGGAGCTGGCGACCCCTCAGCCTCCTGGGTGGCATCTGAAGAGATGCATTGGCCTAATCCCTTCATAGAGGCCTACCAGGAGACACTTATAGATGGAAATTTTTCAACATGAAGTCTACGGGGGGCCACGGATATTTAAATCCCTGCGTGCAGGAACCACACAGCTCAAAGTGCCGGCCCTGTCAGCTATGATTTATTAAAGACCGTGTCCCTAGGAACAGCCCAGAAGAAATGACCACAGAAATCTGGGACCCTCGTTCGGATATTGACGTGGCCCCGTGTGCAAACGCGGAAAGGGAGGATTTCCTCCTTGGTAGTCACTTATCTCCCAACTTTCTGAGTAGACCCAGTGAGTACTGAGTAGACAGTAAGTCAGCACAGCCTAAACACTCCCAGGAAGAGAGGGTTTTTATTTCGGCTGCAGGGCAGGTGTCTGATGAACCCCAACTCCCTGAGAGGGGTTTGTTTGTGGTCAGCTGTCTGCAGGCTCCAGAGGAACAATAGTGTTCTGCCACCTTTCTCTACAGTGTCCCCTGGGGTGAGGCGCCCTGGCAGCTGCTGTTAGTGCCATCTAGGTGCTTGCTGAAAAGCCCGAACCTCAGCCTAGGTTTACTGACTCAGCGTCCTGGGGTGAGGCCTGCAAATCTGGGTTTTACCTCTGTTCCCAGAGGCTGTGAGTTAGGAGGATTGGGAACTTCTGCCCCTCAGTTCTCTCTCTCAGATAAAGGGAGAACTTAGTTTGGACATTCTACCTAAGATTTCAGTCAGTTTCTTTATGCTGTCTGAGGTTAGGGAGTGTGTGCATGTGTGTGTGTGTGTGCGCGCGTGTGTGTGTGTGTTGGGAATCCTGTGACTAGATAGAATGGTAGACTTTTTTTTTTAATACCACAGACCAAAACGAAGGGTCAAAACACTTTTCTTTGGCCTAATCTATGTTTGCATTACCAGCAATACACGTGACTTACTTAATAAAAAGAGGAATTTTAACAAGGAGTCCACTGTATTCCATTGCCTTATACTGTGCTTGTTTATTTATCTGAGACAGAATCTCATGGAACCATGGTCATCATGGAACTAGATATATAGCCAAGGCTGACTTTGAACTCCTGACCCTTCTGCCTCCCTAGTGCTGGGGTTATAAGGGTGTGCCACCATGCCATATTATCCATCTTGAATTTCTCAGTCCCTTCAAATACTGTGACCTCCTAGTAGCCTGGCCTGAGGTGTCAGTGAAGAAATTTCACAACTGATTCCAGAATCAGGCACCCAGAGCAGAAGTCAGGAGATGCAGGGCCAGTCTGTTCTGCCACCCAGGCCTTGCCAGGCAGTCTCTGTAGGGTTCTGAGTATTTGGTTCCCCAGATGCAGACAGCAGTGAAACCAGACCCTGGCCTAGGTCAGGGAACCAGGTTCAGAGCCCAGCATGGCAACACTACTGTCCCCTCCCCCAAGTGGTCCCAACATCGCAGTTCCAAGACACAGCCATTACCCCAAGTGGTGGTTTGATTTGGGGTTTCCTTTGTCCATGGCTAGTCTGGCACAATTCCCCAAGAACACAATCAACCCTCACTCAGTAAGTTAACCCCAGTGAGTCACCAAATAAGAATGCGAAGCTATAAGCAGCTCTGGGTATTTGCAGGGGACTTGGGTCACAATAATGGGGCTGTGACCCAGGAGCCCCACCTAACAGGGCAGGCATTTCCCCCGAAGCTCTGCACATCTGGGAGCGTGAGGAGGTTCCCAGGACAAAGGTGATGTCATCAGGAACGCCTTCTCCTATCTGTCGTGGAGAGTTCTTCGCGGAGCCCCTGGGCTCACAGATGGTGGGGACTAAGCCAAGCACTAAGCTGCAGCCACCCAGATGCCTCCCGTATCCTATCCCAGGGTAGGGGAAGGCCAAAATTTCAAGGGATATTGCTGAACCTAGCAAATACAACGAAGTTTGAAAATACCAGTTCATCATATGGATACTTTTTCACTATGTGATAATTAATTGTTTGAATAATTGTGTTTTGACCTCAGAAGGATGAAGCTAAGCAGACTCTGAGCAGAATAAGAACTGGCTGGACCCTGGTGTCTGGTGTGCCGTCCTGTCTGCTTTCTCCCACTGCCCCGTGCAGAAGGGAAGGTGGATGGAAGAGACAAGGGGCTGGTGAAGCCTACGTACTAAACGTTTTCCCTTGGTGTGTGTGCCTGGTGTCTGTGTATGGTATGAGTGGTATGTGTGTGGTCTGTGTGTGTGGTGTATGTGGTGTGTGCATGTGGTGTGTGTGTGTGTAATGTGTATGTGATGTATGTGTGTGTGTGGTATGTGTGTGGTGTGTTTGTGTGATGTGTATGTGTGATGCGTGTGTGTGTGTGCGCGTGGTGTCTGTGTATGGTGTGTGTGGTATGTGTGTGGGGTGTGTGTGGTGTATGTGGTGTGTTTGTGTGATGTGTATGTGTGATGCGTGTGTGTGTGTGCGCGTGGTGTCTGTGTAGTGATGTGTGTGTGGTGTATGTGGTGTGTGTGTGATGTATATGTGTGTGATGTGTATGTGTGTGATGTGTATGTGTGTGATGTGTGTGTGTGGTGTACACATGTACACATTGCAAGCACCCTGATACACTCTGTATAGATCAGAGCACAGCCTGCCTAAACTGGTTCTTTCCTTCCACAATGTGGTTCTGTGAACTGACCTCAGATCAGCAGGCTTGGTACAGGGGCATTTATTCCCTAAACCTTCTCCCCAGCTCAAGGCCACTGCTGTAAACACACCTTGACACTGGGGTCTTCCAAACAGCTGTGCAATTGGTAGGCTTTGTCTTGTGAGGACCCCCATCCCCTCCTACCTCTCCTACCCCAGCACTCAGGCTTGTCTCTGTTCTTTGCTGGATTCTGTGTCTCTTCCCTCAGCCCAGCTCTTGTCCATCCCTCCCCAGGGGTCATCTGGAAAGGCTTCTTGAGCCTTTTAACCCAGCACCTTGCAGTGTGGCACATCTGGGATGTGAACATTCCCGAGCATCCTTGCCCAGCAAGAGTCTTAGATCAATCTGTATAATGACTCTCTTATCCTCTCAACCATAGCCACGCTCAAGTGTGGATTGGGGCCCAGCCCCTGCACCCCCTAAATACCAAGGTGCACAGCCCCATTCTCCAGATGGCTCCCTTGAAGGCCTGTTCTGTTGGTCTAAGTAAGGAGCACATGCCTTTCTTGGTGGAGTAAGGATAGAGTGCCAGCAGGGGCAGAGATGGACAACACGGTCCACTCCCTGTGGGACCCTTGTGTGACCTTCACTATTCTCCAGTGCCTCTGCTTTCTGAACACCTTCATGGTGGATTCCAGCCCCTGGGGCAGCTGTCTTGTTCTTCAGCTTCAGCACCTCTGTGGGCGCCATGAGACTGGTGACTGTACGCTTAGCATCCAAGAAAACCAGAGATGGATTTAAATGCCAGTCCTTGTTTCATAAGTCCTATGACCTTGACCAAGGCTCCCTTGGCCTCAGGTTCCTACTCAGCTGTTGAATTTCTTTTGTTGTTAGTTGGTTTTTGAGACAGAGTTCACGGAGCTCAGACTGCCTCAGATTTACTCAGCTAAGGATGGCCATGAACTCCTAGTTGTCCCGCCAGCACTTCCAAGCACTGGGTTATAGGTGCCGGCACCCTCTTATCTGTATACTGTATTTCAAAATCCCCTTTCATTGCTGCTTGATAAGAGTTTGGTGCAACAGCCTTAGGACGCCGTCTAAGAAACGCCTACCTTAGGATAAATGTTCAGGTCACGGCAGTCTGTCATCCTTCGACAAGGTCCTGCTGCTGGGCAGAGCTCGCCAGAACTGCTCAGAAGCAGGAAGCCTCCTGTGTTGTGCCGGCTCACCTCCCTGACCTTATCTTCCCATTGGTCCCTGTCTCCTCTCACCAAGGGCACCTTCAACGTCTCAGAGGGCTCCCCCTCCCCCCATGTTCCTCTCCTGAAAAGCAGGACCCTCCTTGGCCTCACCAGGCTGTTGTGAGGAGAAGGGTTAGGCGACATGTGAAGAGCACACATTGCTCCTCCAGGGGACCTGGGTTTGATTCCTGTCTTAATTTGCTTTCCATTGCTATGGTAAATATATAATTTATGGTACCACAACTGTAAACAACTTGGAGGGGAAGGGCTTATTTCTTCATGAAGGGTAATCAGGGCAGGGAACCTGGAGGGCAGGAACCGAAGCAGAGACCGTGGAGGAATGATGCTTGCCAGCTTGCTCCCTCCACTGCTTGCTCAGGTTGGTTTTTTTATACACCCCTTTCTTATACCTGCCCAGGGATAGCATTGCCCAGATGGGCTGGACCCTTCCACATCAATCTTCAGTCAAGAAAATGCCCCACAGGCTGGCCTGCAGGCCAATCTGAAGCAGGTATTTTCTCAGTAGAGATTTCCTCTTCTGAGGTGACTTTAGCTTTGTGTCACAACAAAACTAACCAACCCGGCTCCCAGCACCCAAGTCAATTGACTGGCAGCTGCCTGTAACTTGACCTCCGTGGGATTTAGAGCCCTCTTTTGGACTTCAAGGGCATGTGTACTAACATGTGTACACACATACATTTACACATAATTTAAATATTTTTAATTATTTGCCCTCTCTGTACCTTGGTTCCTCATTAAAATGAAGATAGTATGGTATCTAAGTTGTAGATTTATTGTAGATCCTAAGCTACTGTACATAAAATATGGAAAAAGTACCTGAAACGGTTGCCATGACCTGTGAATTATTACCCAGTTATGTCATTACTGACAACTGCATCTGTAATACGGAACGGGAGAAAGATCTGGGTGCCTTCCGTGAAGATACCTGGCATAGGAGATAAAACACTATCTCTGGAGGGCTTGCCTGAACGGCCCATATAACGTTGGCCCCTGAGAGTCTATCTTTCCAACCCAAGGTGAAGACAACAACCCTTTGGAATTTGACTGCAACACTCTTGATGAAGGGGACCACCCATATGGTGTGTTAGTGTTTGGCATGGGCCCCAGAATCTATTCAAAGGCAAATAAGTGGCTTCCTTTCTGACTTTTCCCCAGTGGGCTGTGAGCTTGCCGGTCACAGCACCTTCACTGTGCCCCCATGTGCCCACACCCTTGACTCCAGCGGGGCCTGGTTAACAAATGGCAGGACTGTGGTGCAGTGGGAGCTGCCCACTCAACCACTCCATCAAACATCTCCTGAGCTACTTCTAATGTCAAACAGCCCATACTGTTCCCTTCCTTTGCAGAAGTGAGTTAGGGTCTCCGTACGTAATGCAAGCTGACTCTGACCTCAAATTTGCAGTCACATTTCAACCTCCTGAACCAGCTGCAATGGCAGGTGTGTTCCACCTGTTTTCTCTGTTCCATTTCTGGCCTTTGGACTATGGTAACTATTTTTTCCTCTTTCTTTTCCAGACGACATCCCTACACAGTTATCTCTGGGCAGAGGAGGTGACTGAGGGCAGGGACATTGAGATTAAGTGTAACCTCACAAATGTGGCTGGCCTTATTCCATTAGGCTCTGGGTTTGATCGCAGCCAATGAGAAAAAAAAAAGCTGAAATGAGTTTTTTTTCATTAATTTTTTTTGAGGGGGGCTGGGCAGTGGTGGCACACGCCTTTAACCCCAGCACTTAGGAGGCAGAGGCAGGTGGATCTCTGAGCTCAAGGCCAACCTGGTCTACACAGAGTTCCAGAACAGCCAGGGCTACACAGAGAAACCCTATCTTGAACCACCCCCCATTTTTTTAAATTACATGTGTACGTGCGTGTACCACAACTCACAAATGGGGCTTCTCCTTCTACTCTGTGGGTTCCAGGGGTTAGGTTGTCAGCTTGGTAGGAAGTTCAATGAGCCGTCTCTCCTACCCTTTTATAAGTGGGAATTTGTGGTGTCCTGTGAACACCTTGTTATTGCCTGAGGTTTGCAACAGCAAGGCTGAGGTTGCACAACTCACCACAGGGCATGCATGGCTCCTGAAGCAGATACAGAGCTGGCAGGCCCAGCTGTCAAGATTGGTACATGGGCTGCTGACCTCTGCCTTCTCATAGCCCAGGCCTCCACTCTGGCCAGAGGTGGATGGGCAATGCGGGTCAGACTTAGATTCTGGCTCAGCAAGGCTCCAGAACGAATTTGGCTCTTGGTTGGGGCTCAGTTGCACTTGGGAGCTAATGTGCCCAGAATGGGAGTGGGAGGAATTACAGCATGCTAGACTCTGAGTCAGAAGACAGTGCAGGTCAAAAGTCCCCGAAAGGCTGGATCTCATGCAGTCAAAGAAGCCGCAGAGGCGGGTGGTAACAGGCAGCAGGAGGCGGGGATGGCTCAAGAGAGAGTTGGGACAGTTCTGGACCCCGAAGCATTGCTATATTTTGTTTTTGTGGTTTTTAAGACGGTTTCTCTGTGTTGCCCTGGCTGTCCTGGAACTCACTCTGTAGTCCAAGCTGGTCTCAGACTCAGAGATCCACCTGCCTCTGCCCTCCTGAGTTCTGGGATTAAAGGTGTGCACCACCACCGCCTGACTCTTTGTGTCTTTTTTTTTTTAAACTATATCATGTTGTATTCCTATCAAGGTATTAGAACCAGTCAGTAATCTCATTTATCAAAAAAAGAAAGAAGGTCCCTTAGAAACCCTTTGAACAACGTCATTCCACAGCCTCCAAGATCCTCCAAACCACAGCTGCTAAGACACTTGACTGGGACCCTTCCTTAGGTGTGTCTTGGCCTTTCCCCAGACATCTTCCTGTTACCCTGTTAACATCTTCCTGTTTTTTTTTGTGTGTGTTAATGCCTCCCTTGCAAGTATTTAAACTCAAACTCAGCTTTGCACTTTTCTGAGATCATTTATTGCAGTGAAGTCCTCTGGAGAGACTCCAAAGGCGCCCTAACCCCACTGCTGCTCATGGTCTTTTCTACCTGCTCCTCTCTGCTAGCCCAGTATGAATTACTTTGCTCGCTGTGTCTTGATTTTCTTATTTGTAAAATGAAGAGTGGCTCAGTGGTTAAAGAGTACAGGACCTGAGTCCAGCTCCCTGCAACCATGTCAGGTGGCTCACCACCACCTTGTGACTCCAGTTCCAGGGGATCTAATGCACACACACACACACACACACACACACATACAAAAAATAAAAAATAAAATCTTAAAAAAATGAGAATAGTGATACTTATATTTCCTTGGAGAATTAAATGAAGTTATGTATCTACATATGTTCAATCAAATGCCTAGCTGGAATTCAACAAGTACTCTGTGAACAATAGTCATAACAGTAGAAATGATGATATGGGTCAATGTATATTAAATTCTTGCTATTGGATAAAACGTTTTCTTTAGTGCTTGAAGTCCATTATCCTATTTACTCCTAACAGCAATCCTAATAGGCTGCTGCTAATAGCCATAAATCTTAGGTGAAGGAGCTGAAGACTAGAGCTGGGAAAGCCTCAGCGATAATGAAAGGCACTGCTGGGGGCTGTAGCACGCTGACAGAGTGCTAGCCCAGCATGCACAAGACCCTGGGTTCAAGCCCCAGGATGAATTAAAACAGGCCAAGCAAATAACAGTTGGCTGTAATCCCAGCACTTGGGATGTAGAGGCAGGAAGATCACAAGGACTGTAGGAAGAGATTGGCTGGTTGAGCAGCTGGTAAGCCTGATATCAGTCTGGGCCCTGACACTAGCTGGCATTATTTTATGTAGGTAAGACAGTACAGAGGAGAGTAAGGCCAATCGTTGGGGGGTAGACAGGAGGTCAACTTTGCAGCCAGGTGTGCTGGCACACTGGGAACATGCTGGGGACTAAGACACTTATTTTTTTGTCCTGGGGCCTGGCTCTGGGTTTCTGAAGACATGCTGTTCAAGGCGTACAGTCCACAGGGCAGTCTGCTTCTTCAGGTTTACTGGGAAGTTTGAGGAACAGAGGAGACAGATGCAGGGAGAGAAGTTACAGAAGGATCGGGAGAGTCTCTTCAAGAAGCCAGGTCTAAGCAGAGACGTCGAATTCAGAAGAAGCTAGCCATGAAGGTGCAGGATGAAGAAAGAAAAGAGAGGTTGGAGGTTAAGGGACGATATGCTCACGTGCCCAGGAGTAAGGGGAAACCAAGAATCCTTTCTAGAGGGAGAGGGGACATTTTAGAATTGTGATTTAAGGCCTAAGAGGTCAGCAGGGACCAGGTGACAGAGAGCTCTGTGGGTCACGTCAGAAGGTCTGGAAAAATCCCAGAGCGTTAGTACTTGGAGGATGTTGATAATTTTGAGTTTAAGAACAGATCCTTCTGCAGGAAGAAGCTGTGAGATGGGACAAGACAAGACTTTCTTTGGCCTGCCCTGAGGTACGTACAGCTGAGGGAGGAGGGAAATGGACGGAGAAGGAACCCACAGAAGCTGGTCACTGATTGGAGGTGACCGGATGGGAGAACTGGCTGTCAGTCATAGCTTCTTTCTTCAGCAGACTGGGTCAATGACTCTGTATTGCAACACCATAGAAAAGAAACCACAGAGAGGGAAGCCAACATGTGGGGGGAAGTGGCGGGTCAGTCTTAAAACACACAGAATCTGAAAGCCTTGTGAAATGACTGACGGACCTGCTCAGAAGGTCATCTGGATGAGTTCTTCCCTAACAGGTGTCGGTTTTGTTCGGGGTAACAGCCCAGTTCAAACTCTCTCCTAGGCTCTCCTGCCTGTTTCCCCAAACGCCATCATTGTCTCTGGTCTCCCACAGTTGCTTCTGGCCAAGTATTTCTAAATGGATATCTTCGAGTGAAGGTTCTGGAAGGGATACTGTTTTCCTGATAACAAAGAACAGGCCCGGCTTGGTATGTGCCTTTTGCCCCTGTCCTTGCCCTTCCTTCCTTCCTCCTGCCTGATCACAGTTGGATGCTTGCACAAGCAGCAGTGATCTCTTCTGACCATGGGGCTGAAGACCAAGCAGACGCTTTGCATTGGGCAGCTGAGGTAGAAACTTGGGCTGTCTACTACTTGAGGGAAAAAAAAAATCCTTTTTCTTTGTTTGCTTTGGGTTTTACTGTATAACCACCCACGTTGTCTTATAGACTAGCTCTGTAGACCAGAATGGCCTTGAACTCACAGAGATCCGCCTGCCTCTGCCTCCTGATCGCTGGGATTAAAGGCTGTGCCACCACAGCCAGCTAAAAAGCTTTTTTTTTTTTTCTGTTAGGGTGCTGGAACTATTTTTCTGTCATTCGTAGCAAAAAAATATGATCTTAATTGATTCAAGAGCTGAGGCCCTGGAGACAGATGTGGGTAGGAGATTGAGATTCAGGCCGGCATAGGGGTGAAAACTGACAGCTCTGAGGAGGGTGTGGATAACAGGCTCCTAACTGCACACACATGCACCTGGGCCTTTGAGAAGGCTGGCTCACGCACTCCAGTTCGTAGAGCACAGATCCTTAGGTTGTTTGCACATTGCTGACATTTCTATGATCTCATTCAAAATGAAACAATCCTTGTGGGTTATTTAGTGATTACTCAACCCCCGGTGACATTATTTTGTTATCCTGCTCAAGGTGCTTAACCAAAGGTTTGCGAGCTCTGGTCCTGTGTAGCGATTATCTCCCAGGGTGGCTCATTTGGGGCTCAGGAGCTGATCTGGGAACCTCTGCTCGTCTCCCCTTCTCACAAATCAGTGAGCCCTGGAGGTCTGTCCCTGAAAGATGGTGCAAGAATTCCCCAGGGCTATGCTGCATCCTAACAAAGTGGCCAACGTTTGTGAAGATTATTATCACGGCCCCTTGACTTGCCTGGTTCTTCTCTTCTCCCCATCTTGCCCCACTGTAAGACTCCCTCCGCCCCTGCCCACCACAGACCTGGAAACCTATTCTGCCTAACCCACAGATTTGGCCATTTTACCCGCCCCCCCTTCTGTTCTTGTTAGTACAGTGCATAGCAAGGATCTCATTACAGTATATTAGGCCAGGGCTTTCAATCCTCAGGCTAATAGTTGTTCTTACACACAAACGCAATGCTCTAAATGCCTCATTCTGCTCCCCTTTCTCCTGCCCTTTCAAGCCCTCGCAGGCTGTGTTCTTGCCCAGAAATGTCTCTCCACACATTCTCTCACAGACTGCCCAACGCAGAGCAGCCAGATTTATTTTCTGCTTTTTCCAGCAGCTGGGAATGGCTAGAGCCCAACTCCCCGTCTTGTCCTTCTCGCTTAACCCTTCCTTCGAGTTCCTTACAAACCCTGTTGATTTCTGTGTGCGAACAATCTGGAAACTGCGCCCCCCTCTTCATCCGCAGCGCTGTTCACGCGTCCAGGAGCTCCGGGTCTTGCCCAGTCGTGTTGATCTGCCCTTCCTTCGGCAGACGTAAGCCACATTAATGTTATCTGCCCTCCCTTGATCAATATAGCTAGCTACATCAAGCTCTTGCTCAAAACCCATTGGGCTCCAAACAAAATTGCTCCTGCAAGAATGCCAGGCCTTGTTTCCCCATACCAGGTGGGGAGCGGAACCCAACCCCGTGCTGGCCCTTAGAGAGCCCGTGGTCTTCTTATCAGCTCAGCCCCTAGAAGAACAGCTGGGCACAGGAGATCCAAATATGGCCCTCACACTAGACCACCTAGGTCCCAGCCTTAGCTCAGGTGCTTGTTATCTGGGTGTCCTAGGGAGAAATGTCTAACTCACCAGGTCAGTTTCACTATACGGATCAAGGCAGTGCTTTGTAGGACTGTTAGATCTCAAAACTCTCGGAGCATGTGATTGTAAGTATTAGGGGCTATGCTGGTTACAGCCATTTGGCCCCACTGGGTACGTATATCTGTTCTGTCTTCTTCAATTGCCTACAACACCATCTGACACCAGTAGATGTTTATTAAGCGTTTATTGCAAAGTGAATTTGCTAGCTCACTTAGGCAGGGTGTCTTGTCAGATTCCACTTTGGCAGTTAAATTAGTCTCAGGCTGAAATCCGGGACCTTTGCGATTCCACTCCGCATCCCCCACCCCTGAGCTGAAGCCTTGGTTTCTAGTAGAGGTTCAATTCATTTTTGCTAGGTCTTGTGTAACATGATCTTGTGTGAGTGTATGGCTTGCATGTGTGAATAAGTGTGTGTATGCAGACCAATGGTAAACTTCAGGTGCCATTCATATTTCATATGGAGGAAAAATGGACTATGGAAAATCTTCTTCCCTCCCTCCCTCCCTCCCTCCCTCCCTCCCTCCCTCCCTTCCTTTCTTGAGACAGGGTTTCTCTGTGTAGCCCTGGCTTTCCTGGAACTAGTTCTGTAGACCAGACTGTCCTCGAACTCAGAGATCTGCCTGCCTCTGCCTTCTGAGTGCTGGGATTAAAGCTGTGTGCCACCACCACCTGGCTTCACAAATAAAGGAAGATACAGATGTACCCTGACTTACAATGGATGACCTCTGATAAACCCACATGAATGATAAACCCTTGTGACTAATGATCTCTCTGTTTTTTCTTTTCCCTTTGGTTGTGGCTCATCTGCCTCCCTTAGAAAACAACAACTGTATAATTCTTGATCTCTGCTCTTCGTTTCGTACAGTGTGGCCTGGCAGACTCTTGCAGGCTGGAGCTCAAAGTATGGAAAGCAAGGCCTCTATTTGCAGCATCATGACTATAGAACAAGAATGAAGGGCAAAGGGGCTCTTGGGTGTGAGAGTTAGGGAGGTCTTCAGGAAGCTGGGTTTTAAAGGAACGGCGGGGAGCTGGCCAAATTCAGAAGCAAAGGAAGGACCATGGAAGCTGAGCAGCATCTTCCTGACTTGGGGAGAGTTCACTGAAACTGAACACAAAAGGCAACAGAATGTGCCTATTATTTTTAAATTTTTACCTATTATTACTGTGTGTGTGTGTGCGTGTGTGTGCACACGTGACAGACATGTGTGCCATGTTGCTTGCATGGAGGAGGTCAGAGGACAACTTTGTGAAGTCTGTTCCCTCTTTGCATTTTTACATGGTTCCTGAGATAAGACAGCCTACCAGGCTCACATGGTAAATGTCTTAGTCAACCCACTGAGCCATGTCACAGGCCTGTGTTTTCATTCTTTTTTTTTTAATATTTATTTATTTATTATGTATACAATGTTCTGTCTGTGTGTATGCCGGCAGGCCAGAAGAGGGCACCAGACCTCATTCCAGATGGTTGTGAGCCACCATGTGGTTGCTGGGAATTGAACTCAGGACCTTTGGAAGAGCAGGCAATGCTCTTAACTTCTGAGCCATCTCTCCAGCTCCCCTGTGTTTTCATTCTTAATAGTCCAATTTGGAGACTGAGGTACGTATGTATATTCCAATCCTTATGTTGGAACAGAGGGAGGCTAGGTGGTCGACAAGGGAGTCACGGAGTCAGGCTCACTTAAGAAGGCAGGAAACAACACGCATAGACGCCCAAAGGGAAGCCACAAACTTCTAGTGCTTTATCCAGTATTTACTTTTAAAGAATGCCAACACCTATTTTTTATTCTGTCCATTCTGAGTGGTTGCCCCCTTCCTTTTTTCTCTACAGGACACTCAGAGTGACTTCCCAGTAATCGCCGGAGCTGGCTAGGTAGGTGCTCTTTTTCGTCTCCTCCTTTTGAATTTGTGGCCAGAGTCCAGACACTGAGGTGCCTCACTGTGCAAGTTTAATCTAGTCCCGGGCTTGACAGAGAAAGATTTCATCTCCTTCTCGCCCCAATGAAACCAGACCGCCCACACACTAATAGAGGCTTGGTCGCGTCCAGACCGAAAAGTGGGTGCTAGACGCCGTCACCCACAAGGGCGTGTCAAGATCGGCCGGACTCCCCACTTTCCCAACTCCTCCCGTGGATCACTACTCACCGGGGCCCAGGAGCGACAGGGTCACTCACCAGGCGCCCTCTGAATGGGCCCTGGGAGCCTTCCCTGGACGCGGTGGGCGGGGCCGTGTATAAAGGGGGCGGTCCGGAGGCGTGGTGGGCGGGGCCTTCAGCGGGGCGGGTCCCGTGACGGCTCTAGCCCCGCCCCTGCCCTTCTGGTTCGGGAGGAGGGCGCCGGAGAGCGCGCGTTGCCTGAGCCGGCCCGGGAGCGGGCCGAGCCGAGTGTGCTGGGCGTCGGCGCGATGGCTCCGGCTGGGGACCGCGAAGGCTACTGGGGCCCCACGACCTCCACGTTGGACTGGTGTGAGGAGAACTATGCGGTGACCCTGTTCGTCGCCGAGTTCTGTGAGTCGGGGCCCGAGACCGGGGACGGAGAGAGGGCGCGCGCCGAGGGGCGAAGACGCGGGCGAGTGAGGAACGTGGAGGGCAAACCTGGCCGCCGCCACGAAAGGCTCCAGGCCCGGCCCGGGAGCGGCGGCGGCTGGGCGTGCGCGATCGGAGGGGGGAAGCCGGGGAGCCGACGAGGCCTGCCCGGTATGCCCGGACTGGTTTCAAGGGGGGGCCTTCGGGTCGGGGACGGAAGGGACGTGGGAGCCGCGCCTGGACCTCAGAGGAGAGAGCGAGGCGCGCGGCTGGGAACGGGAGTTCCTACCTGAGCCCTGAGCGCGGCTGCGGCCAGGCCGGGCGCTGCCGGTCCCGAGGTCTCTGCCGTGAGGGCCCTGAACGCCGGCCCGACTGCTGCCATCCGCCTCAGCCATCCGGGAGGGCACCCCTGGGGGACGCTGACGGGCTTCGTCCTCCCCGAGCCTGGGAAACTCTTCAGGGCCCTTCCCGTCCTCTCTCTCCGGTTCTCGTTAGACCTCGCTCACCTCCAGGGAACAGTTACCGTTTCTCCAAGCCGAAGCCCCCGCCCCCCGCCCCCCTTCACCCTCACCCCGGTGTCTGCAAGTGCAGGGGATCGCTGTTCATCTTGCCCCAAAAGTGAAAGCCGGAGCAGCTAATCACTACCTTCCTGCTCCAGCCACTCTCCCCAAAGCACGAGAGACTTAAGTCTCCTTGCTACCTTCTGCGTCTAGCGCATCGGGCTTTCTAGGGGTTAATGGTCATCCGAGGACACTCATTTCCATGAATGCACCTTCAGAGACCGCGATTTGCTGCTGCTAGACCAGCATTGCTGGCCCGGTTTGGGGATATATCTCTCTCTCTCTCTCTCTCTCTCTCTCTCTCTCTCTCTCTCTCTCTCTCTCTCTCTCTGTGTGTGTGTGTGTGTGTATTTCCTAGATGATTATTTCTCGCACGCTAGAAAAAAATCTGCCACTTCTTCCGTCCAGTTTGGTCAGCTTTTGCGAGCACGGTGTTTGGTCATTCTTTTTTCTTGTTGTTTGTTTTTGGCAAGCAGCTGAGAACCGTCTTTGGTTGCTACTGTCTTCTTTTGAACGGGACCCACTTTACTAGGCCACGAGGGAAAACTCTTCTTAGCTCACATTCCCATTCTCGAGTCCTTCTCGAGGGCGAGTTTCATGTGAGATGATCCTGCAGCGAGTCTTGACCGTTTTCAGGATGTTAGTCCCATGCCCTTGAGGCCATGATGGAGATGGAGCATCACTTTCTCTGCATGACTAGTTTAAATGAATAGTTTTTGTACAGTAAAGGAGAAGATGGGCAGAGTCATTATTTATAGGCTAATTACTTGGCAATCCAAACATCGACAAAGCGAGCCTTTGGCCAGTTCGTTTTTAGATCACTTTGGCAAGACTACCAGAGGCTCATGACCACCAGGGAGACTTAAAATCATGCTTCTCTGAACTGGAAGTTTGTAGCCTTTTATTTTTCCCCTCTCAGGAGTCTTCAGATGTTGGATGGGCTGGAGGTTTACACACTTCCTCTAGAATGTAGAATTAGGTGCAGTGGGTGGAAGAAAATCACTGGAAGGGGAAAGGCTTTTGCTCCGGCACAAGGGAAGACGTCCTAACCAGCGATGCCGTCTCGGAACAGGTTGTCACAGAAAGTGCTAACATAGGCATTGCTCACCCAAGTCATGTATTTTAAGAGGAATTGTAAAGGACTTAGCTCTATTCACTTTTTTGTTTTTTGTTTTTTTATATATATAGGCAATAAAGACTTTTGGTTCAGAACCAAGGCTTTAGATTAGAATCAAAAGAGAAAACTGGCCGTTGAGTCATGCGGACTGTGAGAGAGGAAGATACTGTATTTTGGCAAATAGCTCCAAGAAATGGGGAAATGGTTCTACTTCTTCATGTGCTCAGAAGAGGAAACGGAGTAGACTGAGGGACGGTTTGGACGCAGCAATCAAAAGGGTTGCGTGAAGAGGGTCAGTGAGTGTGTTGGCCGCTCGTTGTGTACAAACCTTGGGAGAAAATGACCCGAGGGAGGCTGAGTCAGATTGTCTGACCATATATAACATAGTATCGTAATTTGGAGTGCGAGGATCTGGCCTTTGAATAATATGCAGATTTAAAAAGCTGGATGTGTTGGCACATGCCTCTAATTCCAGCGCCTGGGAGGTAGGAGCAGGAAAATCAGGAGTTCAAGTCCAGACTTTGCCACATGAAACACTTTCTCAAAAACAAAACAACAACGAAATCAAAACAACCAAATAAGTAACAGCTATATAAATACATCTAAACTATGTACTGTGTACTACTCCTGACATTGTAGCTCTATCATATTTACATTAATGAGCTTTAATGATAGTTTTATCAAGGAAAATAAGTGTTATTATCTGTGTGCCACAATTTGCCAAGCCTTTAATATGTTTTCTCTCTTGAGTTTTACAGTCATTCGCTGAAGGTATCATTATGCCCATTTCACAGATTAATAACTCGAAGCGTTCATATCCTTTTAACTTTTAATTTGTTTCATTTTGCGAAGATGTTCAGTGTGCATGTATGCTGGGCTGACTTCAAACTCTTGGCACTCTTCCAGGTTTAGCATCCCAAGTGCTAGGATTACAGGAGTGAGCCCCAGTCCTGGAAGGAGCATGTATTTCTGGTGTTTTTGATTGTGAGCCTAGGCCTTAACGACTGAACCATCTTTCCGGCCCAGGAACATCTGTTTTTAAGAAGTAATTTATCTAAAGTTGTAACGAGTACTGAAACAGTATTCAGGTTGAGGGTGTAGTCTTATGCAGCTTTTCTTCTCCGTCATTGCTTTTATTACCCTTACTGTTTTGCTCTTGCCTTCAAGGGAGAACAGACATGAAATCCTATGTCATCACAAAAGACAAACTGAATGACCATTCAAGTTATTCAGCCATCTTTCAGGATTACAGTATGTGTTTTGGATAATAATTGAATTTGGGGAACCACCGTTGTAGCTGTGGTAACTGTCAGTCCTGCAAAGCTATCTTCTTTTTTAATTAATTAATTTTTCTTTTTATCTACTCACCTACCTATCTACTTACCTATCTATCCATCTGTCTCTCTATCTTCCTGTCTACCTACCTGTCTATTTTGTTTTTCAAGGCAGGGTTCTCTCTGTAGCCCTGGCTGTCTTGGAACTTGATGTATAGTCCAGGTCGGCCTTGAACTCAGGCTCCACCTGCCTCCGTGTCCTGAGTTCTGGGATTAAAGACGTGTGCAAATACTGCTGGGCTAAAAGCCATCAGCCCATATTGATTCAAACTTCTTTTTATTTGAAAAGATTGGAAGGACCAGGGGGAAGGGAAGAGAGTCTCTTTAGATAAGAAATAGCAAGCCCCTTGATGTTCTAGAAGTTATAGAGATAAGTGGTTCCTGTTTTATATGGACTATACAGATAACAGTGCAAGCTGAAACTGGGCTAATGATATTTTATTTGTTTGGGTGTTTATGTGGCGGAGGGGGTGTATACACGCTACACTGTATGGCGGTCAGAGGATGACTTGCGGAAGTTAGTTCTTCCCTTCCACCATGTGGGCTCCAGGGACCAAACTCAATTCAGTCTTGTAATTAATAGTAGAAAAGTCAGAGTTGTTCTGTGAACTTTAAAAGCTTTCATCAAACAGGGCTAGCAAGATGGCTCACTTACCTAGTACTTAGCCAACCTTGGTGGCCCGAGTTCAGCTCCCTAACCTAGACGGTAGGGAGAACTCACTCGCACAAGTAGTCTGACCTTTCCCGTGCCCTCCGCCACCACATACACAAGCGTGTTTTGTTTCTCTGTGAAATGACTTATTATCAAGTGTAGCGTAAACAACACTTGCTTTCTCATCGTGTAACTTGGAGTGAATGCTTTCCCAATGCTTTGACAAGGCCTCTCTGAGTTTGGACAGTCTTTTAGCATTTTATTCTCTGCGTTTTTTGTATTGTGAAATAGCTCCCAAAGTTCCTTTAATTAGAATTGACTTAGTTTTGTTCTTTGTTGGCTGCTATTCTTCTGGGTTATCTTCCTTCGTTTTCCCCACAACTGTTGTGTTCAATGTGTTGATAAGTTTGCCTTAACTGAGTTCCTCAGGCAGTAACTCTAAAGCCTCTTCAGTGACAGCGGCATCAGCGTTTCTGTAATGCGTCTTTCTGTGCTGCCAGCCCCCGGAGACTTCTTGCTGGTTATGGAAGCCTGGCCTTAGCTTAGGCTTGTTCCTAACTGGCTCTTACAGCTTAAGTTAGCCCAGTAGCTTAGGCTTGTTCCTAACTAGCTCTTACAGCTTAAGTTAGCCCGGTAGCTTAGGCTTGTTCCTAACTAGCTCTTACAGCTTAAGTTAGCCCAGTAGCTAAGGCTTGTTCCTAACTAGCTCTTACAGCTTAAGTTAGCCCATTAATCTACGTTCTGTCGTGTACCACCCATGCTGCTTCCTCTGTGTCTCTTCGCATCTCTCTTGCGTGCCCAGATTCCTCCTCCTCCCTCTGCCTGGAAGTCCCGCCTCTACCTCCTGCCTAGCTACTGGCCGGTCAGCAGTGCACCTCCACTCCATGTACAGACATCCCGTAGTACATCTCCATGGTTTTCTGTTTCTCTCATAACTCTGTTTACACTGGTTTGCAATTTCTGTTGACTGGAGTTTGTTTCTCTGCTGCCCTTTCCCCACTGTTGACCAGTTCCCTCTTGTCACCAGGAGAAGAAGATAAAACTCAATCATATGCTTTGCTCTCTGTACATGGACTGAATAACAGATATTAAATGACTTTGAAAATAACCAGCTTTGAAAGAATTAACTAAGTTGGTCACTAAAAAAAGTTTATGTGATTATGTATGGCTTAAAGATCTAACAGTGAAGTTCGTAGTTAATTTTTTGGATTAGTATTATTTCATTCAATTCTGGCAAACTAAGATAAATACATATTGGAACTCTGCTGAGTGAAGATGACTATATATTAATAATCCTCAAATCATTTTACTAAGTAGGCGATGCTGTCTCGTTTTAAAAAAGAGAAAGAAGTTACCTCCTCAGTGGCATATATCTGTACCACTAATAGTGGCAGAAACAGTGTTCAAACGTAGGTCCGACACTTTCTGCCGTGGCACACAGATGCAGGAGGTGACATTCCAAGCGCTAGTAGTTTAGTGGGAGAAACAGTGCCTAAGGAGAGGAGCGTCCTAAGCTATTGTTATCGCCTCAGAGAAGAAATTACTCAGTTAAAAATCATTTAAAGACTTGGGTGTGGTGGCTCATGCCTGCAATTCCAGGACTTGGGAGGTAGAGACAGGTGAGTCAGAAGCTCAGGGCTGTTCTTGGCTACAGTGTTAGTTTAAGTCCACCCTAAGTATTAAGAGACCCTGCCTTTAATTTTTTTTCTGAATATTTCATTTATTCAGTAAGTATTTGATGGAGGAAGGTCATTGGTTAAATAAAAAGAAACTGCTTGGCCCTCATTGGTTAGAAGATAGGTGGGAGGAGTAAACAGAACAGAACGCTGGGAGGAAGAGGAAGTGAGCTCAGACTCCACAGCTCTCCTCTCGGGAGCAGACGCCTCAGAGAGACGCCATGCTCCCAGCTCCCAGCTCCCAGGCAGATGCACGCGATGAAGCTCCGACCCAGGATGGACATAGGCTAGAATCTTCCCGGTAAGCGCACCTAGGGGCGCTACACAGATGATTAGAAATGGGCTAAATTAATATGTGAGAATTAGCCTAGAAGAGGCTAGATAGAAATGGGCCAAGCAGTGATTAAATGAATACAGTTTGTGTGTTGTTATTTTGGGCATAAGCTAGCCAGGCAGCCGGGGTGCTGGGGACGCAGCCCTGCCGCTCTTATTACTACAAGTATTCATTGAGCTATTTTGTCAGTTACCTCAGACTGTAAAACTGTTATGTATAGGTGGCCTCTCTATCCATGGTTTTGGGAAGGCTAGTAGGATATCAATAGGCATACTTTCCTCCCCAGATTAGAGACTGAACCTAGGGCTGCATGTGGGCTAAATATGTATCTATATATCCTTATCCATGCCTGTATGCCTACATATGTGTCTGAATCTATCTCTCTGACTCTGTCTATACCTCTGAGCTAAGCTCAACTCTCTGTTTTTTATTCTAAGATAGAATCTCACTGATTTGTCCAAGGTAGCCTTGAAATCACCGCTTGTAGTTTAGACAGACCTTGAACTTACTGTGTCAGCCTTCGGCGTAGCTGTGTTGCAGACTTAGATACCAGGCCTGTTTACATTGCTCCTTTCAAGTGAGATTCATTTTAAAATGTATTTGGTAGAAGAATGTCTGAGAATTTACATTTTATAGGAGTTATTTATAAAAAAGCTAAAGAATATTTGGAAATTCCGCCAGAGGAGGTAACATGATTGGCCGCTGACAATATGACCAGCTTGCCATCTTCCTTTTATTTTGGAGTTGAGATGGTTTGAGCTAAGTATTGTTTCTCCCTCCTCATGGGTTTGTTGCCACTCTCCAGCCTTATCTGTAGGATCCAGGCAGAGGGAAGTAGGCAGCCCTCAGTGCTCTCGGTCTTTATGACTTTTTATAAGATTCACGCAGATGGGAGAAAGGAGTTTGTTTATTCTCTGTAGCTTATGATGAAAGGCTTTAACCAGTTGTCTTTCGTACACATGCCACTAGGGGTATCTAGTCTCTTTGGCTTCCTTTCTGTTTCTTTCCTTTTCTTAGGCTCCTTCCATTTTTCTTGATATACGTGAGTACACATCAGGAGTCTTAGTCCTGGTCTCTGTGGGCTGTCATCTTCAGGAAGATAACTCTTTCATTAAAATTTTTATTACATCTATATTCTATTTATTTAGTGTATATGTATGCTTGTGCTTTTGGCTATTAGAGGACACCTTCAAGAGTTAGTTCATTTTCTACCATCTGGGTCATCGGGATTGAGCTTAGGTCCTCAGACCTGATGGCAGGTACCTTTGTCCACTGAGCCATTTCCCCTGTCCCTAGAGAATTCCTTTCCTAAGGAAAAGTGAACAGGCAGCACTGCATCCAACGTGCAGCATAAAAGTCAGCCGAAGAAGGAAGGACAAATGAAAGATCAAATTTAGTGTAAAAAAGATTTAGGTTTAATGTATCCAGCTCAGAGACTGCAAGTAAATGGTTTTGGTTGTTGTGGTGGATGTATTTATGGGTACGTTAGGACAGAATGAAATGATACTTAATAAAAACCTGAAACAGAGTTAGAAAGACTTATAGATGTGCCAAACTTTTGATACTGTAACACCCCAACACTGCACTGTCATCTACAAATACACACACACACACACACACACACACACACACACACCAAACCCCTCAGTTTTTCAATAAGTTTACAATTTTGTGTTGGGCTACAGACATGTTTGGAACTCAGCAAGATGACAGATCCAGAAAGAGGCAGTAAGGACAGTTACGGTAACATGAGAATCCCGGGCATTTTACTATGTACTAGAGTCTGCACTGTGCTCCAGTTCAGGCTTGTGTCTTTGGGTAAATCATTTATTCTCTGTATCATTTTACTTTTTATAAAATGCAGGATCTCAGCCACATGAAATAAGCACTTTATATCCGTGTTTGTTTTTGTTTTTTTGAGGCGGGTTTCTCTGTGCAGCCCTGGCTATCCTGGAACTCACTCTGCAGACCAGGCTGGACTTGAACTCACCGAGATCCACCTGCCTCTGCTTGTGAGTGGTGTGATTAAAGATGTACACCACCACTGCACTTTATATCTTAATTGTTGTATCTTGTTTATTTTTATTTTATGTGTGTGGGTGCTTTGCCTGCATGTATGTCTGTGTACCACTTGCATGTTTAATATGCAATGAGGCCAGAAGAGGACTTGATCCTCTGTAACTAGACTATCTTACAGACAGTTGTAAACCTCAGCTGGGTGCTGGGATTTGAACATGGGTCCTCTGGAAGAGCAGCCAGTACTCTTAACAACTGAGCCATCTCTTCGGCATCCCAGCTTAATGTTGTTTTTTTCCCTAGGTGAAAATTTCAAACCTACAGCAGACTTGGAGGAACCCCACGGTGGATGGCCATTCCCCTGCCTCCTCTCCTCTAACAGTTTCACACATCTGGTCGTTTACTGGTTCTTCGCTCAGCCTATCATCTTATTTTTTTTTTTTTCACACAGTACACTTCCCCTAAAAAACCTTTCACATTTGTTTCATTATATAAAGCTCAATTTTTGTGTGTTTTCCTTTTGGTATAAAGTCTTCATTCAATGGAATGCATAGACATCAAACTTATATTTGCTGAAAAATAAGCACACCTGTATAACAGAACTGCTGTTGAGATACACAGCTGTGGGTTGCAGATGTCACTTTGTGGCACACTGAGTGCTTAGCATACCTGAAGCCCTAGAAGCCTTCTGTTCTCTCCAGCAAGTGTGGGGAGAAGGGGAGAGAAGATGGGGGCTTTGCCATGCACCTCATGCCCCTCTGTCATCTCCTCCTTCCTCTCCCCTGCCACCATTGTTCTTAAGTTTTCCTCCTCCCATAAAGTAGAGTGGCCTGTTTTGGAGCTGCATGTAAGTGGAGTGAATCATCCAGTATTTACTGTTTGATGTCAGGTTTCTTTTGATCAGTAGAATGTTTCTGAGATTCATCTGTGCTGCTGTGTAGTGGTGATTTACTATGAATGAAACACAGAACCCATTTTCTGGCTGGGGTGCCTTCTGACTATTTTTGGACTTTGATGACTATCAATAGAACTGTTACGAACATTATTGGACAAGTGTTTTATGGACATATGCTTCTTTGTTATTTTCAACCTGTTTGCTTGTTTAGTGTTTTGGCTGTCTTGCTGTACAGTCCTAGCTGACCTGCTCTTTAGCCCTCGCTGACCTTGACTTTGTGGCAGTCTTCCTGCCTTAGCGTCCTAAGTGCTGGGGTCGCAGGCTTGTGTCACCACACCTAGTAGAGCCATCTTATTTTTTGTAGGCAGATCCCTATAGTTGTAATATTTGGAACATAGAGTATATATATATATATATATATATATATATATATATATATATATTTGTTGCATTAGAAACTACAAGGCTTTTCTCCATTTTACAGTGATAGTGTTTTGGTTTTGTTTTGAGACAGCTATGTAGCCCAGGCTAGCCTTAAACATTGGCCCTCCTGACTGCTGGGAATAGAGCCCTGTGCTGCCTACCATGCTTGCCTCACACATACAGCTTGGTCCACATTCTTGTCAGTGTTTTGCTTCAGTTATTTTCACTTTAACCGTTCTGGTGAATGCATACCCATATGTCACGATATCTGGTTTGTTTATTCTTAGGTGGTCAGTCTTTTTCCACCCCACCTCTGGCTCTTCGCGTGTGCGCGTGTGCGTTACACGCCCATGCCCTTCCATTGTTCACGTTGTTCTTTGAGAGAGAGTCACTTGTCTTAGGAAATTTTGCAATTTGGATGGATTTTTTTTTTTTTAGCAATAAGTAACTGAAAACAGTGTTTGAAGTTGAGTTTTGAGCAATTTTGATTTCCTATTACGTAAACTTGGTATGCCAAATTGTATCATACTTTTTAAAAAATCTTAGATGTCGAGACAAAAAAAAATAAGAACTAAGTTTTGTGCCTTTGAAAGCTGTTTTATCTTCCTAGAATTTTATAAGCATCCTTTTATTGATCCCTTTAATGTATGAATAACAATCAAGAGGTATTTCACCCAATGAAAGTGTAGCCCAAAGTTGAAATAGTTTGTTTGCAGAACTGGGAATAATTGTTGACTCATTCTAGATATGTGCTCTTAGCGCTTAGATATGTTCTCGGATTTCTCAAGACAGACTGCTTTTAACAGTTAGAAGAGCAAGCAGAACTCTGATGATACGTAGTCAAGTTTTTATTGGCACTGACCGTGTGCACATTGATACACTTGCGCTATTGACCCTTTACCTCTGACATGTCATCCACTTTCTCCGTAATAGCTAAATCCTGGACTCTGCTTTCCGTGGTACCAGTGCATCACCTAACTTTTTATAGTTCGTGTTGGATGACTCTTCTTTCCTAGCTTTTAAATGTTAGCCTATCTTATATTTTTACATTGAAAGCACATTTTCTATAGGATTTATAATAGACTCATATTCATTTTTGTCAGTGTCTTAGTTAGGGTTTCTGTTGTTGTGCAGAGACACCATGACTATGACAGCTCTTATAAAGGAACACATTTATGAGGGTTTATGGTTTACAGCTCAGCGGTTCAGTCCATTAACATGGCGAGAAGCATGGCAGTGTGCAGGCAGACGTGCTAGGGAAGGAGCTCAGGGTTCTGCATCTTGATCTGCAGGCAGCAGAAGGAGACTGTGTACCACACTGGGCATATCTTTAGCATATGAGACCTCAAAGCCCACCCCCACAGTGACACACTTCCCCCAACAAGGCCACACCTATTCCAACAAATTCACCTCCCCCCCCCCCCCTCTCTCTCTCTCTCTCTCTCTCTCTCTCTCTCTCGCTATTTTATTGAGCTCTACATTTTTCTCTGTTCCCCTCCCTGCCTCTCCCCTCCCCTCTTCAACTCTCTCCCATGGTTCCTATGCTCCTAATTTACTCAGGAGATCTTGTCTTTTTCTACTTCCCATGTAGATTAGATCCATATGTCTCTCTTAGGGTCCTCATTGTTGTCTAGGTTCTCTGAGATTGTTATTTGTAGGCTGGTTTTCTTTGCTTTATGTTTAAAAACCACTTATGAGTGAATATATGTGATAATTGTCTTTCTGGGTCTGGGTTAAGGTCATGTCTCTTAATAGTGCCACTTCCTATGGTCTAAGCATTCAAACATGTGAGTCTATGGGGGCCATTGTATGTAGTAGGACTTTCTTGTCGGTATTTTATTTTATTTTATTTGGGACAGAAAGCCCCCAAATATGGAGACTTACTATTAATTATGAAAGCTTGGCCTTAGCTTAGGCTCATTCCCAACCAGCTCCTATAACTTCAATTAACCAGCTTCTATTAATCTACATTCTGCCATGGCTTTTTAGCCTCCTCTGTTCTGTGTCTTGCTGGTGTGTCTCACGGGCCTGGTTTCTTTCTTTTCCTGGAAGTCCTGCCTGTCTTCTCCTGCCATCTATTGGTCAGTTCGCTGTTAAACCGACCAGTGCCTTAGGCAGATGAGGCATACAGTGTAAACAAATATCCCACTGCAGGCTGTATTATCCAAACCACCACAGTTATTTTAACAATGTCTCTATTTTTTATTTTTTGTTCTTGACATAACTTCTTACTTTATAGTCCAGGTAGGCTTTGAACTCAGAGCTTTCTTGTCTCAGCCCTTGTGTATTGCAATTATAAGCATGAGCCACCACACCTGGTTTAAATCCCTGCTTTTTCATTGGCAGATGTTGTCTGTTTATAGCTATTGTCATTATTTGTGTGATTTGGTTATCATTTTTTTACTATTTTGCATTTGTTCTTTGCTTTTTTAAAACATTCTTTTCTTGTTGTCTTTTTAATTAATTAAGCCATGTGTTTCTACATCTGGTATTTTAGCTAGTCTAGTAGGTTCACTGATTTCCCTCTTTTGTTCAACCTTTTGACAAGACATGGCATCCCATAAGTTCACAATGTTGAGTTACCAAAATAAAAAAAAAAAAGAATTAAAAGTATAAAATCAAACCAAACCTGTGGTTGTTTGGATAGGTATCAAACACTCACGTGTTTGAGTGCTTGGCCCTTAAGGAGTGGCACTATTAGGAGGTATGGCCTTGTTGGAGGAAGTGTGTCACTATGGGGGCAGGCTTTGAGGCCTCTTATTTGCTCAAGCTATGTCCAGTAGGGTACACAGTTGCTTTTGCTGCCCGAGAATCAAAATATAGAACTCTCAGCTCCTCTCCAGCACCATGTCTGCCTGCATGCCGTCTGCCGTGATGATAATGGACTAAACTGAAACTGTAAGTCACCCTTATTTAATGTTTTCTTAATAAGTGGTGGCATAAAAAAAAAAAACAAAAACAAAAAAGGGGCTGGAGAGATGGCTCAGCGGTTAAGAGCATTGCGTGCTCTTTCAAAGGACCCGAGTTCAATTCCCAGCAACCACATGGTGGCTCACAACCATCTGTAATGGGGTCTGGTGCCCTCTTCTAGCCTGCAGGCATATATGCAAACAGAATATTGTATCCATAATAAATAAATAAATATTAAAAAAAATAAGTGGTGGCATACTCCTTTAAATCCAGTGCTCGGGAGGCAGAGGCAGGTGCATGTCTGTGAGTTTGAAGCCAGCCTGATCTACAGAGTGAGTTCCAGGACAGACTCCAAAGCTACACAGAGAAACACTGTCTCGAAAAATCAAGAGACTGGCCTTGGTCATGGCATCTCTTCACAGCAGCAGAAACCCTAACTAAGACACATTTAAAAAGCAAACAAACAAACCCTTTGTAAGTCTGTAATACGGCTCATCAGGTAGAAGTTGTGCGAGCCTGGCAGCGTGGATACAATCCACTGACTCCACAGAGTTGTCCTCTTGCTGTGGGAACTCCTTCTGCTCTTGATTGCTCCTGACAGCACCCATCTATTCCCAAGAGAATGTTGAGCACCGAAGACACTCCACTCGGAGTTTGTTTTTTTCTTGGCACAAATGGCCTTTGGTCAAGGAACCGCCCATACCTCTACCACTGACAAAATAAATGGTACCCAGACTGTCAAATCTTGCCAAGACAGGATAAGAAAAGTTTCCTGCCTCTGAAAATGGTCAGTCAGTTATGCTAGGCCTTAGCCAGAGTTGATGGCTTCAACGCTTCAAATGAGACTTTGGATGATTGCTCAGGTAGCTAATTGTCTCCGTCATTTATTGCTCCCTTTGGAAGCTGCTTGGTTGTACTTCTTGCCTGCTCAAGTAATATTATCTCCCTTCTCAGGCCTTCAATAGTATTGAAGATTAAATAGTCATAGTTTCCGTCCTCTTATGATCTAGCCAAGCCATTTCCTATACAAGACTTAGACTCCTTAGATAGAACTTGATATCTGTTCCTAGTGTATATAGTTTTGTATTGGGTTTGGAACTCTCTTATTTAAACATAATTTATTTATTCATAATTCTGAGCTGGTGTGGGATTATTTTGTGGACCTCTGCCTTCATCCTCTGGCCTCATACATGTGTTATAGCATTCACATACCGTCCGTTTTACACACCACACACACACACACGATAAATATTTTAAAACCTTCATAATGTTTTAAGTAAGCTTATGGTTTTGTTGTGGTTGGACTGAGTTCATGGTTGACCTGGGGTACCTGTTGGGCACATTCCTAACCACTGAGCTCCTCCACACATGGTCTGGCTCCCTAAGTTGCCCAGACTAGTCTTGAGTTCGCTTTGTCAGCTAGGCAGGTCTTGAATTTTCTACTCTTCTATCTTAGGTGCCCAAGTAGTTGAGGTTACAAGACTACATCTCAAACCCTAATACATACATTGTTTTTATATTCCCAAGTGAAATAATTATTGTTCCCATTGTGTTTTTATTTATTTATTTTACCTGTAACAGGATCAGTATGAATCAGCTCTATTGCTTGTCAATACTTGTGAATGGTTGCTCTTTTTTATTTCATACAGCTGTGAGTCAGCCCCTTAAGCATACCAGGCAATCTCAGACCTAGTGCCCATTACTGAAATGGTCCAAGGCCTCAGTCTTACTCCGCTGTGAGCACTGAATCTCACCCTCCTGTGGTACCAAAACAGGCCCTCGCGCCCTTCCCTTTCTCTCTTGGGGCAGCCATAACCTGGTTACCATATTGTTTTCTAATTCCCTTTTGTGCCACATTTCTCAGAAGTATCCTGAGTTTTAATACTGTTATAGTTAAGCTGTGCATTTAAGAATATATTTATTAAGCTGATGGTAGCACATACCTCTAAGCCCAGCATTGGGGATGCAGAAGCAGGTGGATCTCTGAGTTTGAGACAGCCTGGTCTACATAAGGAATTTAAGGTTAGCCACGGCTGTATAGTTATACCCTGTCTTAGAAACAAAATCAAAGAATATAGGGGCTGGAGAGATGGCTCAGAGGTTAAGAACATTGCCTGCTCTTCCAAAGGTCCTGAGTTCAATTCCCAGCAACCACATGGTGGCTCACAACCGTCTGTAATGGGGTCTGGTGCCCTCTTCTGGCCTGCAGGCAAACACGCAGACAGAATATTGTATACATAATAAATAAATATTTAAAAAAAAAGAATATATTTGTTGAAAATTTCCAACATATATATTTATTTATAGTGCAAGACTGTCTGCATATTTATAGATAGCTATTTATTTCTCTTAGCCAGGATTTATATATTTATAAACTAGCGGTTTTATTGTAAGTAGGTCTGTGGATAGATATAAGAAAGTCATCTAGGTAGTAGTTTACTGGGTCATAGCTAGCTTTGTAAGTCTGTCCTTCTAAATTATTCAGAAAAGCATGTTTTGTTTTGTTTTCTTCTTTCTTTTCTAAGCACGATTCCCCTAACACTTTGGGCTTGTTACTCTCTGTAAAGCTGTCCTTCCTGTTATGTGTCTTCCTTCCATGGTTTCCTTTCTCTTCTCACCTCCAGTCTTCTCCTTGCAGCCTCTGACATTTACAGGTTGCCTGCTTTGCAGGCTTTTCGTTTAAGCCCTAATGAAATTGTTCTTAATCTGAAAAAATAATCATTTAAGCAGTATCAGCATCCCAGGAATGCCGTGTTTAGAGTCTAGCCTAGGAAGGCTTTCATAACTGGCCTTTGCGTCCTCTGACGTGACCTCACCTTGTGCCCTGTGCCTTGTACTGCTGATGTCCTTAGACTCACATAGCGTCGTTGCTTCATGTCTTGGAAAGATGGGCCTTTCCATTGGTAATGTCCTGCCCTGTTCTGCCATGTCCTGCCCGGCCGCTCTACCTGATTAATTCAGCCTTAGTTTGATTGCTTTCTAAATTTACAACTTATTTTAGTTTTTTTTTTTAAGTTTTCATTTCTAGAGGATTAATTTTTTTCTAAATCTGTCTCAGTGTTGGTCATTATCTTTTCCTTTTTTGCTTGTTTTTTGTGGTTACCTTTTATTTCTTTAAACATTAAAAGAAATACCCATATTTTGAATTTTTTCATCTTTGTGTGATTCTTGATTTTTTTGTTAATGCCCCCTTTTAAAGACTGTCTTTTCACCGTGTGCCAGCATGCATGCATGCGTGTGTATGTGTGTGTGTTTGTGTGTTAGTGTGAATGTATGGCACGTGAGTACTGGTGTCTGTTGGACCCCCTGGATCTGGAGTTACACACAGTTGTGGGTGGGAATCAAAATCGGGTGCTTTGCAAGAGCAGCAGTGTTCTTAACAGCTGAGCATCTCTCCAGCCTGTTTTGCTGGTTCTTATACTTAGTTTATGTATATTCCTTTGCAATGTTATCTCATTGAACTTTGAACTTTTATTATGTATAATTTATTTATTTATTATGTATACAATATTCTGTCTGTATGCCTGAAGGCCAGAAGAGGGCACCAGACCTCTTTACAGATGGTTGTGAGCCACCATGTGGTTGCTGGGAATTGAACTCAGGACCTTTGGAAGAGCAGGCAATGCTCTTAACCGCTGAGCCATCTCTCCAGCCCCCGAACTTTGAACTTTTAAAAAAAATGTAAAAAAAGGTAAATAGCTGGGGTGAGCTTCCATTCTTAATGAAAATGTAAGCAAGAAAGACTTGGCCCCTCCTCTCATCTGCCCTAAGGTGGTGTGGGTGAGGGATGCCCCTCACTGCCTGTGATGCTTTCTGCCCTCTCCCCTGCCTCTTACCAGCTGCAGCGTTGGGGAGAGCAGGACCTACATCTCACTTGGGCAGCACAGAAGAGCTGACCTGTTGTTAGCTTGTCTCTCTCTGCACTGAACCATGGAGAGACATCACAGGGTATTAGTGTGTGCGTCCCTTAGCTTGTCTCTGCACTGAACCATGGGAGACATCACAGGGTCTTAGTGTGTGCGTCCCTTAGCTTGTCTCTGCACTGAACCATGGGAGACATCACAGGGGCTTAGTGTGTGTGCCCGTTAGCTTGTCTCTGCACTGAACCAGTAGGATCTCGGCTATAAATTTAGATTTCAGGAGAATTCAAGGTTGAGATTCACAGTGGGTCATATTGTGTTGCTACTCAAGTAGTATGTAGTGATTTTTTAAAATTCATGTCCTGGTACTCTTAAAACTTTACTCCTACATATTCAAAAATATATTTGGCTTACCTAATAATGGGGAGAAAGATTGACCTTAAGTTTTCTTAAGATGGATTTTACTTCAGCTACTTTTTACCATTTGCTAAATTCTTCCAACAACTTTATTGTATGCTCCATTTTAAATGTGTGTGGGTCTGTCTGGACCTTCCAGTCGGTCTTGGTGAGCTCTCTTGTTCCAGCATCACACCCCTGGATGATTTGTGTGTTCAAGTGTGCACTCACATGTGTGTGCATTTATATTGTCTTAGGCTTAGGACCATATGCATGCCATACAAGTGTTTTACCACTGAACTGTGTCTGCTGCCCTGTTTTAATTAATTTTTTTATATAACTTCTTTTTTTTTAAATATTTATTTATTTTGTATACAATATTCTGTCTGTGTGTATGACTGCAGGCCAGAAGAGGGCAATAGATCTCATTCCAGATGGTTGTGAGCCACCATGTGGTTGCTGGGAATTGAACTCAGGACCTTTGGAAGAGCAGGCAATGCTCTTAACCTCTGAGCCATCTCTCCAGCTCCCTGTATAACTTCTTAATTGCTTCAATTGTGGTTCTACTTTCAGTATCTGTACCCATGTTCCCTGTCACCAGAAGAAAAAAAAACACTGCTGGTAGATAATAGGTCTTTGTATTATTGTTTAGGGCCAACAGTAAGAGAACATAATTTTATTGGATACTTTTTGGAACCAGAAAGGGAAAAATGAGAATGATACAGTCTAAATATAGTTTATGCCCACTAAAATTTATGTGGAAATTAAATTTGCAATGTACCATTATTGTGAGTTGAGACTTTTTGGAAGTCATTAGGTCATGGGTATTCCGAGCACAGATGATTTGTCTTAGAGTGAGCCTGACGTCTCCCTAATTCTTGTGTACACCGCTCTTCCTTCATCCACCAGGTTATGATGCAGCATGAAGCCCTCGCTAATTTCTGCCTCCAGAACAGTGACGTAAATAAGCTGTCCAGTCCCTGGTGTTTTGTTATTGCAAAACGTATCTTAAGACAGGAAGAAAAGCTGTATCTAGAGCTATTTGTCCCTTTATTCTACCACTTATTTTTAATTCTACTGCTTTAAATCTGTGGTGGTTAGCATATGAAAGCTTCTTTGTTGCTGGAGAATGAAAGGAACTTTGCAAAGAAATGATTGTTTTCAAGGGTTTGCATTCTTGGAACGTTTTTATACTTGTGTCATCTATTGTCATCTAAAGCTCCAGCCTCCAGAGCAACACCAGGGGTTTTCAAAACTTGGGTTTTTTGTTGTTGTTGTTTTCTCTTATATAATGATTAATGACCTGTAAAAGACTTATGGTATCCCTGCTTCTGTTCCAACTGAGTGTTCTTTTCTTTAAAATGCTAAGGATTGAACCTGTGACCTCCATACTGGGCAAGATTCTGTCACTGACCTCCACCACTAATGGAAATCTTTCCTCTTCCTGCTCTTAAAAGTTTGCCCCATGTTACAGAAGAAGTTTGGGTGACTGTCTAGGCAGTGAGATATCTCTGTCAATTCTAGAGTTTTGGAAGTTGCTTACAATGTACTTCCGGTTAACTTATGTACTATTATATCCTTCTGGGGTCTTTGATGGAGTTGAAGAACAGATAGTTATGGTTATACTTTTTCTTAGTTATGATAAAAGATAGACATAAAACTTTAGACTCACAAAGATAGGATAAATTATAGAGTATTTTCCTTAATTTGCCAAATGTAAATGGACTAAGTATTATAACTAAAATTCTTGCTTGATAAAAAAAAAGTTACTGAGAGGGCTGATGAGCTGGGTCAGTGGGTGAAGGTGCTTGCCTTATGAATCTGATGAGCTGAGGTGCAGCTCTGGAACCTGTAAGACTGACCTCCCATGTAGGCTGTGGCACAGGTGCCCTACCACACGCCTCATGCACATGTGCACACACAGTAACAATTAAATCAGTAAGAGTGCTATTTCTTTACATTTTTAGACTTCATAAAAGTCAACTGGATTCTCCCTTTTTCCTTTGCATTTAGTCTATAATAATGTTTTGGATCAAGTGTATAAAAATATTAGGCTTTAAATACAGACAGTTAGTTGGGAAAAAAAAGTATTTTGTTAGCCTTCTTCAAAAACTGTGGGTGTTCTTTGATACTATACTAAAATTTAACAAGTTGTTGTAGGCTTATGATAAGTTAAAACCTAGACCTCCTTGACTGTGTCATTGGCCCTGCTTTAGTGTGTCACTGCAAATACATCAGTTCTACTTGCATTTCAAATGATCTTTTACCAAATCCGTATGATTTTATAAGGATTATGCCTCAGTCATTTGGGAAAAAAAGGTTCACTGTTGATATAAGACTTTTAGATATAAGGTACTTATTTAATACTTTTAAAAATCACATTTATTAATATAACACCTTGGCATTGCCAGATAAGCCTGTAAATATTGTCAAGCTGTCAGTCTCACAGAGGTAGTTACAGGATTTTCAAAACTGAGTTTTGCTTGAAAAGCTAATATTTTGTCATTAGGAAAAAACCACAAAATTGTTTATCTCAAAGGAACATTCACTTTGCTTATTTCCTGAAAGAACTTCTATATTCCCAAGAATAAATAGTCATAATTTACCTGTCAATTCTTTCAAGTTAAAATGGTGCTCATGAAAAAATCAGGTAGTTAAACTCAATCTTAACAGTCTCATATATGCTTCACTTAGAGAGCAGCCTTGTGAATCTGATGACTACAAACTTGGGTGTGTAGTAGTTGTCTATGTAAATTTTATTTCATGATAATTCCATGGCAGAGCATTAAATAGATGTATACTCAAGAGCCGGGAGTGCGACTCTTAAAAACACGCAGAACTTGAGGTTTACCTGAACCCAGTTTACTTACCAACCTGCCTGTAGCCACCCCAGCCTCCTGGGTGATCAGGGACCTCCTGGAGTTCAAACCCAGCCTAAACCAGAGCTTCAGATAGGAAGGAGCTCCCAATGCCAGTTCATTGCTGAGAATGCTTTCTTCAATCCCTGTTGCCATGTGGTGTTTCATAGGGCATTTTTCTGATTTTACTATTTTATACAGCACACTTGGTTGAAATATGGATGCCCAGGCATTAACTAGACCAACTTCCTGTAAATGTCCAAAAGAGTGTTGTTTTTATTGCAGCTGATTCTGATTTCCGCAGCAGAGAGTCTTGGATTGCTGTGAGAATTGGCCAGGGAGTATAGGAATGCAGACGCTCTTATAGCTTACAGTCTTCCCACTCTGTGACCAGCTCTTAAAAAGAAATGCTGGGCAGTATTTCTTCGTGAGGAGATTATACTCAGGAATTAAACCTGTGGGATAATAAAATGTGTAGATAAATAGGTTCTAATATTAGGGAGAATGGCTCAGCAGTTAAAAGCACTTGCTGCTATTGCAGAGGGTCAGAGTTCGCTTCCCAGCACCCGCATAGCTGCACACAACCATGTGTAACTCCTCGCTCCCTCTTGTGGCCTCTTTGGGAACTGCATCTTTGTGGTGCACAACACACACAGTTGCACAAAACATTTATATCCATAGACAAAACATTCATATACATAAAATGAAAATAAATTTCAAAAGAAATCTTTTCTAAAAACCATGTTTACTATATTATATATGGTGATTAAGGAATTCTTAAGGAAAATTTCCTTGTTATTATTTCACTTTTTTTTTTTTTTAAGACAGGGTTTATCTGTAGCTTTGGGGCCTGTCCTGGAACTCGCTCTGTTGCCCAGTCTGACCTCAAACTCACAGAGATCCACTTGCCTCTACCTCCCGAGTACTGGGATTAAAGGTGTGCACTACCACCACCTGGCCTGTTTCGCTTTTTGATAAACCATGTAAATATTATATTTTAGTTTAAAAAAATATAGTTTGAAAAAGAATTGCTGATTTAGCTGGACAGTGGTGGCACACACCTTTAACCCCAGCACTCAGGAGTTAGAGACAGGAAAATCTCTTGAGTTGAAGGCCAGCCTGGTCTACAGAGCGAGTTCCAGGACAGCCAGGTGACACGGAAAAAGCCTGTCTGGAAAAATCAACAACAACAAAAAGAATTGCTGCTTTAAAATATGTTATGTTTTTTCTTTTAAAAATTTGTTCAGTGATATTGTGGTGGTAAATAACGTTCATCAGAAGTTCAAGTCCATTTGGCACCTCAGAGTGTGACTCGATCTGAATATAGGGTGTTGGCAGATGTTATGGAAATCCTGGGATTAAATTATACCGGAGCTAGGGTGTTGTAGATCCAGTGACTGGAATCTGTAAGAACATGATATCACAGTGACACAGGAAGAAGGAAGTGGGCAAAAGTGGAGGTAGAGACCGAGATGGTGCATTACAACCAGAGTGCCAGAGAATGCCAGCAGCCACCAAAGCTCAGAGGAGCGAGCTCCTCAGGGGAAAAGCTCTGCTGACACCTTGACTTAAGACGTCTAACCTTCTCAGTAAGTTCATAAAGACACCAGGCTATGGTCGTTTTTTGTTTTTTGTTTTTTTTTAAGATTTATTTATTTATTTTGTATACAGCATTCTGCCTCCATGTATGCCCGCATGCCAGAAGAGGGCACCAGATCTCATTACAGATGGTTGTGAGCCACCATGTGGTTGCTGGGAATTGAACTCAGGACCTCTGGAAGAGCAGCCAGTGCTCTTAACCTCTGAGCCATCTCTCCAGCTCGCTATGGTCGTTTGTTACGGCAGCCCGAGGAGACAACAGATATTCACAGTATTTTTAAACCTCTTTAAATAAGAAGCTATTAGCATTTGTGTGTGTGTGTGTGTGTGTGTGTGTGTGTATCACATACAGTGTGAGACTCTGCAATCATTTTTTAAGAGCAGTGGTAGGGTGCCAGAGAGATGGAACCCAGCTACAGAGTAGATAAGAATGTGTACTGCTCTTGCAAGAGGGCATAACTTTCATTTCTAGAATCTGTATTTCAGCCTCCTGTCACTAGCTCCAGAGATATCTGACTCTGGCTGCCCATAGTGAGCAGTACTATTAGGAGGTGTGGCTTTGTTGGAGGAGGTGCATTACTAGGGGGAGGGCTTGGAGGTCTCAGAAGCTCAAGCCAGTTCTCTTGATGCTGCCTGCCTGCCTGCCCATCTGAGTGTAGAACTCTCAAGCTCCTTCTCCAGCACTGTGTCTGCCTGTGTGTCACCATGCTTCTCACCATGATGACAATGGACTAAACCTCTGAAACTGTCAGCCAGCCCCAATTAAATATTTTCCTTTATAAGAGTTTATGGCATCTTCACAGTAATTAACACACATATACACATACCCACGTGCAGACCCACGCACACATATAATTTAAAAATATATCTTTAAAAAGTAGTGACATCACTATTACATATTAAAAATAATAATGGTACTTTTATTTTTAAGTTATGGAACCTAGACTACTAATCTTTGGGAATCCTTACAGTCTTGAAGAATAAAGGTAAATATTTTCCCTCTTGTGACTACTTTAAGATTATTTTTAAATTTTTTTGGGTTGGCTAGATGGTTTAGAGGGTGGGTAAACGCACTTGTTGTAAGCCTGACAACCTGAGTTTGATGTTGGACCTACATGGTGGGAGGAGAGAACTGAGTCCTGCAAATATCTGTGTGCCTTTAGGCATTCAGGCCCTGTCTGCTCCCTACACAAATAAGTCAGGGTAACAAAATTTTAAAAACAAAACTATTTTGCATATTTTAGGACAATATAAGAAATCATTGCAAAGTAAAAACTTTAGTGAAAATAAATCATAAAAGTATAAATGGTGTCAGGGCTGGAGAAATGACTCGGTAGTTAAGAGTACTGGCTGCTCTTCCACAGCTCCCACATGACAGCTGACAGCTGTCTGTAATCCAGTTCCAGGGGATCTCATAACCAATGCACAATTAAAGAAGAAGAAGAAATGGTGTCCTTGGTGGAACTTTAGCAATATTAAATGGTCCCATCTTATAAATTAAACTTAAAATGCATTATCATTTTTGTGTACATATTTAAATGTGAGTGCAAGTTCTAAAGGAATCCAGAAGAGGAGCAGTCTGAAGTGAGTTTCAACCACTGTGGGTGCTGGGAGAGCAGTCAGCGCTCTCCACCACTGCCCACCTCTTGTAAATAATGAAGAGTGAATGAAAACTTCAGACGAAGTTAAAGTATGGAATTGTTACACCAAAGAAATTTGGAGAAAAGAATGACTTCGTTAATTTTAATTGGACAAATTTAAAATAATGGCTGTTTTTTTCAAATTTTATTTTTTAGTTTTTATCGTACTGTTTTATAGGCGTGGATGTTTTGCCTGCATACATATCTGTGCACTACTGTGACTCATGTCCTGTAGGCCAGTAGAGGGCACCGGCTTCCCTTGAGTTGGCATTACAGACCAGTTTTTTTTTTAATTTATTTATTTATTAAAGATTTCTGCCTTCTCCCCGCCACCGCCTCCCATTTCCCTCCCCCTTCCCCGATCAAGTCCCCCACCCTCATCAGCTCAAAGAGCAATCAGGGTTCCCTGATGTGTGGGAAGTCCAAGGACCACCCACACACTGAGACAATTGGGGATGTTCTATCAGAAACCCACTAAGGCCAGCTGGCCTGGGTCTGAAAAAGCATGGGATAAAACCGGACTTGCTGAACATAGTGGACAGTGAGGACTACTGAGAACTCAAGAACAATGGCAATGGGTTTTTGATCCTACTGCACGTACTGGCTTTGTGGGAGCCTAGGCAGTTTGGATGCTCACCTTACAGACCAGTTTTGAGCCACTGTGGAGGTGCTGAGAATTGAACCCAAGTTCTCTGGAAGAGCAGCAAGTGCTCTTAACCACTGAACATCATCTTGTATTTTTTCACAAGCCTAAACTCTGCTTCCATTGTATATTTCATTTTTATAGTGTATGGCTTTAACTTTTTAAAAATGTGAAAAATACTTTTCATAAGCTATGGTGCAGTATTTTGTTTGTTTAATTTTTCATTTTTAACTATGTGTTTTTGTTTGTGTCCCCGTGTGGATATGTGCATGAGTGAGGTACCTTAGAGGTCAGAAGGCCTTGGTTTGGCTTGGTTTGGGATAGGGTCTCTCTCCATAGATAGGTCCTGCTGACCCAGGCTGGCCTTGAACTCACAGAGATCCACTTACTTCTGCCTCCGAAATGCTGGTAGTAAAGGTGTGCACCACCATGTATGGCCCAGAAAATACTGGATATGCTGAAACTGAATACATATTATCTGATTGTATTTCTTAAATATATAATTGTTTAAATATTTTTATTTATACATTTTTAAATTCAGGTGTTAGTTAATAAATTGCCCCCATAGAATAGTGTGTTGCCTACTATAAACTGGAGAGATTATTCCCAGATCTCCCTATCCTTTTCCAGCTCTGAAGTCCTAGGAGTTTTTAGCATTATTTAGACATTTCATGAAAATATTTGGCAAAATGAAATTTGGGGAGAGTTCAGGGTTACTTTACCATGTTCACATAGCTCATCTGCTGACAGTAGGAGTTCTTAGAAGCACCAGTAAAGCACAGTGGGTTTGTTTCTGCAGCTTTTAATGTGTCTATATTTGATTCTTAGCTCTTAGAGATGGTTATGTAGTTGCAGATTAATCTAATCTCTAAACTGCAGTAGCATCTAGTCACCTCAGGGCCTGCTCCTGTCAGCCTGCCAGCACTCTGGCTCCACCTACTGTCGGAGTTCCCTTCTAAACTTACCTTTGCTTGTTGACTTTCCTCCTGTCTTTCTCTTTTCCCTTGTGTATTATTAGTTGCTTTGTGGTCATTGTGACAGCAATGCTTGACAGACATAATCTGAAGATGTATCCTAGCTTCAGCTCACCCTGGCAGGGTCGGCTGGAAGCCTGAGTGTGGTGGGGGCTCTTCACATTGTGGGCCAAGAAGCAGAGTTTGTGACAGAAACAAGGGGCTAGGCATAACCTTCAAGGACTTGCCCTTCATGTCTCCTTTCTACCAGCTAGGCCCCATCTTCTACACATTCCAGAGCCTTCCAAAATAACGTCACCAGCAAGGGAACAAGTGGTCAAATCATGAGCTTGTGGGGGAACTATTTCAACTTCTCATCATAGCACCGTACTTTAATATATGAGTCTTTCTTAAGAAAAAAAAAAAAGACTTTGTTAAGCAATTCTGAAGGTACCAGAATGTTGCCAGCCTGGCCTATAAATGGCGTCATATACAGGGACTGGTTAAACGTTTCAGATCTTTAAAATGTGTTTTTCCTTTTGTGTGTGTGCATTGTGTAAGAGGGTTCACTCACCCACGCACGTGAGTGTACAGGCCAGAGGTTAGCGCCAGGGTTGTCCTCAGTCGCTCTCCACCTTACTGTCCGCCTGGCTAGCTCGAGAGCCCCTGGGATCCGCAGTGTCAACTCCAGCCCCAGTAGCTAGGGTTCCAGGTACACGCTACCACACTCAGCCCTTGGATGGCTCATGGGGAGCTGAGCTCATGTCCCCGTGGCTACACAGACAACACTTTATTTACTGAGCCGTCTCTCTAGCCTTCTTGAAAAGATTGTCTAAATTCATTTAAATATACATCCAAGAAGAATTTTTTATTTAATAAATATTGTGTGGTGTATGAATGTATTTTATTTCCAGAAACTAAGCTGTTTTTTATATAATTTTCAAGGAATTAATTCCAAGCCAAATTAAATTTTTAGCAGAAGTAATTTAGCCTTTATTTATGTATCATTAATCCTTTTAACACTTTAAATTACAAAACACCATAACCACATAAAAATATATAGAGAAGAAAAAGAAAAATCATTATTTCACCTCATCTCCTATTTTTATGTGGTTGTTAGGGCCCCTCAGCAGCCACAGCCGAGTTCAGACACAGCCGATGAAAGTTTAACCACCACAGTCACTTATTGCCTGTTCTGTACTCCAAATTCAGGATTCCATTCTATACTATCTTCAACTCTTTCTTTGACAGCCAGCAGGAGTTAAACTGTGTCAGTGGAGGGCACTAGAGATACATCACAGGAGGAAGGACTTTTCCTTCCTGGTATTAGTATCTTGGCCAGGCAACGTCTTGGTGCCGGTTCTTGAAGTTCAGGTGAAACTTGTACCATGTGCTCCTGCAAGCTCAGGAAGCTTCTCTAATACCCAGGTCCTGAAGTTAGTTTAAAGCACATAGTACCAGGAACTTTTCCCCACCCTCGCAGGGCGGTCAGCTTTTGCTGGCATCTTAGAAGACAGCTTTCTTTCTGATGGGTGAGAGGTGTGTGTGTGTGTGTGTGTGTGTGTGTGTGTGTGTGTGTGTGAGAGAGAAAAGAGAGAGAGAGAGAGAGAGAGAGAGAGAGAGAGAGAGAGTTTCACCGCTCTACCCCAGTGAGTAGGGATGGTCTCCTTGCACCTGCTATTCCTTTATTCTGCAGAGTTCTCTTTGCTTCTTAGCTACTGGCTACTCCACTCCCTTCTTTTAATTAGTAATCTGTCCTTGAACTTGAGATCCTTCTATCACTGCCTCCCAAGGTATATCAGGTGACTTAGCACCAATATTTTTTATTTTTGAGACTGAGTCTCATGTAGCCCAGGCTAGCCTTCAATTCACTATGTAGCTAAGGATAACCTTAAACGTCTGCTCTTCATGCTGCTGAGTGCTGGAATTATAGACACGCACCACTTGGTTAGTGTGATATTGGAAATCAATTCCTAGCATCTAGTGTCTCTCTCATGCATGATAGACAAGAACTCTCCCAACTGAGGTACATCTCACCCTCTTCAGCAATTCTTGTGAACTTTTCTTGCTCAAATTGCTCCATGGCTTATCGATTCTGGTTAGAACCTGATCAATAGCAGTTTAAAAAAGTTTTACGTCTGCAATCATGTATATTATTTTGCTATCATTTATATAATTTCCCATTTAAAGGGAAATTTTATATCTATTTTTAAATCAACTTTTTCATTTTCTTTTGTTTCATCACTCCCTCTCCACCCTGGAGCTGAGTCCCGAACCAGGTCTTGCTAGGCAAGCACTGAACCACCGAGCTGAATTCCTAGCTCCTAAATTGGCTTTCTAAAACATATGTCTGGAAAGTTGTCTCAGAGGCTAAGAGCACTTGTTACTCTTGCACAGGGCCCAGCACCGCATGGGGCCTCACTAGTTCCAGGGGACCTGTGCCTTCTTCCAAACATCTTCAGATGCTCGTCCCTTATATAAAATGGCATAATATAATCATATAATCTGTGCGCATCCTTCAATATGCACCATGATCCCTTGATTACTTACAATACCTAACACAATACACATATTGTGTAAGTAGTTACTGTAATTTATTGTTGAGGAAATAATGGCAAGAAAAAGTCTGTGATTAATATACACATTTAAAAATATTTCCAGTATTTTCAGAATAATACAGAGTTCACAGATATGGAGGACCTACAGTATGTGGTTATACTTTACAGTAATACAGTTGAAGTAGCCTAATATTCAGCAACAGATGCCTGGTTCAGTTGAGACCAGGTTGACTGAACTTAGTACAGATTTCCAATACTTTTATCAGATATCCTACCAACATTTTGACTTATTAATTACCTATTTTTCCTTGGGAACTTCCTGCAGTGTTTGCCTTTCCTGCTTTATTTCCAGCTGCGTCATCACTGGTATCTTGAACTCTTGGTCTTTTACTTTCCTGTGTTGCAGCCCCTGTTTCTTAGATTTTTATCTCATCTTTTCTCATAAGTAATGTCCTTGTTTTGGCTTCTTACATTATCTAGTTTGATCCAGAGAAAAGACGTGTTGCAAATATACTTTTTCAGTCCTGGATTGTTTGAGAAAATATCTCCATTCTACTTTTTCACTTTGCTGATGATTTATCTTGATGTTAGTAACTATATTAAAAATCATTCACTTGAAACATGAAAATATGCTACTCATCTCTGCCTATCATAACACTGTATTGTTTAATATTTCTTTCCTAGTTTTACTAACAACTTTGGCAACTTGGTTTTATTCTTTTGCTATTCATGTTTGAACTTTATTTTCATTACATTTTATTTATTTATCTACATGTGTGCACATACACATGCATCCCAGAACACACATGGAAATCAGAAACAGTGTGAAGGAATTGCTTTTCCACCATATGTATGGACCCCAGACATTAGAGTGACGTCATCAGGCTTGGGGACACACCTTTGCCCACTGAGAACTTTTTTAAAAAATAAAAACGAGAACAAAAATTATATAAGATCCACTACATTACAGAAAAATTAAAATTTAAAAATCTATTGTCTCACGTCCTGGAAGCACTACAAGGAAAATGAAATATTACAAAAACACATAAAATGTAAACTTTCAGTTCATTGCTTTTCAATTCCACGGCCAAAATAAATAACCCAATTATTTATATTATGTGATGTTATAATATCAGAATTTATATTATCATCCACTTACAGAGAACCACACTTTGAGTATAGACTTCCAGCTTTACCTAACTTACTGTTGTATCTCCAAGGTTTTTCTGAGATCCTTTCTTTGCTTGCTTTTAGAATTTAGAAATTTGCCTTAAGTGGGTATACTCTAAAACATCCTTAGGTTCATTTTTCAGGAAGTATCTTTGTTTTATTTGATTATTTTAAGAAATTTGTATTGAATAAAGACTTTTTTGTAGTACCTTGATGATATCACAGTCTTTCCAGTGAGTTCCTTATTTAACTATTGCTAAAGACGAAATGAATGTGTTCTTAAGGTCGCTGGTTAACTAATATTTTCTTGTGTTTTTCCATGTAGGGAATACAGTGAGCAACCTGATTATGATCATACCTCCGATCTTTGGCGCAGTTCAGAGCATCAGGGATGGACTGGAGAAGCGGTACATTGCTGCTTACTTAGCGCTCACGGGTACGTAGACGGCACATCTAAGAACAGTGGTGTGCTGTAATAGTCTTCCGTACGCTAGAGAACAGTCTCAGGTGAGTAAATACACACCAAAGCTGTAGCATAGGAGAGGTGATGTCCATAAGTGTAATAAGAGGTCTCATAACACCTCTCCACAGAAGAGTCTCTCTGAAAGCCTCAGGCATTGGTAAGAAGGTGAGCGACTGTAGTGGAGCCTGAGATTGTTTGGAGAGTTCACACCCACACCCGGCTGTGCTCCTGAGTTCAGGCCTACGTTAAGGGCTTGTTTGATATGCCAGAGTGTTCAGAAGGAATCACATCTATTAGAGCAGTGGCAGAGAGGTTTGTCTGCCTTCTGACATTGGTCCTGACAGTGAACCTGAAATTTATATTTTGCTTGGCTCAAAACTCTGATGTAGATCTCATTGTAGTTGGGGACTGCCCAGACTCTGTGAGGAGCTGGTGGGAGGTGCGTGCACATCTGGGCACCAGCATAGGTTCACCTGCTACTCAAAGGGATCCCTGTCAGCTCCAGCTCCTGCTGCTATGGTCAGAACTGTCCCAGCTGTGGGGACTTCTCGACCACCATAGATTTTTTGAGTCCCTCTGAAACTTTCCCTGCGTCCTCTGCAGATCTATAGAGCTAGGCTCCCCCATCAGTCTTGGAGCAACACCTCAGTCTAAGAGCACACCTGAGTACTGAAATGTCTGCAGTGGTCACAGACTTAGGAAATGTACATCTGCCTGTTTAGAATTTCTGAACAGGTTAAGGGAAAAAGGGTAGCACAAAGAAAGCCATACTGACAGAGACTGAAATAACACCTAATTCTTCAATGAGAAGACAACATCTCACGTCTCAAAGCATCAGAAACAAGCAGTGAAATATGACCTCACCAAACAGACAAAGTAAGTTGTCAGTGATTGACCCCAGAAGAATGGAAGACTCTGTCAAAAAATTTCAAAATAGTTTAAGAAATCTTGACACGGGGCCTAGAGAGATGGTTCCATGGTATAGAACACTTGTTGCTCTTGCAGAGGACCTAGCTTCAGTTCCGAGCACCCACATGGTAGCTCTCAACTATCCATAGCCCCAGTTTCAGGGGATCTGACACCCTTTTCTGACCTCTGCAGACACTAGGCATGTATGTGGTGCACAGACACACATGCAGGCAGAACACTCATACACATAAATATATCTTAAACAATTTTTTTAAAGGAAGCTTAACTAGCCTTAGTAAAAAAAACAATTCAGAAATCTACTAGAAAAATTTAAAGGAAAGATGGAAATACTACTTTAAAAATCAAACAAAAATTATGCAGCCAAAAAATAAAACGAATGAAATGAAACCTATAGTAGAGAACACCAGCAGTGAATCAGACAGCTTATTTAAACATACATAGTCAGTCAGGAGAGGAAACTAAAGAGGTTTAAGGGATTTGTAGAATAACATCAAAAAGCATTTATGAGTTATTTGAGTTCATGAAAGAATAGAAGAAGACAGGGAATAAAAGGTAAGAAATTATAGGGGTGGAGATATAACTCAGCTGGTAGAATGCTTGCTTAGCATGCCCCAAACTTTGACTTTTATCCCAGGCACTGTGTAAAGCGGATATGCTGACTCATGCCTACAATCTCAGCAGGTAAGAGGATCAAAATTTCAAGATCACCTTTGCTACATAGCAAGTTTGAGGCTTCCTAGGTCATATGAGACTGTCAAAAGAGAAAGAAAAAAAATATATAGCAGGGCTGGGTATGTAGCTTTGAGGTAGGGCACTTAACTTTCAGAAGTTAACGATCACAAGTTAATGATCAGTCTTTTTTTTTTATTTATTATGTATACAATATTCTGTCTGTGTGTATGCCTGCAGGCCAGAAGAGGGCACCAGACCCCATCACAGATGGTTGTGAGCCACCATGTGGTTGCTGGGAATTGAACTCAGGACCTTTGGAAGAGCAAGCAATGCTCTTAACCACTGAGCCATCTCTCCAGCCCAATGATCAGTCTTTAACAACACACACACACAGAGGAGGAGAAGGGAGAGAAGAAATTATAGCAGAAAACTTCCTAAATCTGTAGAGAGAATATTAAGAAAGTAGGAGATCACAAATCAGATTCAGTCCAAATTTAAATATCAAAAGACATGTAATTGATGTGGGATTCCCCTCTGTATGCTGTGAATACCATTGATTAATAAAGAAACTGGCCTGACCTGATAGGGTAGAACAGAGCTAGGTGGGGAAAACTAAACTGAATGCTGGGAGAAAGAAGGGCGGAGTGAGAGAGAAGCCATGCAGCCCTGCCAGAGACAGACACTGGACAGAACTTTGCCAGTAAGCTACTGCCATGTGGTGATACATAGATTAATGGAGATGGGTTAAATTAATATGTAAGAAGCTAGAGCTAATAGGCCACCCAGTGATTTAATTAATACAGTTTCTGTGTTGTTATTTGAGAGTCTGGGTGGCTGGGAAACAAACAAACGGCCTCTACTACACATAATCTAATTGTCAACAGACAAAATATCTTAAAAGAAGTAAATAGCATAAAGTGGACTCTTAATATACCTCAGTGAACTTCAACAGAAACCTTATAAGCCAGGGAATAAGGTAATAGATCAAGAAAAGCAATCTTACAAAAATGGGGCAATAGTAAGAACTAATAAAAGCTGAAGAATTTGCCTGCCTTACAAGAAGTGCTAGGAGAGTCTGTATAAACAGCGGAAAAGGACAGCAGTGAGTAACTTAAACGCCTGAAGGTATACAAGTCACAAATACAGTATACAGTTAAATTTAGGATTTCCCTATGATATATAGTGAGCTATAAGTATAAGTTAATTAGGTCTAGTATGAAGGATAAAAGACAAAGCTATTAAAGTAATGGTAATTATAATAATTATGTGGATAATAAAATATAAATTGTGACATCAGAAATTTAAAATTTAGGAAGGGAAAAAGTTAAAATATGAAGTTTTTTTAGCTGGGCAGGGGTGGTATATGCCTTTAATCCTGGCACTTGGAAGACAGAGACAGTAGAGTCCGAGGCCACTGTGGTCTACAGAGTGAGTTCTAGGACAGCCAGGGATACACAGAGAAACCCTGTCTACAAAATTAAACAAACAAAATGATTTTTTTTTTGCTTTCTTCTATGTGGTCAAACTGAGTTTTTAACCTGTTTAACACAAGCTATTATAATTGTAGGACATTCTTGGTAGTTTCATAGTAGCCATAGAGCAAAAAAAAAAAATTAATACACTTAATTAATACACTAAAAATAAAATACATGGAGTTGGAATATACTAGAGAAAAGTCACTACCCCAAAGAAAGAGAATACTAGAAGAAAAGTATATACAAAACTACTAAAAGAATTAAAATATAGTAACAAGTACTTATTTATCAACAGTTATCTTGAATGTAAATTGATTAATCTCTCCAATTAAAAAGCACAGAATAGCTAAATAATTACAAAACAAAACTGGGAATTGTATGTTGCCTCCAGCTGAGCCAGTCTGTGGACATGGATCCTGAAAGGAGTAGCTGCACTGAGCTCAGCCAGAATACTTGAGTCAAAATTATAAGACGAGGCAAAGATGCTCATTACATAATAATAAACAGGGCAATTCAACAGTCACAAATGCATGTACAGACAGACTATAATGCAGCTACTTTTAGCAATTGTCAGACTATCCAGGAAAAAAAACAAAAAAAACAAAACTGAGCAGATCTAAATTGCAGAATAGACCAAATGAACCTAACAGACATTTACAAACAGTACACCCAACAGCTACAGAACACATATGTTCCTCGCCGCACATGGAACATTCTCCCGAATAGAGCACATGTTGGCCTACAAAACAAGCCTTAACAGTTCAAGACTGAAATGATTTTAAGTATATTTCTGATAAGAATGGTGTAAAACTACAAATAAATAACAGGAAAAATGTTAGGAATTCTACAGACATGCAGAAGCTAAGGTATATACTACTGAATAAAGAGTGAATTAATGAAAATAAAATGGAAACACAGCATATGAAAACCTATAGGGAACAGCAAAGCCATTCAGAAAAGATGAGCTTAAGTAACCCTAACACTGCATCCTAAGAAAGAAAAACAATAGACCCTAAAAATAATGAACATAAGGAGATAATAAAGACCAGATCAGAAACAATGGAATAGAGACAAATGCATATGATCAGTTAAATGAAGATGAATTACAACTGACACAGTGATACAAAGAATCATAAGGAACTTTTCTGGTTGTTTTTGGTTTTTGAGACAGGGTTTCCCCCTGTAACCTTGACTGTCCTGGAACTCCATCTGTAGACCAGGCTAGCCTTGAACTCAGAGAACCACCTGTCTCTGCCTCCCGAGTGCTGGGAAAAAGACGTGCCCATCGCCTGGTCATAAGGAACTGTTATGAATAGTTATGTTCCAACAGAGGGGATAAAATAGAAATACACAAATTTCTGGACACATAGCTTATTGATAAAATGGCATCTCCAGTCATTAGGGCGAAGGTAAAATATTTTTATAATTGATGCTAGAAAAATAATTGATAAAATAATTGACTATGTACCTTGCATCATACACAAGAATAAATTCTCAGTTGATCAAAATAATAAACATAAAAACCAAAATATTACAAATGCTGAAAGAAAATGTGTGAATTTATGTCCAGCATTTTGGAAAGGCTTGCTGTGATTTAAATACAGGTGTAAGGAAAGATGGACAAATTGAGCTACACATCTGGCCAGGTGCAGTGGGGCACACATGTAATTCCAGCCACTTGGGAGCTTGCCTGAATACAGAGTGTGAAGTAAACCTACACAATTTAGGCTTTGTCTTGAGCTACAGTTTCTTTTGGCTTGGGATGCTCAGGGGTAAAGCATCTACCTAGCATAAACATAGCCCTTGCATCAATCCCCAGCACTACCAAAAGAGGGACTTTTAGTTAGCATGAAATAAAATATATGGACTATTGACACAATATTTGTTATAAAAGTCCTACGTAACTACAAAATTTTATTAGCTAGGCTTACAAAGTCCACTTTTTTTTTAAATATTTATTTATTATGTATACAATATTCTGTTTGTGTGTCTGCCTGCAGGCCAGAAGAGGGCATCAGATCTCATTTCAGATGGTTGTGAGCCACCATGTGGTTGCTGGGAATTGAACTCAGAACCTTTGGAAGAGCAGGCAATGCTCTTAACCGCTGAGCCATCTCTCCAGCCCCCCAAAGTCCACTTTTGAGCCAGAACATTGAAAATGTCTTCTAGGCCTTTCTGTACATAGCTCTGTAATTATTTCCTAGATAAATATTGTATATAAAATATAAAGGAACCAGCCGGGCGGCGGTGGCGCACGCCTTTAATCCCAGCACTCGGGAGGCAGAGGCAGGCGGATCTCTGTGAGTTCGAGGCCAGCCTGGTCTACAAGAGCTAGTTCCAGGACAGGAACCAAAAGCTACAGAGAAACCCTGTCTCGAAAAATCAAAAAAAAAAAAATATAAAGGAACCTGAGTTTGAATTCCTTCCTTATTACTTAATAGTGCTATGGCATTTGTGAACCTTCATTGTCAGTGAACTGCATGAAGTCCAGATGGTAACTGATAATGGTTCTGTAAAGACGAAAGGGCCTAGAGCATTTGTAGTGGTCAGCATACTTAGCATAGCATAAAACTTCAGTGCATAGAACTATTTATTGTAGGAGAGACAGCCCAAAGCGGCCACCAGCGTCTGAGGTGCTCCCTTGGATCATTGGATCTGTAGACTATAGACCACAGAAAGAATTAGACTGAGTCAGAAAGAAGCAGCGTTAGTTATTAATTATTTACACATAGAGACTGTAGTACACTTCCTCAAGAAAGTTCTCAAAAGAGAACATTTAGGTGTTTGACAGTAATTTTAGATATATGATATTGTGGCTCTTTAAATTATATTGCTAGGTTTTGTGGATCAGAGGAGTACAAGAGAGTGCTAAAGGAAGCTGACCAACTATGCACATGAAAGCTGGTCCTGAGTACCCAGTAAACTTTATAGAAAAATAGAGTATTGTTAATCTAGTAAACTACTTAGTAGGGAGAATTTTAGAAAAATTATACTGTGCCTACTTTCATTTTTTCTATGCCAAAATCCTCAGTCAAAGTACTAACTCATCATCGTCTGTATCCTGTATCACAAGAACTTACAGACTTAGTTTTCCTCAGGACTTAGTACTTAATGTACTTAATGTAGTACTTAATGTCTTACTTCTGAAGTTACTCTGGCCCCCAAATAATTTCTTGCTAATCCTTTTATTTGCCTGTCTTAATTTCAGTGGTGGGGATGGGCTCCTGGTGTTTCCACATGACTCTGAAGTATGAAATGCAGGTGAGTAATGGCAAAAGAAAGTGGTTGTTTCAGTTTAGAGACACCTCCAAATTGAGAAAAGAACACATAAGTAAAGGATGATGGCGGGGAGGCTTGTCTTCTTGAAGTTTTTCCCTTCAGGTCAAAGGACTCAAATTGACCATATAAAGAAGTAGTATGGCTTTCTGTGTATGCCAATTCTGGGCAGACACATATAACTTTAAAACAGCATTAGCTGTTACATGGAGGTGTTCTAAAAAGTAATAAGCTATTCACGAAAACATATTCTTCGGTGCCTCCAGTCTTTGGTGTGAAGAGTTTATCTAGCTAGTCATTTGAACCTGTTGGCTTATCATCTCTAACGAGACAGGGTTACACTACAGGTTAGTGTAGACTGGCCATTCTGAAATTCAGACTGGGTTATTTTGTATGCCAACTACAGAGGACCCAGGTTTGGTTCTCAGCACTCACATGGCAGATCACAGCCATCTGTAACTCTAGTTCCGGGGATCCAAAAACTCTTTCAAAACATACACATGGTACTAAGTACATGAAACCAAAATGCTTACACAAATAAAATAAATGTTTTTTAAAAACTGGACAAAAAGATTTTTTGGGGGGCGCCATTCTGTTGTAGGGAGCTGTGGGCCTCTTCCCACAGCCCGGCTCCTGGCCGCTTGGCTAGCTTATACCCCAAAATAACAACACACAAATTGTATTCTTTTAAACACTGCCTGGCCCATTAGTTTCAGCCTCTTAACCCATTTCTAATAATCTATGTAGCACCACGAGGTGCGCTTACCAGGAAAGATTCAGCATGTCTGACCTGGTGGCTGGCTGCATCGTGTCTGCCCTGGAGAGAGCTGCATGGCGTCTGAGCTCACTTCCTCTTCCTCCCAGCATTCTGTTCTGTTTACTCCGCCTATCTAAATTTTAACCTATCAGGGCCAAGGCAATTTCTTTATTTAACCAATGACCTTCCTCCATCAATAAGCGATAAGATGCAGACTGGTGAGACAGGACAAAGAAAGGTGCTTGCCGCCAAGCCCAGCCACCTGCGTTTATCCTCATGATCCTCTTGGTGGAAGGAGAGAGCCAACTTCCAGACATTGTCCTCCAGCTCCACATGTGTGCAGTCACACGCATGCCCAACAGTGCCCTCTCTCTGCTCAGTAATAAGTAAGTAGGCGCTGGTACAATGTTTCAGTCAGTAAAGCACTTGCCTTGCAAGTGTGAGGACCTGGGTTTGAGTTCCAAAGTCCACACAAAAGTGCCAAGAATGGTAGCTTATGCTTGCCATCCCAGGCAGCAGGCAATCTGGTGCTTTGTGGCCATCAGGTTTGCCCCATTCAACCAGCTCCAGCTCAGTCAGAAACAAGATTTGAGTGCCTGAGGAAAAACACTTAAAGGGTGACCACTTGCCTCCACGAGTGTGCACACACACACACGTGCACACGTACAAATGAGCGAATATTTATATTTTTGTAAATGTAGTCCTTTTAAATAAGCCACAGACATCTGGAGTCCATGCCTTTCTCCTGAGCTGCAGATCTGTTCGTCTCATTACCTGATGGGCATTTCTACTATCTGAGAACGCTGAAATGGTTCACAACCTCCTTCACCTGCACTACTGTATCCTGAATTGTTAGGCAAGAAGCTTGACGTATCATTTTTAGCTTCTTTCTCCTTACCTTTCTATAAAATTAATAACAAATATCTATTTATTTTACTTTCTAAATAGTTACCAAATCTGCACAGTTATAATTTATGATTTTCTTGGCCTGGACTCTGCTCTCTGGGATAAGTCAGTCAGACTTCGATGTCTGTCTTAGAAGGGATGAAAGATAACTTTGATGGTTCAAAAACAACAAAAAAGTAAGTTAGATGGTGGTGCATATATTAAATAATTGGCAAAAGAAATTAAATAAGAATTAATAATCGGGACTGAGCACTAGGAATTTTATTTTGATGTCCATAACTATAGCTGTACTATGCTCACACTTTGTCTCTCTGCTTCATGTAGCTGTTGGATGAGCTCCCCATGATTTACAGCTGCTGTGTATTTGTGTACTGCATGTGAGTACTGACATTTGAAATTCAGTTCTGGGTGGGTTTTGATCTAATTACATTACTAGGATACGTAATGTAAAAGATTAAAAAAAATGTGACATTAGTGGAGAGTTTAGTTTCTGGGAAGCTACAGTAATCTCAGAACCCTAAATGCCAGTTTAGATAGTATCCTAATTTGACTTAAATAGGCATTGTGACTTCTCTTGAGTGAAGAATGTGTCCAAATTGTGCCATAAAAGTTTTGGAGCAGTTTCTCTATACTGTAGTATGAGTGGTTTCTTTTTTAGTTACTGCGTTTAAAAAATATTATTTTTATTTTATGTGTGTGAGCATTTTGCCTGCATGTATATCTGTGCGCCATGTGCATGCCTAGTATGAGAAGGCCAGAAGAGGGGATTGGATCCTCTGGAACTGGAGCTATGGAGGGTTGTAAGCCAGCACGCATGTGCTAGGAACTGAATCCAGGTTTTCTACAGGAGTAACGAGCACTCTTAGTGGCTGAGCCAGCACCAGTTTCCTTTATTGTTCTTGTTGATTAGTGTGTGTGTGCGTGCGTGTGTGTGTGCATGTGTGTGCGCGTGTGTGTGTACCACAGTGTACATGCTGGGGTCAGAAGTGGGTTCTCTTCCCAGCCTGGTAAACTGAGACTGAACGTTGTCTTTAGGCTTGAACTGTAATTGCTTTAACCTGCTGAACCATTTCATTAGCTCATGAACTGTTTCTTGATAAAAGCTTACCCGAAAAGTGAAATAACTCATAGTTATTAGTTGTTTGAGAATTTCATACACTGCATTTTGATCATCTGTTCCCCCTTGCCTGAACTCTTCTAGATCTATTCCTATCTCCCTAACTACCCAATTTCATGTTATATTTTTATTATTATTATTGTTGTTGTTGTTGTTATTATTATTATTTTAACCTATCAGGTCCACTTGTGTTGATCAGCTGCTCTTGGAAGTGGGGCTTTCTCTAAGACAGTGCAGGTGACGTACCAGTGGCCATACCATTAAAGAATCCAGACTGTCTCTTTCCCAGCAGCTCCTCAGCCGTGATGGGGCTTTGTGACCCCCCCCACACACACACTGTGTCCAGATTTCCACTAATGACGACAGTAGGTGCTGAGCTGGCTTTATACACAAGAAAGTAAAGCACGAGAAATTTAGCAACCTGCTCAAGGATTTGAGTGTATCTTCATTAATAAGCATGTCAGGCATACATTATATTATACAGGTTCACAGTCTCTGAAGGACACTAAAATATCCCTGGAAAGAGCCCATGATAGAAAATTACAAGGGTCATAATCTCTCTGACCCTGAATGGTTTTTGTTTGTTTTGTTTTGGATTGGTTTTAGGATGTTCTTTGACCATATCAAGTACTCAAAGCAGTCTAGACCTCCAGCTGTTTCTAAACCTGCTTGCCTTGTGTGCTTGCATCTGTGAAGCATGTACTGGAAAGCCTTCGTGGTAAACATGGAAGGAGAAGGCAAAAGAGTCGAGTACTAACCCTGTGTGGACAGGGCCAGATCAGAAAGCAGTGATAGCCTTCCTGGTGGTGATGTAAGACACGCCTCTTGTAAAGCTCTCCTTCATCCCTCTCCAGAAGAGGAAAAGAGGAAGAGCCCCAGTTCCCACATCATGGGTGTGAAATACGCAGGAGGCTATAAAATCACTGTGACCTTCAGTTATACACAGTCTGTGTGTTTGCTGCTCCACTGTCCTCTGGCAGCCAGCAGCTGGGACAACACAGCTTACAAAAAGTTGGGTGCTCCTTCTGGAGGAAGTAGTGCTGTAGGAGGCCCTGAAATAACCACACAGAAACTGTATTAGTTAAATCACTGCTTGGCCCATTAGCTCTAGCTTCTTATTGGCTAACTCTTACATAATAATTTAACCCATTTCTATTAATCTATGTTTTGCCACAAGGCTGTGGCTTACCGGGTAAAGTTCCGGCATTTGCCTTCTTTCTCCCAGCATTCAGTTTAGTTTTCCCCACTTAAGTTCTGCCTTGCTATAGGTCCAAAGCAGTTTCTTTATTAATCAGTGGTAATCACAGCACACAGAGGGGAATCCCGCATCAAAGTAGTTCTGAAAGCACCCTGATTCAAGACAAGTGGAAACCATCCAGTAAATCTTGGATATATATAAAAAAAGTCAATGCATAAAATAAAGTGGTAACATTTGTGCATATGGGTGATTTGCCTATATGTATGACGTGTGCACCTCGTGTGTACCTGTAGAGGACCGAGAAGGCATTGTATCCCTGGAACTGAAATTGTAGACAATTGTGAGCTGCCGTCTGATGCCTTCACACTATTCTTTGAGAACATTCGATATAAGTTTCTCAGCTGTAGACAAAGCAAAAATGAAACTATAATTCATAAATACACTAACTTTTCTATCCAATTATAAAATCATATAATTTAAAAGTAAGATATTTGTATCATCTTCAGAGACATAAAACCATAGAATTTAAAGGTGAAGGACTGTAGAGACCTGTTCCAGTCTCCTTTCTTTACGGAGGAGATAAGCATGTAGTTCAGTAAAGTGAGAATGCACTGCTGTCTGTTCTAATGCAGTCCTCAAAGGTTGAGTGCTTACTGGTGGCCCGCTGCACCCCCATGCTATCTCCTGTGCGTTGGGCACTGACCTAGTAGTTGTCTGCAAACACAGTAAGATTTCATCACTGTACATAAAGAATTCACAGTCTAGTTGGGGAGACACATAGGAAAACTAAGTATAATGCAATGCCTTTTTCTCTTTCTCCTCTTCTCAACAGAATTTCACTCTGCAGCCCAGGGCTGTCCTCCAGTCCTGGCCTCCTGAGTGCTGGGTAGCAAGCATGAGCTACCATGCCTAGCAGCACAGTGATCTCAGTAGCTGCATTCAGAGAGAGCTTTGTTGTAGGATAACAAATGCACAAAGCTACTGGAGTTAAAGAGACTTCCCTTTTGTCAGAACACGAGGAAACTGACCCCATAGAGGGAGTCCAGCCTTGGCTCCCTAGACCTGGAAAGGACTGTCTTTGTGCCTCCGTCTTCTTCATCCTGTCTCTCCTCATGGCTCCGAGTCTTTCTACCTACTTTATTTTTCTTTTCATCCAGGTTATTCCTCCGCTCATTCATTCCCTTGTTTGCTCACCTCGCTGCCTCCAGATATCAGCCGTAGACTATCTGATACCATATTTGACTCCCTTTACTTAATTGACTTTGTTGTCTCCCCAACTTCATACATGCAGGAGAGAAATTTATTGTCTCAGCCTAAGTTACGTTACTCCTACTGATCCCGACAGCCTCTTGTAGTCTGTGTCCAGCTCAGCGTTTCTAACCCAGAGGGTGGGAGGTAGAGACAGAGAGTACTACTGGATCACAAGAGTTGTTCCTGGTTATGCATTGTAAAGTAAATTTCTTTCTCTCTTATTTTAAAGGTTTGAATGTTTCAAGACAAAGAGCTCAGTAAACTACCATCTGCTTTTTACCCTCGTCCTATTCAGTTTAATAGTAACCACGGTAAGTCATACTTAGTCTCCAGTAAAGTGTGCTGTGTAGGAGACTGGAGTAGTTAGCTTCCAGTGTTGGTGTCAAGCTATGCAGACTGAGATGTTTTTATGCAATTGGGATGTCTTATTTTTAGTCTTTGCACCTTTATTTCCTTTTCAAAAATTACTTTTAATTAAAAAAAGCTTTGAAAAGTTTGTTTTTAAGCCAGGCGGTGGTGGCGCACGCCTTTAATCCCAGCACTTGGGAGGCAGAGGCAGGCGGATCTTTGTGAGTTCGAGACCAGCCTGGTCTACAAGAGCTAGTTCCAGGACAGGCTCCAAAACCACAGAGAAACCCTGTCTCGAAAAACCAAAAAAAAAAAAAAAAAAAAGTTTGTTTTTAGATTCTATTTTTTGTGTGTATTTGAGTGTTCTGTCTATATGTATGTGCACCATCTGTGTGACTGATGCGTGCAGAGGTCGGAAGATATTAGATCCCCTGGAGTTTCAGGTGGTCATGAGCCACCGTATAGGTGCTGGGAACTGAATCTGGGTCCTCTGTAAGAGCAGCAAGTGCTCTTAATCAATGAGCCGTCTCTGCAGTCCCAAAATTAACTGTTTAATGTGTGTGTGTTTTTAGATAAAGAAAAGGTTGAAAAAGTAAATCCTTAATAGCAATGGGGGAAAATTGTTTTTCTCGAGGATGAACTTACTCCCTCTTTCTTGTTAAAAACAAGAAGTGAGGTTTTCCCCGTTGGCCATACTATGACTTTTCTTTGGAAATCTGTGTCAGGTACTAGAAATACAAGTGACTAAGAAGCCCTTGGTATCCATGAGGGAACTCATTCTACTAGGGATCAAAGATAATGACTGCGAGAATAAAGGGTGGGCCCGTCCTATAGTGATGTGAGAAGAGGATCAGTTAGGACATCATACATGTGTGTATCTTTTGTCTTTAGGAGCCATCTTTAAACGCTAACTGTGGGACTGGAGGGACGACTCAGTGGTTAGCGTGCACACCGCTGTCGGGCTCATAGACCCGTTTCTCTAACGGTAGATGGATCTGTTGCCTTCACAGCACCTGCACTCGTGTGCAGGCATGTTCACATGTGTGCACATGCAGACAATTAAGCATTATAAAAACAAATTGCTTTAAAATTTAATTTACTCTTGAAGCCAAGATGATGGTGTGTGCTTGTTATCCCAACACCTGGAGCCTAAAACGAGGATAAGAACTTTGAGGCCATCCTGAGCCACATCGTGTGTTCTAGGCCAGCGTCCGCTCTCTGACTTGTCTCAGCATGCCCCCACTTCCTTCATAACTTTAATTAAAAAAATACTGCTTGATGAGGATCACACATGGGTTTGAGGCCATCCTGGGCTACGTAATGTTTTGTTCTGAGCTTAGAACTTCAAAAACAAAAACAAAGATTCCTGCCTGAACTAGGCCTGAAGGCTTGAGGCTGTCCTGGGCTACGTCAAAAGACTGTGTCTGAGGGAGGAAAACAGAACCAGCCGGGCGGTGGTGGCGCACGCCTTTAATCCCAGCACTCGGGAGGCAGAGGCAGGCGGATCTCTGTGAGTTCGAGACCAGCCTGGTCTACAAGAGCTAGTTCCAGGACAGGCTCCAAAAACCACAGAGAAACCCTGTCTCGAAAAACCAAAAAAAAAAAAAAAAAACAGAACCAGAGGAAAATACTGTTTGCGTCGGTCAGGGAAGCTTCAGGGGAGTCTCTAAGTTAGATGTTAACTATGAGCGGGTTTTCAGGCCTCTGGGCAACAGTGTGGCAAGCATTTTTAGTCTTTTGTATTTCCGTACACACAGACCTTAGAATAGCAAAGTGAATTGCTCTTTTTTGAACATTACCATGTGCCAGGTGTTTACTGAATGCTTTGCCTTGATTGTCCAATTAAGTTATCACGGGCACAATTGAGAGAGGTCTTATGTATGTAATTGCCCTATGGTAGGGGCAGTAGTAAATGGGTCTAGTGAATGAGACAGTCTGTCAGGTGATAACGTCCCATATGTGCTGTGCTTAAGAGATTAAATTTGTTCTCTAAGTAGTATTGATCCATAAAGTAGAAAAATGTAATCAGACAAGTTTTAGAAAAATTATGTGTTACAGAAGATTAAAGGAGTCTGGAGATTAAATACAGGAACCTTTCATACTTCATAAAATTTGGGGCTAAGATTGAAGTACTGTAACTGTGGTGAGGATGTAAAGAAGCAGCCGTGCCCAGTCTGGGATGTGTGGCCTATTGACTAGAGAGGGTAGAAGGGGAACAAAGACAGAACCTGTAGCCATGTAAGTCGTGTGCATGCCTGTAGTCCCAGCACTTAGCAGGCCAAGGCATGGCATCCCAAGTTTGAAGCTAACATAGACTACACAGCAAGACCTTCTTTTAAAATTAAAACATGGAGCCAGCATGTTGGAACAGCCTATAATCCCAGCACTCAGGAGGCAAGGGCAGGAGGATCATGAGTTAAAGGCCATTTTTTTTTCTACATAGCAAATTCAGGGCCAGGCTACATGAGTCTTAAAATATAAAAATTAAATTTCTGGATGGTGGTGGCACACAACTTTAATCCCAGCACTCAGGAGACAGAGGCAGGCAAATCTCTGAGTTCAAGGCCAGCCTGGTCTACAGAGCAAGTTCCAGGACGGTCAGGGCTACACAGAGAAACCCTGTCTCAAACAAAACAAAACAAAATATATTAAAATTAAAAGCTAAAAATATATATAAGATAATAAAATTGTAGTTGTAGTTCATCTGGTAAAGTGCTTGCCTAGTGTACAGAAGGCCCTAGATTCCGTCCTCAGAATTGAGTAAAACCAAGTGTCTTGGTGAATGTCTGCATTCCCAAAACCTAGGCTAGACAGATGGAGGCAGGAGGATCAGAAGTTTGAGGTCATCTTTAATAATATAATCAGCTTAAGACACCCAGGATATGTGTTAAAAAATAAATAAACTGGACCAGCAAAATGGCTCAGTGGGTAAAGGATCCTGCTACTAAAGCTAAAAATCTAAGTTTGATAATTGGAACCTCAAAATTGTGGGAAAAGAACTGACAGCTGCAAGGTGTCCTCTGCTTTGCAGATTGAACTACGAACATCTTGTTCAGAAAAGATAGTTAGTAAGCGTATGCTGTGATGTAGGAAGGAATAAACTTGGTTTATGATATGTTGAGTTGAAGTATCCAGTATTAGCGATACTGGAGGCTTAACAGGTAGGTAGGTGGACTAAAGGTACAGATCTGGGAGTTGTTTGGGGTGTAGGTTGTATCAGAAATACGGAACCTGTGAACTGGTACCATAGTAAAACACACCGTTTAGACTAAAAAGATACAACCCTATGGAATGCAGACATTTGAGGACTATGGAGAACTATAGCCAGCCAAGGAGACTGAAAACAGACACCAGAGACACAGGAAAGACAAGAAAGTGTCATGTCACAGAGTACAAACTGTTCTAGATGTGAACAGTAAACAGGGAGGATGGCAAGATGGCTTAGCAGGTAGAGGTGCTTGCCTTGAGACCTGACGACTTGAGTTCAACTCCCAGAACCCATGGGATGGAAGGAGAGAATTCACCCTCATAAGCTGCACTCTGACCTCACCTTGTGATGTCATATGCATACAATGAAGAAATGTAAAAACAAAAGCAGCTATTGGTTCTCTCTGAGTAGATAAGAAAAGGGAAGCATAACAACCCACTAAAGGAAACTGTCAGATGTTAAGATGGTAAACAGAATATTCATTGTTTCCCGAGTCCTGTGTTCCTTTGCCTAAACTCTGTACTGGTTAATAATGGAAGAATCCTACAACTACAGAAATGAAAAGAAGGCATGCCGTTGTTCTAACAGAGGGAATAAGTCAAGAATGCTAGCTAAGTTTATCTAGCAAGTTGGCATCAAAATCAAGATTTGACTCTGATCCCTGACTACAGTAGTCTTTCTGCTGGTACAGAGACTGTCGACATAATTTGTTTAATTTGTTTACCCTTCATGAATAACCTTGTATCCTCCACCCTCCTTGGTGGTGACCTAAAGACCAGTGCTGACGTAGTCCACCTCTGCCTGAATAGTTATTTCCTTGGCCGTGGCTAGGCTGGCTTAGGAGAAGCTGTCTGTCGGCGCTCGCCCTCCTGATTGGTTTTATGTAGCTGGGGTCTGGTTGGGATAACATGGGGAAGGAGAGGGCTGGGGTCTGAAGAGTGGTTGGAATAGATTTATATCCCTTCCTTCACTTACGTTTCTAATAATATTTTTCAGATTTACCTAAAAGTAAAAGAGCCTATATTCCATCAGGTAATTTTTAAAAAGATTTATTTATTTCATGTTATTTATATGAGTGTTTTGCTTGCATGTATGTCTGTGTACCATATGCTTGCTTGTGGCCTGTGACGATCAGGAAAAGGTTATGAAGTTATGGTTTTCTTCCCCACATACAACAATAATGTGCACTGATAAAAGTGGGAGTAGGCTGGACTACCCATGTCCATGGTGGTTCACACCCTCGGCCCAGAGGTTAACAATCAGGAAAGCTCGGTGTCCTCAGGTTGTGCCACACTAGTGTGCACACATGCAGACACACAAAGACAAGATAAATGCTTCAAGAGATTGGAACAGTGGCGTGCTCAGCTGGGCATGGAAAATGTGTGTGCCTTCTGCCATACCTCCTCTTTCTCATCTGCATCCTTTGTACTGATATATATATATATATATATATATATATATATATATATATAAAATAAACTACCATACAGTTGAACAAGCAAGCTGTTTCTCACTGTTGGAGTTAGTTACAAATATAGAAAGAGATAGTTGGGCTTGGTGGCGCATACCTCTAATCCTAGCACTCAGGAGTCTGGAGCAAGAGGAGGTTTTAGAATTCAAGGTCATATTCCTCTTACTGGATTGCCTTGCAAAGCCATAATACAAGGGGAGGTGCTTAGTTCTACTGCAACTTGATATGCCATCTTTGTTGATACCCTTGGGAGGCCTGCCCATTTCAGAACAGAGGAGGATTTGCAGGGGGGGGGGGGGCTGTGGTCAGGATGTAAAATAAACAAAGTTAACTTAAAGAACTTTGGAGCAATAATAATTAAAAAAGAACTTGAAGTCAATATTAATATGAGCTCATGGCTTAGATGCCATATTTAGAAAAATCTACAATGAATTTAGTGTCCCCAGTGATAGTTGTCACGCTAGCTCCTGTCATAACTCACTGAGGGCACTGCATCATTTTAGTAAATCACGAAGACATGTGATTTACACAAACCCAAACTTAAGGAAATTCCCCAAAGTAAGTTGACTATAACCTTTAAAATTATCAAAGTCATAGGTCAGAGAGTATGTGCCTATAATCCCAGAACTCGGGAGGCTAAGGCAAGAGGATTGCAAATTCAAACCAACCTAGGTCATGTAACAAGATTCTGTGGGCCACAAAAGCTAAATTCATCAAACACATGTAAAGAGTGAGGAGCTAGTCTGGAAAAAAAGACTTCAGAGAATATCCTAGCTTGATTCTGTCACTGCAATAAACACCATTGCCAAAAGAAACTTAAGAGAAAAGGTTTATTTCATCTTAGCATTTATAGTCTATCATTTAGGGAAGTCAAGGTAGGATCTCAAACAGGAACCTGGAGGTAGGTGCTTAAGCTGAGAGTGTAAGATTTACTAGCTTCCTCCTCATGGATTGCTCAGCTTGCTTTTTTTTTTCCTAAGGCAGGCAGTGGTGATGCACACCTTTAATCCCAGTTCTTAGGAGGCAGAGGCAGGCAAGTCTTTGCGTTTGAGGTCAGCGTGGTCTACAGAGCAAGTTCCAGGACAGCCAGGACTACAGAGAAACCCAGTCACAATAAACAAACAAAAAAGAGAGCAATTATAATTTAATTCCCTTTTCTCCCTCCAAACTCTCTCATATACTCCTCCCACTCTCCTTCAAATTTATGGCCTCTTTTTACCAAAAGAGAGAGAGAGAAAAAGACTAATTGTTACTGCATGCATATATGCATATGTGTATACAATTATATTCCTAAATATAACATATTCGGTCTGTATATTGCTCCCTGTATAAATGTTTTCAGAGTGATCAGTTGGCACCAGACAAGCTCTTCCTTGGGCACGCTGCTTCTCCCATTCCCAGCTTCCCTCGGTTGCCTGTGTTCTTTGTGTAAGCTTGAGGCCTCATGGGCTTTTTTCCGTCCAGTTTGGCATGTGCATTGCTGCCATCCTGGTCTAGCTCATATTTGGACAGTCATGTTGGTGAGACTTTATGGGTGTAGCTTCTGATATTACTAGGAGAGACAGTCTCACAGTAAATCCCTGGCTTTCTGGCTCTTACAGTCTTTCCATCTCGTGTGCAATATTCCCTGAGCCTTAGGGGCAGGAATTGTTTCGTAGATGTATCCATTGGGACTAGGATCCACAACTCTGCCTTTTTGATTGGCTGTGGTTATTGGAGGAGAATCTACACCCACTGCCTTAATCACAGCTTAATCCCTAACGGCAATCTATGAACATTTATTTTTATACTCACAAATAAGTGTAGTATTCACCCCTCATCAAAGAACCTTCTCTTTGCAACAGATGGAGACTACTACGGAAAACCTTGGTTTGCTTTTTAATATAACTCAGGACCATTTGCTCAAGGGTTGCACCACCCACAGTGGGCTAGGCTCTCCCACATCAATCTTCAATCAAGAAAATGCCCTCCAGGCTTGCCTACAGGTCAATCTTATGGAGGCATTTTCTCAATTGAGGTTCTGCCTTCCCAGATGACTCCAGCTTATGTCAAGTTGACAAAAAACTGGCCAGCATAATTGAGAGGCGTGATAACTGAATGCATCTTTAATGTCCCGTGTAATATTTTGTTTGTTTTGTTTTGTTTGAGACGAGGTCTTGTCTTATAATGCAGTGCTAGCTCACCTGGAGCTCACTGTGTGGACCAGGCTGGCCTCTGCCTCCTGAGTGCTGGCATTAAAGGCATCAGCAGCCATGCCTGGCTTATTTGTGTTTCGTTTTGCCTATTACAAATATTAAGGCAACTGTAACTTTTGATTAAAAGGCTGTTTTGTGTCATACCACGATTATTGTAGTTCCCTGTGTTTGTACTTTGGATATATAATAAAATGTCTTTAATGTTTAGTTATAGGTAAGTAATTAGAGAGGGGAGTAGGGAGGAAGGGAGACACAGAGAGAGATAACGAGGCAGAGTGTTGACTGTTGCCGAGTCTGGGAACAGCTGTGCTAAGTGGTATTGATCCTCCTCTGTTCTACAGCATTTGTTCTCACTGTCTGTTCTGGGTTGTGCTCTATTTAGAGAGGGTCTCACTGTATAGCTCAAGTCGTCTTCAAACTGGAGAAGCTTCTAGCTCAACCTTCCAGATGTAGGGAGTAGATGTGTACACCACACCTGCCTGTTTTCATTCTCCTAATGGTATCTTCTGGTGAATCTGATGTCTGAATTTTAAGATGAATGGTTAATGGGGCTGGAGGAGAGTTC